>NC_137815.1:35070209-35110209 GCF_963921795.1 Nannobrachium achirus
TAGAAAATCTTTCGTCATAGTTTTTAGTCGCCAAAATTATCACTGATTAGCTGCTACCTCATCATTGAGATGGAGCTGCTATGCCAAGCACACACACGCGCAAGTGCACGCACGCACGCACGCACGCACGCACGCACGCACACACACACACACACACACACACACACACACACATACACATACACAAATACACTGCACAGACTGCACGGCTGCGGTCACAGATGGGGAACACACAAGAGCCTGGTGGTTGGCATTGGCACAGAACCTCCGCCTCCCACTCTCTTCCTAATCTGTGCCGGCCCCAAGGAATACCATCAAGGCTAGGCCTGCAGCCATACCGCCCCCAGAACAGAGACCCTCTCAAATCACTGACGGCACAGAAAAAAGAAAAAGAGGGAAAAAAGCAGCAAGCTCGTACACCCGTGACAGGTTTATGTAGCAACGCAACATTCTCATCACTGCCATGTTTCCATGGTTCCATGGTGTTGAGGATCTTTAAATGAATATTCTAAATTGTGCTGTATCTTTGCTTGTCTCCTGGGGGATTCACACGTATCCTAGCATGGCCACCTGTTGTCCTATAACCTTTCTGCCAAGGCTATACGGCCGCTAACAACTCTCCTGGACTGACAGCAAACTGAGAAAAGACACCAATCAGCCTCGCTAGAAGGGCAAAGTGTACGAGCAAGATGTCTGCGGAGCAACCGCCAGCGTGTACTGCTCATCAACCTTGTACACAGTGATAGAAGAGAGTGTAGGCCTACTCACATTTTTGTACTTGAGTAAAAGTACCAATACCTAAATGTAGAAACACAAGTAAAAGTCTGGTATTCAGAATTAAAGTAAAGGTTAAAGTACAAAGGTATTGGCATTTGGCATCCAAAAGTAAAAGTACTTGCCGAATCACTATCACGTGTGTAAAATGCATTAAAAAAATCTTTTGAAAATAGCAGATTTACAAGCACACAACACTTTGTATTGCGATGTGTTGTGAGGTTGTAGATCGACTATTTTCAAATAGCCCAAGTTCAAATAGGGCTGAAGTGGCAAATGCATGTTGTGTAATAATAATCAAAATCTACAACTAGTAACTAAAGTTTTCAAATAATTGTAGTGGAGTAAAAATTACAATATTTGCCTCTGAGATGTAATGGAGCAGAGTAAGTACTGAAAATTGGAAAATTCTCAAGTAAAGTTAAAAGAATGAGTACTTAGTTACTTTCCACCACTGCAGTAGATCTCAGAGTAATAACAATGTCTCATCCTATTACAGCACAGAGCACACTAACCTCATCTCCACCCCACAGCAGTGTATTCGCAGAACGGGGAATCATCGAACCAGTCAGTCAATATGAAATAGGCCTCGTAACTCCACGTCTTCATCACCGATACAATCCAAGACAGCGCCTCTGCAAAGTGCACGCTCACTATAGACGTATGCTCTCAATAGATTCTCTCAACGCACAAAGGGGTATGAAGGCATTTAAGGCTGCGGTTCTCAAACCGGGGGGTCCACTACATATTGAAAAATGTTTATGACATGCCTAAAATAGAGATGGCAGTTATTAATGTACAGTAACTATAACTTCACCACAATGTACTGTAGACTATAAGACACATGTTCTCTCCCCCACCTAATTGTAGATCTGTACTCAAATCTAATCTAACAACTTCTGGGGGTCCCTGGCACAAAATCCTTTCAAATGGGTGGTCCGCAGCTTAACACATATCACTTTGGGGTCCTTGACATGAAAATGTTTGAGAACCACTGATTTAAAGCAGTGGTTCTCAACCTTTTAAGGCCGCGACCCCCAAAATAATCATATTTTAACTGGGGATCCCCCACTCTGACGAGCACTAAGAGTTGAGGCATTACATTTTGTACAACACGGTTCTATTGTGAAAAAGCGATCTATATGCTCACAACGCCTCGCAATGCAAGGCGTTGTGAGCATGTAGATCGGATGCATTTCTGTCTCAAATATTTGACAATTTGACCAATGTTTAATTTGTCATTTTAGAGGTATTAAATTGTCACTTTAGAAATGTGCATACGCTCTATGCACTTAAACTTTATGTTGGTTTGTTTAATGTCGAGTGAGAAAATAATGTTGCAAATTAAGTTAATCATCTGGGGACCCCCCAAAATAATGTGGGAACCCCCCTGCGGGTCTCGACCCACAGGTTGAGAACCACTGATTTAAAGCAACAGCCAGGGGCAATGAAATGAAGTTGAAGACAGATTTACTGTCCTAGTGACGGTGGGAGCCTCACCTCAGGGCATTCTATCAAGGACTGTCCCAACAACCCTCTCTACTAGCTACTAAACTATAAACCTGATGTTTCATGTATAGACCACAACATTGAACAGACAGAGTGATGCCATTGGTTTCTACAGACCGTAAATGATGCCTATTTTTCAGCTATTTCAAATCCTCTTTCTTTCTATATCTGTCCCGAAATGCTAATGGTAAATTAATTTCCAGTTAAAATTAATGGGACCATATTTTACTAAATGCATATCACGAAGATTTTTTTGAGCGGTGGCACACTGTCTCTGCAATACCGCTGGTGACCAAGTGGCACGCACACACGCACGCACGCACGCACGCACGCACGCACACACACACACACACACACACACACACTTTTAGTCCCCGCGGAGGAGGGGGGGGGGGTTTCCCACATCCACCGCTCACTTCAAACTGGGTTTGATTTTTTAAATACTTTAAACTAACGATTGAAAACATAAAGTGTTAATGAAAAGGTTTACTAAGGTAATAAAATCAGGAACGTCAACCAGCCAGTCATGTGTTTCACTTCTACTAAGTTAACTGCACCTCACAGAGACAGTAGATTGTAGAAGAAGCTGGAGCTCGCTGACCTAAGACCCTCAGGCTTGTAATAGCAACTCCATAAATTAAAGCAAGACAAGGGCACTCTCTCTCTCTGAGGGAGCCACAAGATGCAGTGCTTCACTACGTACGATTACAGCTCGTTCATCAAATCCTTTATTTCCAAACATTCCTTTTCTCTAGGATCCTCTTTGTAGGCTCACAAGATTCCCGCTTTACGCAATCCCAGATTCAGGTTCCAATGGAATGCATCGCTGTCTGTTGTTGGGCACAGCATTTGGTCAGCAGGGAGATGCATAGTGAAGGCTAATTTGTACTTCCTTGCCTGATCTCAATGAGAAGAACAGATTTTCAGCTGAAACTAATTGGCATCAAGTTGCTTTAATCTAAGAGCCAACCTTCTCCTTTGTATTTATTATCGTTATTTTTTGTAGCATGGCTGGTAAGGATGAAAAAGAACACATGCAGGTAACGTGTTTCCACTTGAAAAGCCTACATCAGGGTCTAGCGAACAATACTTTCTTAAGAGTGGTCACCGGTCGGGAAAAGCTTTAGTTGTTTATAGTGAGACACATTTCATTGAATGAAATAGCGTGGCATTCTGTGCCGCGCTATGATCTTGTAGATCTGCTATTTTTGAATAGCTAAAGTATACAAAATAATGGTTAAAGTGGCACAGATGCGTTCCCGGTATTAATGGAACACAAAAAGGTCTAGTCTAAAAACGAGCAGCACACGGCAAAGCGTTTCAAACTATTGAGTTCATCCTCAGGCGATTGCAATTGAGTAGCCCCCCTATCCCTACCCCACCCTCCTCCACCCCCCACTGGCAAAGGAGCAATGGCTTATCAAGCGTTTATTAACTATCTGTAGCCATTGATTGCCTCTAGATGTCTAAGAGCTAATTCTCTACACAAGTGTCAGAGCTGTCTGTCTGTAGTCGTCTTACTTAGGCTAGCTGGACAAAGCAGTCCTCGGGGCTGACTGATCTGTGGGTACACACACACAGATTAGTCAGTGTGTGTGTGTGTGTGTGTGTGTGTGTGTGTGTGTGTGTGCGTGCGTGTGTGTGTGTGTGTGTGTGTGTGTGTGTGTGTGTGTGTGTGTGTGTGTGTGTGCGTGCGTGCGTGCGTGCGTGCGTGCGTGCGTGCGTGCGTGCGTGCGTGCTTGTCATGCACGCGCATGTGCAGGCTTACACTATTCTGATCCATGACAGACGAACTCTCCCTGCTCTCCCAATGAACAGCAATTATATTGATATGGCAGTCACATTAGCAGCATGGCTACAAGGGCCCAATTAGCAGGCCTTTCATGGCATCAGCCTGCTTGAGTAAAGCCGAGGCGAGGCGAGCAGGGCTGCTGCTGCTGCTGCTGCTGAGAGAGAAATCATGCTGTCACTACTAGTCATCTGTCTGCTGCGCTCCCAACGCAACATCTGCAGCACGTCTGCATCTTGACAGGCCCACGGCTGGAGGTGTGAATTACCAGGGAAAGAGGAAGGATCCTCCTCCAAATGAGATCCAGTCAACCGTGTGGGGAAAACAGGTAAACAGGTACACCGTGCAGAGCCCATACTCATTGACCACTTAGCAATGACATTATTTTGAAAATAGCCTCTCTCTTATTTTGTGTGGCTAACCTGACATCAGCTATATGTAAATGGTTAAAGGAATAGTAGTTCACCCCCAATATTCTTTAGTTTTTGTCGCATTCCTAAGACAATAATTTGATGATCAGGACACTGGTCAGTAGGAGACTCAGTAGGAGTCGCCACCAGTCATCAAATTATTGGCTTAGTAATGTGACTAAAAACATAGAACATGAATTCAAGGCTTCTAATTGATAGAAAGAAGTACATGTTTTGGGCGAACTACTCCTTTAAAGTTCCCTGTGTTTACATCTCACACAGTGTAAGTGCACATTTTGCTTATAATTAAGTCTAAATGGACGCCTAGGTGGCCATCCATCAACCCCTCGTCGCGCATCTTTTCCTTCGTTCTTTCTTGCTTTTTTACCTCCTCCTCTCATTCCTGAGATGAAGTTATCCTAATAGTGCAGTAGAGGGTGCATTGCTATACCTTACGTACAGCATGCACAGACTGCACAGTAAAATCCTCAGTATTCATTTAGCTCTGAGACTGAGAGCCTAAAATGGACCCTTGTGCGTTAAATAAAAAATGTACTGCATGTGTGCATCCATTTCCACAGGCGAGCAGAACTGATTTCACATGAAGCTGGGGCTGAATCTGCAGCACAAACCCTCTATAATTAGACTAAATAAACGTACTGACATCATCACGCAAGGATGATTCGTACATTATAAATACATCATGCAGACGATCAGTGAATACAAATCCTATAACAGACGCATCCCGGTGTGTGTCAAAGCACTACAGCATATATTTGCTACTGGCGGTCCGGGGGGTGGGGGCCACATGTGGCCCCCACTTTACTTAATGCGGCCTGCAGGTTAATATCGGAAGACTGACATATTATTATATATTACATATTATTTAATCTGTTATCTCTAAACGCATCACACTTTGACGCGTTTTGAGCTTGTAGATCATCTATTTTTGCTACATTTGTGTGACATAAGTAGGGCATTAATTACCAAAAAAAAGTTAAACATACAGAGATAAGAGGTTTCTGCCCAACAGTATTATGTACAATGTGGCCCTCGGGAGTGAGTGTGAAAATATAGTGTCCCTCTCCATCTCTCCATCACCAAAGTTGCCAACCCCTGGCTTACCTGAATGGAGACGTCGCTGTAGGATCCCCCGATCACCCCGCTGATGGCCAGCGGCACGTCGTCGTGGATGGCGTAGGAGCCGTCGGGGCACGTGTACTCGCTGTCGTCCACCTTGGTCAGCGACGCCCGCACGAACTCCAGCGACTGCTCCAGGGCGTAGGTGTCCTTGGAGCAGGTGTCCAGGATGTGAGCGCCCAGCCGGAGGCCCGGCAGGATGCGCTCGTCCCTGTTGATCTCGTCCAGCGCCAGCAGCATGGCCTCCAGCCTCTGGATCCCTCTCTGGGCGTTGATCTTGCCGCAGTCCTCCATGCCCTCGCCCTTCTGGTGCACGGGGAACAGCCCGCCGATCATCAGGTCCCCTTCCACCGTGATCTCCCTCTTGGAGTCGGTGTTGTAGCCCACCACGGCGGGCAGGCCCTGCGTGGAGGGGGCCCGGGCCAAGAGGGAGAGGCACGCGCACAGCAAGCCGAGGTGGGACAGCCGGAGGGGCCGGGGCGTGGCGTGGGAGCGGGGGTGCCCCCCCATCAACCCAGGGGACCTCCCCAATGACATGTCCCTGGGCGAGACAAGGTCACAGTCCTCCTAACCCGGCGGTCCCCTGTTGTTGCTCGTGATGTCCTGTTGTCCTGAGTAGGCAAACAAGGAGCCGCAGCAGCAGCAGCACTGGATCTCAAAGCGTTTTTGTTTTGGCTGAGGCCATTTACAGCAGCATCAATGCCATCTCCCTCTTTCCTTTCTTGGGAGTTTTTCTTTTGTAGATAACAGGCTGTGGATCAGACAGACATAAAGAAAGACAGACAGACAGACAGACAGACAGACAGACAGACAGACAGACAGACAGACAGACAGACAGACAGACAGACAGACAGACAGACAGACAGACAGACAGACAGATTCAGGCACAGCTATAGAGCTTCAGTACATTAGGAGCTTTTGTCTGTTTATGAGCATGCTGTGCCCAGAGCTGTTTATGAGCTCTGTGCTCGGGGTTGACCCTCGTCTCATAAAGATCATCTGCGTAGGTGTGTAAAGTTGTCCTCTTTGATGTATAGATATTAGCTCACTATAATGGCATTGTTTCAGAAGGTAAAACATATGTTTAGAGGCATGCATTTCAAGACTAATTCCTGGGAATAATAGGTTTTTAAAAAAGGTCGATGCACACCTCAAAGGTTAGTGACCGGTGCGTAGAGTGCATATATTCAGAAGGGGGTCTCTGATAATGATATCAAAGAAAAAAGGCCTGCACACTGTCACTGCACACTGCACTTTTGGTCTATAGACCTTCATCCTGATGTGTGTGGGTCAGTTCTCTTTGATGTCATTATCAGAGATCCCTTCTGGGCATTGGCGTGGAATTCTGGATCGATCAGTAATCGATGAGGCAATTAGGAGACCAGACAATATTCTAGGTGCTGATGGTTATGCTTTATGTACGATATCATGGGGAGAAGTACAATAACACTAAGTCAGTGGTATTTTAGTTCTGCCAGGAGATACGAGTCAGAGATCACAGTTATACTGTAGCTCAGGGGTCTTCAAAGTTTTCAGGCCAAGGACCGTCAATACTTAATAAACTTGTAAACTGTAGCTGCTTCAAGGACGAGCTGAACCATAACAATAGCTATCAGTAGTGGAGACATCTCTTACAAGCTATCATAATGTATTTACAGAAGTATTATAAGTGATAGTAAAATATAAATGTTATATATATGCAGCCATATTATTTCTTCCTCAGCATAATGGGTGAAAATCTAAATAGCTAAATCTACAAGCTCACATGCCACATTGCAAAGCATATTTGTGAGCTTGAAGATCAGCTATTTTCCTTCAACAAAGTATAGCCTAATAGGGTTTACATTTACACACACATTTAATTAGTCCTAAACTACAGTACTACTATCGACTATGCTGTAGTTTGTAAGCTACAGTACTACTAACTACAAAGTGCTTAATATGGGGTCACTCAGATTGTTAGGGTTCATCCTAACCATTCCCCCAAGACTGTTCTTAATGAGTTGCAGGCACTCCTCCACCGTAGACATTTCTGTACAAGTGGAAATTGTGTGAGCTACAGTATTGAGGAAATGCCATATGCGGTCACCAAAATCAATAGGGGTCATCATCCAGGGAGGATGTTTTTATATACCTATCACATCCTGTGGTTCAGTTTTTCAGCTTCACCAAGTTGAGTGCTGCCCACAGAAGAGCAGTTAGGGGTTAAGTGTCTTGCTCAGGGACACTTCGACACATTGCTGAGAGCTGGAATCGGACGGGCTCACTAACCACAGAAAATTCCATGGCAATCCAGCAAGTGAGTACTGTTTCACAAACTGGTCTTGCGCAGGTATAACGACTCTCAAACCCATTGAACAGCTATATAAGAGTGCGCTTAAGGTATTCGATAGGAAACCCCACTCATATCACCATTGTAATATTCTTCAGAGGTACCGTTTTTTGAGTTTCGCTAATTTTAAGGTTTTTAAACAGGTCAGTATCATATATAAGACACTAAATGGTCTATGCCCACCTCCCCTAAAGGAATTCATAAAAAGGAAGCCTGATAGAGGACTCAATACTAGAGCAATCACTAGAGGGGATTGCGAAGTACCGTACCGGGTAACCGCTTTTGGAAAAAACACCCTTTCAGTGCAGGGATGTTCAATCTGGAATGACCTACCTCTAACAATAAGAGACTGTTTGTCATTTCCATCCTTCAAGTTCAATCTAAAAAAATGGTTAGTTGACAATCAAACCTGTGACCATGTATAGTTCTAAGAGTACAGCTCATGCCATGTACGTATATTTTTAACTATCCTTTTTTAATGTAGGGTACTGTTAGTAATATGTGTTGTTTTGTTGTTTTTTTCTTGGTTCAGGAAAAATAGTATTTGTATGTATGTTCTTAGGCGCCCTCTCCTAATGTAGGGTTACTGTTTGTTGGTATGTATTGTTTTGTCTTCATGTGGGGACTACGGATGAAATTTAGCATTCTTGCTAATTCCGGCTTATTTACATTGCATTCATGTAGTGTTCATTAATATGCATTGTCCCGTCTAAATAAACAAAATAAAGTAAGTATTTCAAGGTACTGTATCTTGTTTGAGACTAAAGTGCTCTGATGGATGGATGGATGGATGGATGGATGGATGGATGGATGGATGGATGGATGGATGGATGGATAACTGACCGACAGACTGACACTGACATCTTAGTATGGAGACACAAATAAAAGGTCACATCATAATCTTAACCATAGATGGAGTAACTCATCAATCACCTAGTATAGGGATGACCAGGTCATTCTGAGTCCATACAGTGGTGGGTTACAGCAGCTATTGAAAGTATGTTCAATATGGCAATGATCATGACATAATCTACAATGGAAAAAAAGAGTAGTGTTATGATAATGAGAAGCTATAGGAGGACAAGAAATTGGTCTTCCCAGGCTTTCACTTAAGTGACAGTCATCCATCTGTCTGTAACTGTATGCCAGGAAATTAAGTACATTTTCACAGATAATCTCCATGATGATAGAGATATCTCTAGATAGTGCCGCAAACGTTATGCACAGGCTAATATGTTGCTTCGCAGATTCAGTAGGTGCTCAGGTACTGTCAAGTGTGCACTTTTTAAGACAATCTTAAGACATTTAATGTACAGTATGGTTCTGGGGAGTGGATGAGTCCCGGAACAGCATAATTGAGGATATAGTCAATCCTGGGAAGAGATTTCTCCGTTTCTCGTCCAGGCTGGGTAAACACTGGAGAGTCAGCCTATACATTATGATCTTGTGTCTGTCTTTTTTCATGTTTTTATTGTTTTGGGGTATTTGGTTATTGTTTTTGTTTTTAAATGTTGTTGACTGTATTTACTCTATGGACCCCCTGTGTGTCTGGAATAAAGTTTGAATTGAATTGAATTGAATATTGTTACATTCATAGAAAATACTAGACCAATGTCACACAACTGTTCTTTAAATATAGAAATACCAATGTAGATAATGATTTTAAGTTTTATGGATTCTGTAGTGGGTGTGTGGTGGAAAAATCGTGACCTATTGCAGGGACGTGCTGGGCCCCTGATTCAGCCCGGGAAAATGAGTTGGAGACGCCCTCATTGCGACAACAGTACTGAAAACAGCAGATCTACAAGCACACTGTAGATCGGCTGTTTTCACTAGTTTAAATCAATTTTAAAATGATAAATGCAATACTGGCTTTCAAGCAGTTTCAAGGGGCAAACTTGACCCTTCTCAGAGGCACACCAAAGGTCCCCAGGCACAGTGGTTGAGAAACACTGCTATAGAGAGAGATCTCTCTCTATAGTTAATATTGGCCATTTCAGATCATGAGAGACAAGCCAGTGGGCCTATAACATGAGTTATATTTACTTTGTGGACCGGCCATTTTTCTTAATAGCCGGCCTGGACCGGCCGGGAATGGACCGGCCGTTCGGGAGTTGTCCCGCTTTTCCCAATGGCCAGCACGTCCCTGACCTAAAGTAGTCTCTCTCTTCTCAGTCTCTGCACACAGTAAGGACATGAAATAAATCCTCCAGGGATTTCTCAGCCTCTCCACCATGTCATCGGGGCAGGACTTTGTGTGCAATCGTTTACTTTGTGTGTCTCTAGTACTATTCATGCCTGAGGCTCTGTATGACTGTTCTGCTGGAAAACTCTTTCAGTTTCCACTCCTCTCGCTTTTCTCCAGCAGTAAGTCTGACCCCTTGGTTTCAAAAAGCAGAAGATTGTACAGCTGTTTCACATTCACATGCACAAGTGGTCCACACACACACACACACACACACACACACACACACACACACACACACACAAAAAGCCCATGCACATATCAAGTCATGTCCCGAGGGGCATGTTGTGTCAAATCAAATGAACTGGATTTAAGCAAACGCTCACAAAATTCTGTTTGAGCAAGCAAAAAAAAAAAAAGTGCAGTCATACAAACTAACATGCAAAGAGACTTTAACTATACTAGTCTAGATATTCTCGAATGCAGAGTGAATCTGCATAAATGTACTGTATTACTTTTGTCCAAACTAAACCAAACTAAATACACTTCATATTGAGGTCTTGTGCTACAGTATACATTATGAGTAATTTTCCCCCCTTAAAAAAACAAATACGTTTGCATGGCTTGTCATTTGGAAAGTAGATTTGATTATTATAGGAGTAAACAAATCCATTCTGAAACCCATTGTGGTCATCAGGGAAAAAGAAGCAATTTTCCTTAATTTGTGAAGCGCAATGTGATGTTTTTATTTTGTCGCAGCAGTCATATGTAGCTGCTTCTTGTAAAATACAAGACCAGTGTATATCACCCCATCACCATTTTTGGATTAATCCACCAATGTCCGTATGCAGCACGGACTAAAGCTGCTTGGCCATTCAGACCACAGAGGAATACCCCAAAACACTGTCGCCCCGGGGCAAATCCGGCGAACTCTGAGCGGTCGCCACCTGGTAATCCTAAATGTAACCTCAGTATGCCTAAACCTAACTTTATTCCTAAATGTAATCTCAGTAAAAAGGTGCCAAAACCTAACCTTATTCCTAAACTCAACCTCAGTAGCCTTGCGGTTACCCCACTGAGACCATGCAGGGGGAACATCAGCTCAGCATCCATGGGCCTGGGACAATGCTCCAGACAGGAGCTGGAGATGACAATCATGTGGAGACAGATGGGTCCACACACACAGAAAAGATATGCATGAGGATCTTGTAATATCCTGCTCAATAACATCCTCCATGTTCATCATTAAGACCTAAGGCCGTCTTCTAAATCCAGTTAAAACAGTTTTCTGAAAAACAATTCTATGTCAGTGGTTCTCAAACCTTTTCATGTCTAGGAACCCCCAACATGATATGTAGCTATTTGGATGAGGACCCCCATCTCAAAATATTTTGTTCCAGGGAGCAAAGATTTGAGTAAAAAGAAATTCACTTTAAAAATATATACAGAAGTTTTGCACACATTTTCACGATTTTCCAAGATCCACAAGCTCATAGCGCTGCACGAAGTGACGCACTATGAGCTTGTAGATCTGCTATTTTTGAATAGCCGAAGTATACAATAACGGTTAAAGTAGTTAAAATCTCAAGTGATATCTAATGCGTTAACTCTGAGAATGCACAAATGTAACCAAAATGGTCCATTTGGTGGTTATACATTCGTAGACCACAAATTAGAGTTACAAATTAAGTTTTATGTTATGCTATAAATTCTGCAGTGTTATTCCTCTCTACTCCAAGCCTGCAGGCTTAATTAGGCAGAATACTTATGGGTGGGAGAAGTTTATCTGAGCGAGTTATTGAGCCATAATGATCTGCCTCCTCACACTCACTTCACTGGCAGCCTTTATACGAGTCAAGTAAGTCAGCGCTGCTCACACGCAGTCATTATTGTATCGATGAGAGACAATAACATTTTGAGCCAGGGAACCAAGCATAAACTTTATGCTTGGTTTCCTAGATGGCATTTTCGACCATGGCTTATAGCAGCTATAGATTCTAGCCTGACATTGCATCGCGGGTTTCGAGTCTCGATCCCGATGATCTTCAGTGCATGTCTCTGCCCATCTCTCACTCCCTGTTTCCTGTCCATGTCCACTTTCCACTAGAAAAGAAGGTCCTGGGTTCGATTCCTGCTGGGGACGCTGTGGGCACTGGGGGCGTATTCTCTCCTCCGCATCATCAGTGCCCATACCCTAGGTGGGGTTGGCTAAAGGGTCTTTCTGTGTGGAGTGTACATGTTCTCCCCCTGTCCCCTAGGGTAGGTATACCTCACAAAAAAAAAACATGCAGTAATCGTGGTCTCTAAAATGACTCCCCCTGGCCAGCCGGGGCACCTGATGGAGGGGAAATAAACTGGTTGGAATAAGGTGTTCCTTCCACGCACTACATCCTACTGGGGAAACTCTCCCCTGTCAGGTGATAAGAAGCGGCCTGATCACTCCTCATGCATTGAAGGAAGCATGAGCTCAGTTCAGGGCTCTCCCCAGGTTGGCAGAGGGAGAGTAGGGCCCAGGATTACAACTTGCAACTGGCGCACACGCATGGGAACGTGAGTGTGTGTGTCTGTGAGAGAGAGAGAGAGAGACATCCAAAGAGAAGATGAGATGTCAGTGTGTGTGTGCATAATGATTCACACAGATATGCATTCACATACACACATCCAACTACTCTTTAGACTAGAGAGAGCTTCTGTCTCTCTCCATCCCTTTGTTTCCATGGAAACGTGGTGCCAGTAGATGTGCAGGGAGGGTATAAGGAACAGACAGCCCAGGACGGGTGGACCCATCTGACCAGGCAGTGAACTGTGTACCGTATGAGGAAACAAAGCATTAAAGTCAAGGCATGGGTCTTCAACAGGGGGGGTCTGGGACCCCTAGGGGGTCTTCAGAGTAACTACAGGGAGGCCGCTGTCATGACATGCAAAAGTTTGACAACTAGACTGCAGAACACATGGCAAAAATGTACGAGTGAAAATGGGCATCGGTCCATTGTTGCACAACTAATTATTATGTATTTTGTTTTCCAAACAGAATAATTAAACTTACATCTCAAACTGTTAACGTTTTTAGATGTATGTTTAATTGTATATATGTTTTTATCCACCTGTTTTCTGAGCTGCATTTCATTTTGTCTGAGATGCTGACGCAAATGCTACATATGTATTCGTGACGCGATGCGTTAAACCCTCCCTGCTGAGAACATTTCAAACTGGCTGACATCTTCAACAAGTGAAACTGAACAGGAGACGACCGAAAGTCTTTCACGCTTATTAAAACACGGAGCAGGGCACCTGTAGTACTCCCCATCGACATGTGTTTCATGTTTGGTTGTAAAAAACAGACACTTATGTGAAACTATTCAGCAGTAAGTACCCAAACAGCTAACACTATTTGTCTGAAGTGTAAAGTGTCCAGGTGTGTTTATTTGGAATATATAACATGTAAAGTGAACAGTGCAGGCTACTACACCTAGTAAACCACTTAAGCACACAGAGCCAGAAAAGAGGATGTGACAAAAGGATTGCGTCTGACACTCTGTCAGCCTCTCTGAGTCCTATGGGAGGTCTGCTCTGTGGTTCCTCACTGGAACAATGTGATGGGTTTCTCTCTCTTTCTCTCTCCCTATCTCTTTGCCCCCCTCTCTCTCTCTCTCTCTCTCTCTCTCTCTCTCTCTCTCTCTCTCTCTCTCTCTCCCTTTCTCCCTCTCTCTCTCTCTCTCTCTCGCTCCTATTCTCTTCTCTCTCCTATCTCTCTCTTTCTCTCTCTCTCTCCCTCCCTCTCTCTCTCTCTCTCTCTCTCTCTCTCTCTCTCTCTCTCTCTCTCCCTCTCTCTCATATCCACATGCCCATCTGTTCCTTGTTCTGTCTTATTGTGGCTCACGTGATAATTACAGATTTCAAAAGAAGAATGACTAATATAAGTGCTGTCCAGTGCACAGCAGCTGCTTTACATTCATTTCACGATGATATTATGAGAAGCTACTTTTTAGAGACCGACTTGAGATTCTTTGAGACATACATGTATGGGTATTTGGTGCTTTTTTGTTGTTTCTTTTTTCTTTTTTTTACAGTTGATTTTATTTGTTTATATTTATTTTATTTGTTTCATTTTCTAACATTCGACATTTAAAAATGAAGGACAATACCAGTCATATCAAACAGGGGCGTTTCTTTTCAGTGAATCGGTTAATAACGTGGGGGGGGGGGGGGGGGGGGGGTCGAATGAATATCAAATATCTAAATATTTAACCAATCAACTCAAAAAGTCTGGGGCTTTTGATTGATTGATTGAATAATTTAAAGTTACATTATCATTGTGTTTGAATGCATTTAACGTGTGAAATGATTTGAAAAGTTTCGCAAAAATATGGTTTATGAACAAATGAAACATTAACAATAACGACTTACAGTATTACACTTTAAGTACACTTTTAGGCTACGCTGACTCAATTATTCAGGTAGGTTTGGTAATGTTGTGATCAAAACTATGGACAAAATACAATGAAAATCTTGCGATAGATGGCACTGTACTGATAGATTGATGCCTGACACAGCCAGTACAGTAACTGTACTGATAATTGATACCTGTATAGGATAGCCAGTAAATGGTGGATTTATATATGTCACAGTTTTTTTGAGTTTCAGTGAAATTGAGGACAAGCGGTCACAAGCGGTCGCTTTGATCCACAACAACGACAACGTAGCGTCGGCAGGAATGATAGCGCCTCACCCCATGGAGGTTAGGGTTAGGCATAGTTTTACTGAGGTTAAGGTTAGGGTTAGGGTTAGAGTTAGGCATAGTAAGCTAATGGCTAAACACCGCTGAGGTAGGCTAGTAGATAAACAAAGAAAGAGAGGTCGCAAACGAGTGACGTCAGCGACTACACAAGTGAATGGCTGTTGTCGCCATCTCATGGTGACTACGCAGAATTACACAGGTGCGCTGATAAGAGACTATCAAAGTGAATTGATCCAAGTGGTGGTAGGGGTGTGTGGTGAACGACAAAATGAGTGCTCTTACCACGATCTAACTGAGTTACCCAATCTAACTGTAACATATACACCGATTTCCTGAGCGACACCCTGGAGAGGGCGCCGCCATAGCTGCGGTTTCGACCCTACGTACGAACTGGGTAATCAATACAAAACACGCATGGCTTCCTGAGGCTGCATGCTAACATTAGGAGTGAGTAGCTAACTAAAAGTTTCCAAAACCTGCTGTGCTGTGCTTTCTGGGAACAAAGTCCTTTAGGTTGATATTTTGTATCCACTTCTGGCGAAGACCTTCTCCTTCTCCTCCTCCTCCTCTTCCTCCAATGCAACCATCTCCTCTCCTCTCCTCTCCTCTCCTCTCCTCTCCTCTCCGCTCCAGCAGATGGCCTTTTTAATTCAAGAGCGTAGAGCCTGCCAGCCCTCTTGCACACTTCAAACCAGACAGTGTGAAGGGATGGGAGGAGAGAACAAGAGGAAAGGCTGGATATAAATGCAAAGGAAAACGGGGGGATGATATGAGGCAAGCGCCCAACAGAGGAACTAGGAGCGAATGGGTGGCTACTGGTTAGGGGAGGACTGGAGGAGGGATAGGGTTGGAACTTGGAAGGGAAAAAGATGTCACCCCAGACTGTTTTCTTTTTTTTTTCTCTCTCCCTTTCTTACAATCACCTTCCACTGGTCTGGTGAGCAGCATTAATATGGTAATATCCCCCCAGGCAATAGAAAGTGTTGAAGACTGGAGGTCATCTATATGCAGCAGTGAGCTGGGGATGAGCGGGCTAGAGAGAGAGAGAGAGAGAGAGAGAGAGAGAGAGAGAGAGAGAGAGAGAGAGAGATCCTCTGTGGTGTGGAATGCCTTGGAGGCTGGCTGAGAGCCTGCATGGCGATGGTAATGGGAGTCCAGGCTTTTCCCCCCCAAAATCACATTTCCAGCTGACAAAGAGAACGGAGCCTTGCAATGCATGGGGGGGAGAGAAGCACTGTTGGATGGTCTGCTAATGGGGAGCCGGGGAACTCTGGAGTGCATTAAGCACACATATCACTGCCTTAACAACACACCAGGCTCTGATCCTGCATATCGACCTCCTGGTGCGTGAATAGTGTTATCGACGTCTATAATCAGGTTTTGGGTTTCATATATTAGGATAGATTAAAGGGGTAGTTCACCGCCCCAAAAATTACGTATTATCTATCACCACATGATATCACCGCATGAAGGGCCTTGAATTGTTTTTGTCGTATTCCATTTGAGACACTAATATGATGACCGAATCAGCAATCAATAGGAGACTAGCAGGAGACTCTTTTGAGTCTCCTACCCGAGATTGTGAATGAATTCAAGGCTTCATGGGGTAAGTAATTGATAGAAAATAAGCCATTTCTTTGGTGAACTACTCCTTTAAGTATGGCCTTATCTTTGTGAAATCTGTCCTGTCCTGAATTATTTAAAAAAAACATCAGAATCATGCGAAAATAAGCTTTAAGTTAAGAAAAGAGATTAAAAAAAAAGGAACTCATTATTGATCCCAATGAGACACAGGCTGATCCATTTTATATTCTTTCAGAGATGTAGCAACGCTTTGAAGAAGCATGTTTAGTAAAAGAATGATCGACTGGATCAATGAAAAAGAAAACTGAGGGTGCATCAGCAAATAAATTAACAAAAAAAGAAGCCTGCTGCTGACCTTTGTAGGTAAGGTCATTCATACCAACAGTTATTATGGAGCAAGAGGGTAATTGACGTTTAAATGATGTCAGTCCAGGAAAACCGGGACAATGTTTTTGTGAATGGCAGGGAACTGCAATTAGAGGATGCCAATCACTTCAGATCCATCCCAGCATCATATTATATTACTGCTGCACAACTCATTTGAGCATACAGCAGTAGGGTGACATTTAACCATTTTGGCCGTCCCTATTTTTTGGGCATTGTCACAAAATGAAACACAAGATAAAAAACTTGTAAAATATTTGTTAATTTTGTTAAAATGTCGATATTGTGCATCTCTAATTGCTGTCTTTACTCACCAAATAAATTAACACAAACCAACTTAATCTTGGATATTGTCACCTTCTTAAACTAATGGCCTAAGTGCCTTTTTGAGGAAAATGATATTTATGCCTAGGTCAGCTCCTCATGACACTGGCCACCTCTGGTAAAATCTCTTAATTGAAAAGGATCATGCTGATCCTACCCCTCTTAGTATAATGGCCTATCTCCCTAGTGCGAGTAAGTCTGGAGTAAGTCAGTAAATAATTTGTCCTAAATCAAGTTTAATTCATTTAATCCTATTTAATCATCTTATAAGTTATGTTAAATAACTGACAGACAGTGTTATTTTGATGTCGATGGTCATATCGTCGTTGTCGGGTGGAAACCTCGTATCTCCAAGTTTCAAATTTGTACGTTCTTTCGCAAAGTAAAGCCCTATGCTTCGTCATAAGGCCGTCACACACAAATAGTGAAAACAGCCGAGCTTGTAGATCGGCTGTTTTCACTAGTTTAAAACATTTTTAAAATGATAAATGCAAAACGAACGGTTTTGGACATACAAGGTTTTCATCGGACAACAACGATATATTGTTACCGTTGTAACCGTTTTAGGTGAAATGATTAAGAGATATCATATAGTTTTGTTCTGAAAAACGTTAAAACACTGACTTTAGTTAGGTCATTAGTTTAAGAAGGTGACGTTAATATGTGTGTTCACACATCCTGCCTTATGCACCCTCATTCATCTCTCATTCTTCCACCTGTGCAGGGGAATCCCCTGTTGGATGTATTCCAGCTCCTCCGCTGCTTAGCCTCCCTCTGGGGAGCCAGATTTTACCATCCCTCATCAAACATTCATCCCATCTCTATGTCTCTGGGAGATCATTACTGCCAAGCCCCATGATTGGCTCAAACAGGAGGGTGATGGATGATGTCTTGTCGTGGCTGCTTTTTTGTTACAGGGAGGAACTGCGTAAGGATGTGGTCGTTGTGTCTCTACTACATTATTCATCGTCACACCGACCACGCCGTTGTTAAGCCGTTAACATCGGGGAAAGCATCCGAGAAGAAGCCATGATGCAACCCGTGGTGAAAATGGGTGTTTACAAGAGATTCAAGTTAAACCCACTGGGTGTGTTTTAGAGCTATGAAAGTCGATGTGTTTGTTTGGATAAGACTGCACGTTGACAGGTTTTGTAGAAGATTCATTCTCTAACAGCGCTCCCACAAAACAGAATTATTTAGCAAAACAATGTTTTGTTTTGTTTGTTAATTAATTATTCAATACAAGTTTTTCTTATTCTGGTCTTCATAACATAACATGCATCATAAGATGATGTATAAAGTAAGCTTATTTTCCTTATAAAATATAACTATATTTTATGTGTTTTTTTTTTCTTCCCTAGCTGATCCATGGTGTTATTTGAACACAATATTGCACGATGGTGATATTCATAATGGCAGAAAGGATGAGTATAATTTCTGAAGAATTAATTCATTCCACTCTGGTGACTGGAGTGAAATCCAGGTCAAGCTCACATATCATTCTCCATTCATTCACATCCACAGCCACTACCTATACTATCTGCTGATTATTAAACTCTGTCTGCTAATTATTAAACTCTGTCTGCTAATTATTAAACTCTGTCTGCTAATTATTAAACTGACAAATATTGCCAAAGATTTTGAATGTGCATTTTTAATTTCTCTTTAACTTTCCCATTAACCTAACTTAGAGTATACCACCTGGGTTCACCTTGGGTCTATTGGCCACCTCCTTTTTCCCCCTAGACCAAAGGCGCATTCGAAAAAGCCCACCGAGCGCCCTCACGTATTTGTATTGGCCAGTGCACTCAGTGCTGATTTTACTCCTAAGGATAAATATTAGGGATGTCCAATATTATCGGCCTTTCGATATTATTAAATATCGAAAAAAATGGCTATCGTTACCAGGGTCGTGCTGGGCCCCTGATTCAGCCCGGGAAAAGGAGTTGGAGAGGCCCTCATTGTGCGCGGCCATCGGCCACGCGCCAGATTTTCTTTTTTTGCCTTTCGGACGTACCGCAAGGCCCCCCAAATACTAACTGATGAGCGGTCAAGGAAGCTAGGGAGTAGTGGGCTGGTATTCAGATGATAGACAAGCCAGTGGGGCCAATGTGATGGCTCTGTAGGCTGCTGCAACTCAAAGATTGGCCATTTCAGATCATGAGAGACAAGCCAGTGGGCCAATTACATGAGTTACAGTATATTTACTTTGTGGGCCGCACAGGCCCCAAAATGGAACGAAGGTGGTTAGGCCTACTGTAATTAACTTTTTTTTTAATGGCCGGCCCGGACCGGCCGGGAATGGAATTGGGAGTTCTCTCACTTTTCCCAATGGCCAGCACGTCCCTGATTGTTACAGTTTTACAGTATATATTTTTTACAAGAGTTCCTACTGTATGGTTGACTATGTGGTTTCACTTGAAATCTTCACTTCAGCCTTGAAACCGTCCTGAAAAAGAACGGCACCTGGCCCATGATTATGGGCCAGGTGCAGTTCAGTATCAGTACCAGCAAGGAGTCTAAACCCATTCCATTGTGCTAGTCCCCTGGGAGATAGATTGCTGAGTTGGAGCGCAACACCTATCAGCTACAAGTACTTGTATTAAGCAGTGACCTATAGAAAAATGTGTCTGTGTCACCCAGGTAGCAGTGACCTTTGACCTATAGAAAAATGTTGTGTGGTGTTACACAGGTATTACCACACAGCTTGCCAGACCCAAGTCATACTACTCATACGCCGAGTTAAAGATGCCCAGGATCTATGCCAGATCTTTTGGCATTTTCATATACCTGTCATATTGGACATATGCAAATTAGGTGTCCAGACACACCCTATCATAAATCATAAATGTTTCTAAGCGTCAAACAAATAGACACCAAGTCTGCATTATGTAGATCAGCTGGTTCAAAGGTTATAACCAAAACTATATTGGATTTGGCCACGAAGGACGCTGGCTCAGCAGTGATGGGCAAGCTACTTGGAAAATGTAGTTACCTAAGCTACAAGTTACACTCGATTAAATATAGCTAAAGCTACAGCGAAGCTATCCCCAAAGGTAGTTACCTACTGTAAGCTATAAGCCACATGACAATAGTAGCTAACCAAATCGACACTACTTTTTTTCTTTCTTTTTTTTCGGTATTAATTTAAAATGTCTTAGGTCATTAAATTGTCATCTGGGGATCCCCCTGGGGAGGGTGGGTCAGAAGTCTTGAATGTCCCCTCACACTATTGCAATTGACTGGTCTATTTATTTATTTCGTTTTCCCAACCGTGATGGGAAAGCTATTTGGAAAATGTAGTATGCTACATTACTAGTTACTCTGATTAAATATAGCTAACCTATACAAGCTATCCTAAGAGAAATGTAGCAAATCTCTGTTACACTACTTAGAAATGTAGTTAAGCTATGTAGCTTAGCTCCTTGTAGCTAGCTACTGCCCATCACTGGGTACCATAGCTAAATCATTAATGATAATGATAATAACTTTTATTTATATAGCACCTTTCAAAACAAAGTCACAAAGTGCCGCACAAGGCAAGATAAAACATCATGCAACAAAGCAAAAAAAACACAAAAACAGAAACACAGAGCAAAAACACAACACAAATTGAATCACAAATCATAAAATTAAAAACATCACATCACTACAATTAAGAAAAACATTTAGTAAATAGATATACTGTTCCTACGAAACATTGTGGGCTCGCTCGTGACTATATTCTGCAGTGTGCTAACTGTCATGTAAAGCTCAACCAATACTCCAGCTAACACCACTCCCAGATTTTCCCAACCTCAATTGCACCTCATTGGCCATACAGTAAATGGACACAGGAACAAACATTTCATCATTTTATCATCATTTTATTTTCCTTGCTTCATCCGCTTTGGTCAACACTGAGTTCCATCTTAACCTATATCACAAATGGGGAAATGATCTGACATTGTATCCAGCGGTCCTTTAAGCCTGTCAGATATTTTGTGTCCAGTTCATATCATTCCACACAGATTCAGACTGGCTTAATAGATAAGAGAATATGGCTAACTGCACCTCATTGGCTAAGGGCCCTGCCTTTGTACTGTCTGCGATGGAACTCCCGCGGCGGAACTCTATAAATAATGAAGATAACAGGCGAGCCTAGAACCTAGCCTAGAACCAAGCCATCCAGGATCTCAGTGAATCATGACCATAAACCCTTAATCCTAACCTGACTGCGCCAGATGATAGCAGCAGTGCGTATGCCTGGCTGCATACCGCTCTGCTTTACTATCATCTGGAATCGCTCCAGTAGACCCGATGTAAGGGGCGGGCCATTTTTTCAAATTCTTTAGCAGGTGATTGGATGGGGCCGTCTCTCTATCACAGTCTGGGAGTGCCAACTCCAACCACTCATCCGCCTCCTGGGTTTCCACGTGGTCTGCAATCAGACTCTATTGGTTCAGAGCCGCTCAGAGCCCGCCCGTAGCTGCCGCTGATTGGTCCGGCCCGGGGCTTTACGAGTGTGATCAACTCTCCCAGAGAGATCTCAGATGGTAAAGTAGGGCGGTACGCACTACTGCCACCATCGGGCGCAAGTCAGGTTACCTTAATCCTATATAAAAACAAATTTTAATATTTAATTATTTGATATACTATTTAATAAATAAAATACCCTTTATTTAGTGATTTTCATTTTTTCTCTTTTCACAGAAGCAAAGGTTTCATGGTCATGATTCACTGACATCCTTGATGGCTTGGTTCTAGGCTTAACATAATTGTTATAAATATTTTGGTGAAAGTCTATGAGGAAATGAACAGGAGATTTTTTTGTGGCACCAGTAAACCACAACCACTGCGATGCTCTATTTTGACCCCAGGCGTTTAAAAGAACCAGGCGGCTATTTGCATCACTTATTTGCGTCTTTTTGAATGACGCTTGATATGCAAAATAGGGTCAGACCCCCGGCTAATATTAGGTACCTGGCTACTATTTCCCCCTGGCTGGGCTACTAAACATACGGTAGCATTGGACTGCATGGAGGTTGGAGGAATGAGTTGTTATGCAGTGTTAAGGGGAGGCAAGGCGTGCACACATGCTCCAAGAGTGGATAGAGGGAGTAGAGGGCATGAGGGCATCCACAGATCTTTGCCCTAAGGCTATACTAAAAGGCTAGGGCCGCCCTCAGCAGAATGCACAATGCAAGCGTGTAATGCACAAGAGCTCACAGGGGAAATGCATGACACGCGAACCACAATTATTATCTAATTTAAAGAAAAATCTTTTGTGGAGTGTGGGTGGGTGGAGAGCTCTAAAACTCCTGGGGGAATAGATTCAGTCAAAGAGAAATATATAATATATTGCCATTGACCAGATGGTGTGGGTGGGTGGCAGGTGTACAGTATAGACAGTAGGCTTTATGGATGGCATTGGCAGACAGCCATGCTAATGTAGCTCACCTGTGTACAGTAGTATAGAGCTGTGTGAGATAAAGATTCATCAGGAGATGATAAGAGTTAAGGTTCTTGCACACTGCTGAGTTTTTTTTAGCTATATCAGCTGCATTTTGCACATGCAACCTAACCTGGCTGGGTTCAAGAATTTTTTTGGGGTTTCTGATCCGGTCGGAGCAGAAATAACATTACGTCATCAGGCAACCAGGAACCACTGATTGGAACCTCCGGTGCCGTGCACCTGATGCACAGTGATTCCCCTAGTTTAAAATGTGTTTAGTTTGGTATAATCGTTTTGTTTCTTTAGGTATAATAATTGTTTGGTATGTTGAGCTTTTATTCTAACTTGTGGCGTGACTAGCGAGACTAAACAAATTGATTTGCATTGTGTGGGGAACAAAAACACTGTGACGCCAACCGGAACCCACCACCGGAACCACAATTAATTTTCTTCCTTTTTATAAACAGGATCACACAGGCCAGATTAGAACCTAGGAATACCAGGCTTTCCTCCACGGTGGAAAGCCTAAAATATAGTCTACCGGACGGAGACACTCTTCCTGGTTAAAGACTGTTTTTACGAAACCGCGCTTACAACGTTGCAGAGCCGAATAACACCCAACGAGACCAATGCTCTGTTAATGCGGTCCTCTGACCTGCACGGCAGTAGTGAGTTGGCACTGTGATGGCGATGGCGATGACTAAAAAACGAGAAGATGTAGTGTCTCCATCAGGCAGATAATTTTTTATTTCGCACCAGAAATGTATTTATTTTAGGCATGTGGTGGGGGGCCCAGAGTGTGTCCACTAAGTATAGTAAGCTTTCAACTCGCCACAGATACATTTGTTTTGGTGAGTAGCGAAACTGTATTTGTTATTTTTAGACCAGACGAGAGGGTGCGCAGGCTTTCCTGCCGGCGTACCGGATGGTTACTGACGGTGACATAGAGTTAAGGAGAACTCTTTCACTAATCTGGTGCAAATGTTCGGCAAAAATAGCAGCTCTGAAAGCTCACAACACTTCGCAGTGCAACGGTTGTGAGCTTGTAGATCAGCTAGGCTACACCCCGGAGGAACTCTATAAGCTGTTCCGTTTAATACGAGTGATTTAGGCTACATCTTCCCAACTTTTTTACTATCAGCAAATGCTGATAAACTCATTTGGCATGCGCGTTCCCCGCCGCGGCGCGGAGTGCAGTGCAGTGCCGGGCCTCGACCCGACCCGATACGCGGTTTTCCCGAACGCGCACGAAACGTTTGGAATCTCCGTTTGCGGAGATGATTGTTGACATCAGGCTGTTTCTGAGGAAACCGGCGCAAGCACTGACTCATCACATCATAAAGGCTCATCTCCACATATGGACATAAGTGGACAAAGGCAAACAGATGGTCAAAACGGGTCCTATGACAACAGGTATAATGGGGTTTGCATTAAAGGGTGGGCATTCATTCCCTATTTCAAATTCGGCACGCGCGTTCCCCGCCGCAGCAGGTAGTGCAGTGCCCGGCCTCGACCCGACCCGATACGCGATTTTCTGGAACCAGCACGAAAGGTTTGGATTCTGATGTCTGACATCAGGGTTTTCCGGAACCGGCACTGTGTCTGCATAGATCTCCATATATGGGCATAAAATGGAATGCAGACAGACAGATACAGATGTCTCCATATATGGGCATAAATGGACACAGGCAAACAGATGGTCAAAACGGGTCCTATGACAACAGGTATAATGGGGTTTGCATTAAAGGGAGAACCAGCACTGTGTCTGCAACACAGTCGGAGGCACAGACTGATACAGAGATCTCCATAATGGGCATAAAGGGACACAGACAAACAGATACAGAGATCTCCATATATGGGCATAAAATGGATGCAGACAGACAGATACAGATATCTCCATATATGAGCATAAATGGACACAGGAAAACAGATGGTCAATACGGGTTCTACAGAGATCTCCATATATGGGCATAAAATGGACGCAGACAGACAGATAACTCCATATATGGGCATAAATGGACACAGGCAAACAGATGGTCAAAACGGGTCCTACAGAGATCTCTATATATGGGCATAAAATGGCCGTAGACAGACAGATATCTCCATACAGTATATGGGCATAAATGGACACACGCAAACAGATGGTCAAAACGGATCCTATGACAACAGGTATGGGGTTTGCATTAAAGGGCGGGGCATTCATTCCCTCTATACACATATTCCCGAGTTGGCCAGGTTGCCGACTCCGAGCTTCTAGTTTTCTTAAAAGTAAAAAAAAGGCAAGCATGTGGACCTGGAATGAGCTGTGGGGAAATCGTCTGTAGGCCAACTAATGCTTCATAATATTTGAAACTATCTGATAAAAGTGATTCATCATCCTGCAATTTAATCACTGGTGACAGGCTAGCTAATAAAGCCCATATGTGATAAGAGATGTGAGTGACAATACAGCAATGCAGTCTTTCACCAATCACCACGTGCTCTGAGAAAGCTCACAGCAGAAAGTTACTTTCTAGCAGCGTGGGAAGGAATCCTGTGTTATGACAATCATATCGAATCACATGACCTACTACTGTAGGTAGTAAACATTACCCTGATGCTGCTTAGGGGTATTGTGGGATTAAAGCCCCCTCCCCTCCCGAGGTAAAAGTCCCCCCGGGTGTCCAGAAAAGCACAAAGTGGCACCAATTGTAATTTTAATTTCCTGGCTCCCAATATCCTTTTGCTCAATGCAACACTTAACGATCTTGCTTCATCAAGGTCTAGTTATTCCACAAAAACAATAATGAGGTAGCTACAGTACATTGATCACATTGTAAATTCACTTATTTTTGGTATGTCACTAGTTTAGAGTAATTCACTTATTTAGAGAAAAAAGGATAATATGTTTTTTTAAATAAATAAAATACAAAGTAAAGTAGAAAACCTAATAATTTAACGACTGAACTACTATAAATGGCCAATATATTACACCTTTAATGTAGAATTAACCTTATTTGGTTCAAATGTACCTTTTGCTAAGGCAGTTATTGGCTTAATGCCAACATGTACATAATATTGAATATCAAAATGTATTTTAATTAGTCCACACACACACACACACACACACACACACACACACACACACACACACACACACACACACACACACACACACACACACACACACACACACCTACACTGCAAAATCCTGATTGTTCATTTAATGCTGAGAGTTAAATTGCTTTCGCAGTGTACTTCTATAGACATCTGTGTTATCACAATCTGTCAGGTAAGCTTCTGATATTTTAGATGTTTTGTTGTACTGTACCACAAAATAATTAGCCTGCATCAAAAGCCCTGTCTGGATAAAGCGGACATCCCGTTTAAGCCTTTTACAGGTGAACCCCACGCACCACCACATACCAATTAGGATGAGATAGAATGAAGGCTGTGCTGCATCCATTCTATAGACGGATAAAGAGTTACCTTTCTTTCTCAAGCTAAATGAGGACAAGACAGAAGTTCTCATAATTGGTTCTACTGCGCACAGAGAATCAATAATAAGTAGACTTGGTAACCTGGGAGTGATCATTAATACACACATTAATCATGTCACAAAGATTGCCTTCTTTCACCTTAGAAATATTGCGCGAATTAGAGCTTATCTGACGTTGGACGATGCAAAAACGCTGATCCACGCTTTTGTCTTCTCTCGGCTTGATTACTGCAACGCACTTCTATCTGGTCTGCCAAAGAAAACAATTGACAATCTACAACTTGTTCAAAATGCGGCAGCCAGAGTTTTAACTAAAACTAAGATAAGAGAACATATTACTCCAGTTTTAGCGTCGCTACACTGGCTCCAGGTTGTTTTTAGAATTGATTTTAAATTTATTTTACGTGTTTATAAAGCACTAAATGGTCTGGCACCTTCGTACCTCTATGACTGCCTGCATAGATACGTTCCAAACCGCACACTCAGGTCTTCTAGTGCAGACCTACTCAATGTGCCTACAATGACATATAACTAGAAGAAGTGCTCTTCTGAGCACAGGTCTCCACCAGGCCACGCGTCCTGGTGGTGCTATAATAGGCAAATGTAAAAAGGGTGGCATGTGTTCTTCACCAATCAAAGACCTTTCATGGCACCAGCATGAGGCTGATTTGAACATTTTGTAGTGTAATTTCTTCCTTGGCCTTTTGCGAATGTGCGTCCACAATTTCATTACAATTGCACGCTGTGTTTGATTTGAGGCATTTTGTTCAAAACAGATCAATCCTGCGAAGTTTGGAGGCCAATCTTAGCCAATCAGGATGGAATATTTAATATGGGACAGATCCGTCTTGATCATATGACTGTAGAGATACTGTGTACTGATTTGTGTTAATTGTGGGTAAAATCTGTAGGAGTAATATCCAAAAATGTGTTTTACATAAGTCGGCCTCCTGGTGGCGCTATAAAAGGCTGATGTGAAAAATGCAAGGAAAGGGTTTTTCCTTGGCCTATAGGGAGTGCGCGTACAAAGTTTGAAACTGATCGGTGGAGTTAGAGGTAAAACCACAAATTGGCCTGTTATAGCGCCACCATGAGGCTGATTTCAAAAATTTTAAGTGGCATTTCTTTCTCTGCCTACTGGGAACGTGTGTGCGCTAGTGTTGCGCGGGTGAGGTTTTTTTCATAACCCGCACGACCCACAGCCCGCACGGAACGTAACCCGCCCGCGCCCGCGCCGCAGAACAATATACAAATCAAGAATCCGCCCGCCCCACAACCCGCATTTTAAAAAAAGATGGTATATCATCTCCACAATAGCTCATCTTTATATACGGCTCTTCTAAGTACCCAAAGTTGCTTTACAGAAAGGTTTACAGTAGCACAATATTGTCATGGGCTAAATAAACAAACGTGTTGTTCAAATTGGGGTTTAGCCCCTAAAAGACATTCATTCAAAGACGTTCATTCTCTCTAATCGCCGGGCATCGTCGGGGTAAGAATGGCGGTTTTATGTCAATCATACTCATACAGCGCCTCGCACTTTAAACAGACAGCAAAAGACGGACAATATTAAATCCTGTTGGTTATTGATTAATCACCAGATTGGAGTGATTTTAAATTTATTTTACGTGTTTATAAAGCACTAAATGGTCTGGCACCTTCGTACCTCTATGACTGCCTGCATAGATACGTTCCAAACCGCACACTCAGGTCTTCTAGTGCAGACCTACTCAATGTGCCTACAATGACATATAACTAGAAGAAGTGCTCTTCTGAGCACAGGTCTCCACCAGGCCACGCGTCCTGGTGGTGCTATAATAGGCAAATGTAAAAAGGGTGGCATGTGTTCTTCACCAATCAAAGACCTTTCATGGCACCAGCATGAGGCTGATTTGAACATTTTGTAGTGTAATTTCTTCCTTGGCCTTTTGCGAATGTGCGTCCACAATTTCATTACAATTGCACGCTGTGTTTGATTTGAGGCATTTTGTTCAAAACAGATCAATCCTGCGAAGTTTGGAGGCCAATCTTAGCCAATCAGGATGGAATATTTAATATGGGACAGATCCGTCTTGATCATATGACTGTAGAGATACTGTGTACTGATTTGTGTTAATTGTGGGTAAAATCTGTAGGAGTAATATCCAAAAATGTGTTTTACATAAGTCGGCCTCCTGGTGGCGCTATAAAAGGCTGATGTGAAAAATGCAAGGAAAGGGTTTTTCCTTGGCCTATAGGGAGTGCGCGTACAAAGTTTGAAACTGATCGGTGGAGTTAGAGGTAAAACCACAAATTGGCCTGTTATAGCGCCACCATGAGGCTGATTTCAAAAATTTTAAGTGGCATTTCTTTCTCTGCCTACTGGGAACGTGTGTGCGCTAGTGTTGCGCGGGTGAGGTTTTTTTCATAACCCGCACGACCCACAGCCCGCACGGAACGTAACCCGCCCGCGCCCGCGCCGCAGAACAATATACAAATCAAGAATCCGCCCGCCCCACAACCCGCATTTTAAAAAAAGATGGTATATCATCTCCACAATAGCTCATCTTTATATACGGCTCTTCTAAGTACCCAAAGTTGCTTTACAGAAAGGTTTACAGTAGCACAATATTGTCATGGGCTAAATAAACAAACGTGTTGTTCAAATTGGGGTTTAGCCCCTAAAAGACATTCATTCAAAGACGTTCATTCTCTCTAATCGCCGGGCATCGTCGGGGTAAGAATGGCGGTTTTATGTCAATCATACTCATACAGCGCCTCGCACTTTAAACAGACAGCAAAAGACGGACAATATTAAATCCTGTTGGTTATTGATTAATCACCAGATTGGAGAGATGGGAGCGACTCGAGGTAAGCGTGGTTGGTTCATTCAGTCAAAAAATCCGCCTCACTTGTGAAAGTTGTGTTTCAAATCGTATCCAAGGTTCAAGGTTCAAGGTTCGTTTATTTAGTGTCCCCGAAGGGCAAATGGGTTGCAGCGGCATAGACAACAGTACATCAAACAATACAATAAAAACAACCAAAAAAAACAGAACACATGTAGCGGACAGATACCTTAAAAATAAAAATAAAGTGCACATGACCATAAAGTGCATGCATTAAAGTGCCATGCAGAAAGTGCACATAGTACTGGAAAGTGCATCTCTTATAGAAGGCCTAAAGACAAATAAATAAAGTGCACATACCTTATTAGGAATAGGTTATCTCCTGGACCTACCCATGGACCTACCCATAACAGCGTTCAATGCGCAGATAGACACAGGGACAAATGAATATTTGTGCCTGTTAGTCGTGGCACCAGCAGCTCGCAAGCGAAGGCCAGATGGGAGGAGATCATATTCTTTACATAGTGGGTGAGCAGCATCAGAACGGATGGACAGAGCTTTGCTGAGCACCTGTCTATTAAAAATCTGTCCTAAGCTGTTCATCTGAGTGCCAGATACTTTAGAGGCAACTTTTACAATCCTCCCAAGGGAATTCTTATCTCTGACACAAAGATTACCGTACCAACAAATAATCGAAAAAGAAATGACAGGCTCGATATAGGCACTGTAAAACAGTTTCATCAGAGTCTTGTCGACATTGAACTTAGCTAGTTTCCTCAAGCAGTATAGGCGTTGCTGACCTTTTTTATACATCATATCAGCGTTAAGGTCAAATTTCAACTTGTGGTCAATAATTGTGCCTAGATATTTATAGCTGGTTACAATATCTACTGCTTGTCCATTGACAACACTCTTCTGTGGAGATGGTGGGGAACATCTAAAATCAATGCATATCTCTTTTGTTTTAGAGACATTAAGTTGCAAGAAGGCGTTGTCACACCAAGACAGGAAATCATCGAGGACTTGCCCGTGACTATTCTCATCATTGTTGAGCAGGCTGACGATGACCGAGTCATCAGCGTACTTAATGATGGATCTGTTTTGAAAACGGCTGACACAGTCGTTGGTGTAAAGAATATATAAAAAGGCAGATAACACACACCCCTGGGGCGAGCCCGTAGAAGATGACAGGAAATTAGACAGTGTCCCATTAACCCGAACACATTGAGATCTGTTTGTTAGAAAATCAAGAATCCAGCCCACCAGACAAGGATCAACACCAAAAGAACCAGACAGTTTCTCAACCAGAACATGGGGCTGTATGGTATTAAATGCAGATGAAAAATCAATAAAGAGTAACCTTGCATGGGTTTTACTACCTTCGAGATGCTTATGCACAAGGTTAAGTAAAGTGGCAGTAGCGTCTTGAACGCCCCTTCCAGCCCTGTACGCAGACTGGAGTGGGTCAAGTAGATGCTCAGTTTTTGCAACAAGCTCAGACTTAACTAGTTTTTCAAATTGCTTCATGATCAGAGAAGTTAAAGCGACAGGTCTGAAATCGTTAAGCGATTTGGGGTTACTGCTCTTGGCAACCGGCACTATAGTGGACTGCTTCCAGAGAGCCGGCACCTTCTGCTGGAAGATAGAAAGATTAAATATATAATAGAAAATAGGGCCTAGCTGCTCAGCGCAGGTCTTAATCAGACGTCCACCAATATTATCAGGGCCGGGACTTTTCCCAGGCTTGCAGCCTTTAAAGGCCTTGATAACACTCTGTTCATCGAAGAGAGGTATCCGTTGACTGGCTGGTTATATAACTTAACCGACACAAAGTATTTATCTATAAACGGACTTGTGTGGATGACAGAGACATATAAGTGAAATCCTGATCAGCGACACACACGTTTGTGCATCTCTGCTGTGCTCACGTTGTCAAATGTTGGCAAGATGTGGTTCGCGGCCCCAACAGGAGCGGAATTGGGACGGTCCTCGCACCAAGGAGCGGAGGACAAACCTTGCTCCTCTCTGGCGCATTTTAAAACTTGCTCGCTCGTCGTGCTCGTATTCAAACGTTGTATCTTATTCTTATAGGCCTACTCTTATTAAGAATAAAAGGCAAATAAGAACAGGTGATTATTCTTATTTATTTTTTGCACGTGAGAGTGGTGATAACCCGCCCGCCCGCCGCCCGCCTGAAAAGGTCTGAAACCTTGACCCACCCACCCGCTGGCGGGCGGGTTGGCGGGCGGGTGGGGGCACCGGGTCGGCCCGCGCACCACTAGTGTGCGCGATTTCATGTTAATTGCACTCTGTGTTTGTGATTTGAGGCATTTTGTCCAAAATGGACCAATCTTACAAACTTTGAAAGCCAATATCAGCCAATCAGGATGGAATATGGACAATCAGACAGATCCGTGTCGATCACATGACTGTAGAGATACTGTCTACCAATTTGCGGGGCAGAGGTTCTGAATTGGCTTCCAGGGAGTGTGTGTGCTCATTTTGGCAGCAACCAGGCCAACGGCGCCGGAGATTAGCTGGTAACAAACTTGGAGGACAGACGCATGGACGGACGGACGGACAGGGGCGAAAACATACTCTCCCCCTGCCTTCGGCTGGCAGAGACAAATATGGTGAAGCAGCTTTCTGCTTCTATGGACCGACAGCTTGGAATAAACTCCCACTACACCTAAGACAGGCAGCCTCTGTGGATAGCTTTAAAGCACAGCTGCTGTTGACGTCCGCACTGTCCGCACACTTTATTTTTCTGCTTTATTGTAATCATGTGTTTCTGTTAAGCACTTGTGCTTCATTTTCTGCTCTGTAAAGCGCTTTGAGCTGCATTTCTTGTCATGAAAGGTGCTATATAAATAAAGTTTTATTTTATTATTACTATGCTGTCTGTGACAATGCAACTCACATGCTACTAATAATGCTCTGCTCCGTTAGTCCCCAATGGCACTCCTAAAATAGTAACATAGTCACTCCCTTTTTTGTTTCCAACATTAAAACATATACATATATATATATATATATATATATATATATATATATAAAGTTGAAGAAATAGTGAAAATAGCAGATCTATGCTGTTTTGGGTTTGGGCATCAGTTTGGGTCCCGGGCAAACGTCCAATTTCTCTTTGGGTTCTCGAGCCAAAAAGTTTGGGAACCACTAAGACCGATAAAGAGTTATACCTATCATGCCTTGTCTGTCTGTGTGACGACAACGCTGCTCCTTGGGCAACTCTCCCAGTCATGCAACAGTGCTCTGCTCTATAACAGTCCCCCACGGGGAATATATAGAAGGTTTGTTAGGTTTCATTGAACACGTCTCTCTCTGAGTGCTCTTGGCCCTAAGCCACTGGCCACTCTCCACAGTCCACACACTACCCTGATGCTTCACACAAAGTGTGAAGGGAAATCCAGGACAATGGTTCCCAAACTGGGGGTCTTAACCGCTCCAATACAGGGCTTTGTGTGTATGACCATGTGTTTTTACAAGGGTTTCCCCATGGTATCAAATAATCACTATTGTGATGTCATGTACGTGAGTCCATGATCATGATGATGATCATCATCATCATCATCAGCAGCAGCAGCAGCAGCACCGCTCACTTCACATGTGTGTGTGTGTGTGTGTGTGTGTGTGTGTGTGTGTGTGTTTTAAATTGCCAACATCTCGCACAGCTTGTACATCGACTATTTTCACAATTTCTGTGGAACCAAGTCAAACTAAATCAAAATGTGTGTGTGTGTGTGTGTGTGTGTGTGTGTGAGGGGGGGGGGTCGCGGCCTGAAAACTTTGGGAACCCTTGCTTTAGGACTGAGGAGAGGAGGGACCGCTATTAGCGTCCCACTTTGCTGCATTCTGCTCTTCATGGTTCATTCATCCATGCAAATAGTAGCACGTTCTTCCTCCGCCACAGCCATGTCATAAATAATTTACAATAATCAACATTAGTGGCTACGACGAGTGCTAGGCTCATCTTTATTCCACACGATTCCATGCTTTCATTTAAATATTTTTTCATACTTAAAGTCTTATAATGATATAATATCGGCCCCACGCCTTGGTGTGTTTTTTTGTCACAGTACATTTGCACATATACGTGAAATTTGTCCTCTGCATTTTACGCATCCTATAACAACTAGGAGCAGTGAGCAGCCATATGTGGCCCTCGGGGAGCAATTAGGGGTTAAGAGTCTTGCTCAGGGACACATCAACACATAGCTGGCCTGGCTGGGAATCGTACCTGGGACAACCAAGTTAACCATTAACAAACCCCCTTTCCCCCAGTAAACTCCTTGGGAAACTTGTGGATACAGTAGGCTATTCCTATTCTTTGACAATTCTGGAAAGTATAGCCTGTACACCAAACAATGCTATTATACCCTATACAGCCTATTAAATGTTTGAATATGTTGCAAAAGGGTGAGTGGATGGATTGATTGATTCTCTCTGAATCTGTCCCTTATCTGCAGGTGAACCATAGTTACCTTGCTCTCTAGAGGATGCGTCCTCAACAGGGGGTCCGGGACCCCTAGGTGGTCCTCAGAGTTACTACAGGGGCACCACCACCACTTTAAATGTTCATCTTTACTGAACAATGGCTCTTGCCAAAATGTATTATAGCAACTTATTTGTGTACATTAAACACTTGAACGCTTGAACCCTAGCATCCCTGTACTGGAACATTAGCCAAAAATAGCAGATCTACAAGCACACTCAGCAATGTGGTTTGGTGTAGGGGGAATGGGGGGAAAGGAGAACACAAAGTACACGTTTTCTAGAGGGTTTAACTGTATGAAAATACATTATTTAACATGAATCCAACTCATTCATGATACACATTGACAGTGCTGCAAACAAGTAACTCTCTATGAAATCTCTGAAAAAGTTTAAAGTGTACTGCAACAATGTTATACAATATGTAATGGGAGTCCCTGCTTCATCTCTCTCACCTAATGGGGTTCTTGGACTAAAAGATGTTGAAGACCCCTGCTCCACCCCTGAGTCCAGACATATAGACTTAAGAGGTGATATCTACTGGCAGAGGACACTTATCTGATAGAAATCATGTCCTTTATGATGATATGATGACAATCTATAAACGGCACAGCCGCTTACAGTAGCTATAGCTGGCATGTGCATAACGATGGATTGCAGCAGAATTGTTATATTTATTGATATGAGCTATTTCTATGATAAATATCAGATTTTGGTGATTCCGACATCTTTTATTGCAGTAGTAGGAGTAGGCAACAAAAGATCAGGATATTGAAGGGGGGGATCAAGTGCAGTCCGACTCCTAACAAGAGACAACCAAATTCTAGCAAAAAACTGAAATAAAATACTGATCGAAAAACAGATTAGGCTATAAAGTGCTATAGTGTAGGCTATATTTCCAACAGCCATTACCTACACCGCCTAATTAATTAATTCCTAGTAAATACCTGCAGACGCAAATGTTACTTTCTAATCATCTTAAACATGATAAAATATCACAAGTGACACTTGCGATATACTTGAAGTGTCCACATGAAGAGGTGGCTTTTATTGGAGCGTTTGCGCTGCGTTTCAGTTGCCATTCCAACCACATGTGGAATAGCCCATTAGGATATTATGCTGTAATTCCAAGTTGCTCTATAAGCTGACAAAACATCCAAGCTTGAATGCAACGTCATGCTCAATACACTCCAAGTCATTAGAAAACAAAAGACTCTCTTACCTGTGTTCACTTCACTGCTCTTCAGATTCCAGCGGCGCCGTGTATGAAGGCTACTAAACGGATAGTGTCAACCGATGCATATCCGCCGCCTTATAGTGTCAATTGCTGTTTATAAACAAATGAAATCTCACTTCAAAACTGGGGACGAAAAACCCGTGAAAAGGTTTAAGGATAAAAGGAATCAATGCCAATGAAGTTTTGGCGCCGTGGAGCTCCGGCGCGCCTGTGAGGAACTGTCCTCGGTGCTGAAATAAGATTCAGCACCACGGAGCGCGCCGTGGATTCCAAGAGTTTTTTTTCCTTTCTTTTCCCCCCCCTTCTCCTGTGGTCAACGATTCAAAAAGTCACATTCGTATCCGTTCAGAATAAGAAATACAATTGAAGCTCAAATCCATTCTTAAGGAACAGTTTTACCTGTTTTAACTGATCATATCTTATCTAGGCTATAGTCTGTATAGTTTGGTTATGGCAATAACGCCAAAAACGCGGAGCGCCCCAAACCAGGCATTTTTGGATAAATGTTGTATTGAGATTGAACCAGGCAATAAGAATAAAACATATATGCGACAGTTAGGATTTAGAGTTGGACAAAAACCGGTCGGAGGTGGAGGATACGGTCTCCAAATAGGTGTGTCTGGTTTGGTCCGGACGTCTAGTAGGCTAGCAATAGGTTAAGATACTTAAAGCGAAAACAAAGGTGCAATTGCTCCACAAAAGAAACTAGTGGCAAAAATGGCCATGCTCGTCTTTACAAATTTCTATCAAATTGACAACATGGGATTATAGTTGAATTGATAGCCTCGTGTAAAAAAAGGAAAGTTTGTGGTTATTGTTAAATGCATGCGACGATTTCTAGGCTTCAGTTCTTGATTAAGCTGTCGAGTGCTGATTAGTTCAGATGATGAGAGAGATTATGCGCAAATGTGCGAAAGCTTGGGGGAATCGCCTCGTTTTGTTTAATCGCTCAGACAAAAACTAAAAGAAACAAGACAAAACAAGCGGCTTCTCTGGCGAGTGCTTAATATCTTCAATCAGCCATTGAGTCTTGAAATTCTAATTGGGGGTCCAGGAAACATGTTTGGACATGGACGGTGCTGCGAGAGTATGACGTCGTCCGCAGATTGGCAACCAACGGCGGCGCGCGGGGAATTAGGCGCTTTATTGGAGATCATCACAGGACATGTCGCGACCCTTTCTCTCAAAAAACATGTTCACACAAGGAGTGGCCCGCGAGTGGATTCTGTATGCTATACGTCACCTCTCTCCCTCTCTGCCCATCCAGTGTAATAAGATTAATAATTAACAGGATGGGAAGGCAATAATCTCCATGCCCTCACAGCTGCATGACACCCCTGTGGGTTTCACTATTAATTAAATCAGTCGTCGACCCGGTGTGTCATCCATCCCAGCGCTTCCAGAAATGATTCTAATTCTTGCCCAGGGACAGAGAAGGTTGGGGTGCCACCGTACCAGGATAAAAAGACACAGGGGCCCTCAGTCTGATGCCCTGGCCCCTGTCACAGGGACCAGGGCATCTGTCCTAGAAGCCTGATTTATAGTACTTGGTCGTACAACGGTGTTGCAGCCCTTACAGACCTCTGGAGGGAGTGACATTGAATAATAGGCTACTATACTCAGATCACAGAGGACATCATTATTATATTCTATAGGCTATAGAGGTATACAAAACTAGAAAGGTGGGAAATTGCAAGTGTGGTTGCACTGACGCTATAGTCGCAAGGAATCCGCTGGGAAATGATCTCTTTCTTACATTTATATTAGATACTGTATCTTGATGTAAAGTGAAGGACGACCAATCCTGTCTGATTGGACATATTGTCCAATCAGAAAAGGTTAAAGATGTATTGAACTCAATGGACTTTTGAGATTATAGAAAAGTTAAATGAAAACATTATATTCAAATATATATATACTGTATATATACAAATATTCTACGGCACCCTTGGATTTATGTCATGGCACCCACTTTGAGAAACCCTGCACTAAGCTACTGAAACCCTCTTTCTAAAAAGCTCTAAGTGGAATCAAATGGGTTTCCTGTAACCCAGCACCTTGTCTCAATCAGCTGTTACCCATGGATCAATAGGTGCCCCCCCCCCCCCCCCCCCCCCCCCCCTCTTGACAGAAGTCAAGTGTACTAAGTTATCATGGTCATATTGTTCTGAGCCTTACATTTCTTTGTGCATATTGATTCAACTTCTTTCTTTCTTTCTTGGAGAGGGAGCCAAGGCAAATCATTGTTCCTCCACAAAGAGCTCCGCTGAATGTGTATTGAAAAAGCATTTTGCCATTAGTTGCAAGTAAATGCTCCTCTTTTCTTCACTCTTTGAAACGCATCTCCATGCCTCTCCTCGAAAGCAGCGGAAATAGCAGTCATTACTGAGCCCTGAGAGAAAGATACAGTCAAGTGTGAAATCATGAAAGCTGGCAACATAAAGGAGAGTGCTTATTAAGTTATTAGGTGCTTTGAGCCTCATCTATATTTTCTGAGTATAACTGCAACCCCCTTACCAGGCACTCACCCCTCCCCTCTGTACATGTCACTAATTTGCCTTAAAAAAAAAACAGAGAACCAAAACACTTAGGTAGAAATGGGCATTTCAAAAGATCAACAACATTTGACAGCAGAGCCTGCGACGACAAAGTTCTGTGGGTTTGTGTATAGAGCTATACAATCAAGTTTGCCTCCTGCACATTCTGCAGTAGAATGCTAATTCTACTTGCTAATGCTGAAGAAAATAGGACTACAGTGTGCTATTGATTGCACTTTTCAATCAAAAGGTTTATTACACACTGACACAGAGAGACATGTTCATGGCAATGAACATCATTCCTAGAGTATCCAACTTGTACGAGATTAACCCGGAACATGTTGACAAACAATTAGCCTCCTGGTGTGAGTCAATGGGCTACAACAACAGAAAGAAAACCCCGGAGCAATTTAATAAATCAGTTCCAGATAGAAAAAAAGAAAGCAACTTCTGTCATAACAATAAAAGTAATATATTCTTGAATTTTGATAATAAATTGTTATGTATTGTTATTGTACTCAAAGGACACACAACATCCAATGTGGGAGTCTTAAACTGAATTCCAATTCACCCTTTGTCAAGTCCTGCCCTCTTCACACCCATTGGTTGCTGTGTCTTGGTGGGACACTCGGTGGGACACTACATCCACTACCATTTTAATTCAGTTGCTTAGTTATGTGAATTCTACAAGATGGTCACATATTTCGGCATGTCACCAATTTCACCGTAACATCGCCATGCTGGAAGACAGTTGCCAGAGGAAGCGAGGAGGCAAAAATGTGGGTATTGGAATTTGTCCCTAGGCTTTGTCCAGACTGCAGGCCAATCCAATTTGTTTGGATTTCCACCCGACAGAGACAGATTATATTAGGTCCGCCTGAGTAGGCTAATGCTAATACTTTGTCATATGACGGTGCCGCTCGCCAAAGATAGCAAATCTACCAGCTCGCATCTACAAGTTCACATCTAGTTCACATCACAATGCGTTGTGAACTTCCATGTGTTTTTTTGTTGATAAAAAAACATTCTGGTATATTCCTATCTGGATATGTAGGCCAAAAAATGAGATTTGGGCTGTAAGTCTGAACATAGCCTTTAGTGTGAACAGATTTCACTTTGATAACTCCCTCCACTCTCTCTGAAAGACTGAGTCCATGCTCAGCCCAGTATTTCAGAGGATTCCCTGGCGTAGTTGTTCTTAAGAGAGAGGTGAACACAAATAGCCTTGGGTGGCAGAAATTCTGAGGGAAAATGTACAATAAGGCAAGTCGTTTATTTTAGAGACGAATAAAATGTTTCAAAATCAGCAGATACAAACATAACATTTTCTAAATAGCAGGACTTACTGTGAGAGGTATTACTTGCTCTGGATGAATCAAATATTTAATAAAATAAAATAAAACAAGAGCCAGAGCTGGTATAGGACAATGAAAGGACATGAAAAGCAAATGTTTACGTAAATAATTATTGTCAAAAGTGTTCTTCGTCCTCTTAACCTCTTCAGCTGTGTTACAACATTAACTAAACTATGACTTGGAGAGGGAATGGTTTGTGGTTGGTTTTGGACAAGCATGTAAATCTAACAGAACTGATGAATTAATTGAAATTTGTCATGAAACCTATAATGTTTATGGATGAAATTGGTGTTTTGAAAGGAACAACCTTTTATAGAATTTTTGTATTAGACGTGTTAGCTATTTATTTGTACTTATGCATGAATCATTAAACGATTCTCAAGTGTTGTTGGTCACATAACTAATTTGACTTTAATATTAAATGCCATCATATCAATTCCCCTGATCAAGTGCTTGTACCCAGTGGATACAACCTAATAATCACTGTTCTATATGTTGCTGTAGATACAATAAGAGTAAATACAGTGTTCAGTTTACTCTACATTTTACTGTGCACCATTACATTAGCACTCAACATTTTACTGTGGACCATCCCTTCTTTCTGTTTTACGTCAAATTACTTTTAACAATCTAAAGAAGCCTTTATGAAGTGCTTTAAGCACTTAAACCCTAATGGAGTCCCCCAGGACTCTATACTAGGTTCCCACCTGTTTTCTCGCTATAAACGTCTGACAATAGAGAATCTACAAGCTCACGAGTCGCAGCGCATTGAGAGCATGTACAGTAGATCGGCGAATGTTCAGCCCAAGAATTGGGATTCAATGGTTTGTGCGTTTAAACGAAAAACATACAAAAAATAAAAAATAAAAAATCTGGTGATATGCATTGTATAATACGTCCATATTTTTTTTTTTTTATCAAATTGTAACTACACCGAGGATCACCTGGTGGGTTCTCAGTCCCACTATTCTGGATTTCCACTTAATAAGGAGGAAAATATTAATATTTTGATGAAAACAAGTACAATAATGGGTTTCATCAAGAGTATTGAAATAGCCCAGAAATATGGCATGTCAGTCATGGCGTGTAAAACACAGCTTGATCTGGAATGTGCACCCGCTTCTGATGTTATCATGTTATACAATGGCCAGTTATCATGTATTATCAGCCCATAGGAATGGGGCCAGAAGGGCCATGCTCTGCAGACTGCTGACACAATTGCACCCTCTAGTGGTCAAAGAAAAGAAAAAAGAAGAAGAAAAGGGATGCAATTGCATCCTCTAGTGGTCAAAGAAAAGAAAAAAGAAGAAGAAAAGGGAATTGAGTAGGAATCGAACCCATAACCTTGTGTTCCCCAGCCACCCAACACTACAGCTCACTCCACAGGATCCATGATGGAAACTAGGATTTGCTTTAGATTTAGCCATAGTTTTACTGAGGTTAGGGTTAGGGTTAG
>NC_137815.1:35112709-35142709 GCF_963921795.1 Nannobrachium achirus
TGGCGGGCACTGGGCATGTTTGTGCTTTACCAACAGACTAGTGCAGACATATACTGTAGACTGCAAACGCGACAACAGATAGTCAACAGGTAGAATGTGATCATTTACACTAGCTGACTTTTCCCGTCCCCTGCGTGCGGTGGACAGCTGTGCGTTGATGAGATTATAATTGACAGCGTCTTGTAAATCCATACATGTGTCCCGACTCACGATCAAATCTGTCGTCGCGTCTATTTCATTAAGGCTCATCAAACCATGATATTTTTGTTAGAAGAAAGCTTCCTGTGGTCCTAAGGTAATTTTCCCTCAAGTTTCTGTTGGTAAGGCATTTCAGAATGTCTTGAGGAAGTTATGATCATTTTGTGTTTATGTTGTAGCCTACATTGCTTGCAAATAAAAGAGTAATTCCATGAATAAATTATAAATTAAATTGAAGAAATTCCATAAATTATAACACACATATTTAAGAAATAGAGAAAATAGCTGATCTACAAGCTCACAACGTGGTGAGAAGCGTCACATTGTGAGCTTGTAGATCTGCTGTTTTCACTAGTTTGGGTCACAGGCAAATGTCTAATTTCTCTTTTGGGTCACAAGCTAAAATGTTTAGGAACCACTGGGATAGACCACATTGCTTAGAAGAGTTCAGTGCAATGCATGTCAAGTGATGAAAATGAAGGCTATAAGGTCATTAATGGGAGCCCAACTAAAAAGTAACTAAAAACGTACTTTTCACAGTAACGCATTAGTTTTTGGTGTAAGTAATCAGTAAAGTAACTGAGTTACCTTTGAAACGAAGTAACTAGTAACGGTAACTAGTTACTATTTTTGGGGTTCTGTGGCCAAATATATATCATTTTGGGGGTCCTTCTTATGAAAACTTTTGAGCACCACTGACATACAGTAGAAACATAGGTTTTTAAAAAAACCATAGAAGGATTTGAAATATTCAATGACCACACATTTTCATGATTTTTCAAAAATAGTTAAAGCACAAAATAACACGTAATAATGTGTTCCCAGTCTAAATGGGTTAAACCCCCTCCCCCTATGAAGAACATTCATGGGGGGCCCACAGTGAATCCTTGTACCCAGGGCCCAGAATTTGGTGCGTCACCCCTGCAACACAGGCAGACCAGATATCAGACCTGTTCAAGTTTGATGGATGACAAAGACACCTCTGACACCTGAGTCGCCCACTCTGAACATCACTCAAACGCAGCCACTTCTCCCAAGGTTGAATTCCCTTTTAATATAAAACAATGGCTACAATAAATTAACTGTGTGATACCAAGTGAGGAACACACAGGACTTCTAACCTGTAATGCAGAATGAATCACTCAGAATTTTTTTTCATCAGGAAAATCTTACTAGTCTGTACGACATGGGCACCCTCCCTCCAACTAACCATGCATGCTATTACTGAATTGTTTCCAAGTTTTAATGTCAATACATCTTCGCCACAACCTGACGAATATGTACTGACATCGAAACGTTTATTTGCCTGCACCCAGTGATGGGCAGTAGCTAGCTACAAGTAGCTAATCTACATAGCTTAACTACATTTCTAAGTAGCGTAACGGAAGTTTGCTACATTTCTCTGGGGATAGCTTGTAGTGTAGTTTAGTTATATTTAATCAGAGTAACAAGTAATGTAGCTTACTACATTTTCCAAATAGCCTGCCCATCACAGTTGGGAAAAATAATAAATAAATAGTCAATTGCAATAATGTCCCCAATAGTGAGTGGACATTCAAGACAGGGGGATCCCCAGATGACAGTGAAGTGACATTTTAAGGACTTAAGGACATGTAGCTTGTAGCTTAGGCAACTACATTTATTTGAGGATAGCTTCGCTGTAACTTTAGCTATATTTAATCAAGTGTAACTTGTAGCTTAGGTAACTAAATTTTCCAAGTAGCTTGCCCATCACTGCCTGCACCTTGTAAATATAAAAAAAGGCTTAACAGTCCGAGCTTGCTCCAGTGCCTTCCTTCTACATCTCATCTTATGCTTCTATCCCACGAGAGTCTAAAAGCAATATCATTTCCTCTGTTACCTTCACACCCAAAACAAAACTCATCCACACATCAGTCGGATGTTTGCACTAGAATGTGCTCATGTGGGATCACAATACAATGAACACTGAGTCTCCAGGCTCCCTAGCTGAGGTCAATCCTTCCCCTCTTCCTCCATTCCAATCTCCCATCGCCCGGTGATCTAATTATCAAGTCATGGATTCAACAGATCTGATCCTGTCTGCAATGGATCATCATACACAATATAGCGCGAGAGGTCATTAAGGCTGTTTTAATAATGGACTGAGAAACATCCTGTTAATTAGTCTGCAGGTCCTAACAAAGCTAAAACAGTCATCAGGGATGGCCTTCAAGGGAAATCGGTCCAGTGTGTGATGGAGTGTGAATGCAATGTCAGCATCACTATTGTACATCACAGGAAATGCGGGTACAACATAGTTGATTGTTGTGTTTACAGTACGTCACGCAACATAATATCCGCAATGTTCATTTAACAACGTGAACTCTAGCGTCCCTTCTCTGGGGAGAGCGTGCACTGATCTACAAGCTCACACATGTTGCGTTGTGAGCTTGTAGATCTTCACAGATATTTCCGCTATGGATATGCAAGTGTTACAGGTGAGTTTTCTGTGTGGTCGTACAGCTTCTCATACAGCACAGAAACACAATGCCAGCAAGCAACAGTATATAGTACCAATAAGACGCCTAAGGGCAAAAAGCGACGTCGCGCCATGTCTTCGCCATCTGTCCAAAGGGATTTGGTTCCCCTGGCATCACAGTGATCTCCATATATGGCAATATATGGAGATTTGGTTCCCCTGACATCACAGTGATTGGCATTCACATATGGGCTTAATATTGATGACATCAGGGCTCTCCATATATGGGCATAAAGGGATTTGGTTCCCCTGGCATCACAGGGATCTATATATCTCCATATATGGGCATAAAAGGAATTTGGTTCCCATGACATCACAGTGATGTCAGAGCGTGAGGTCAGAGCGGGAGGGTCAATCAACCAAAAAGACAAGCGTTATACCGTCCGGACGGACAGATACGGTCAAGATGTGATGGTTCTGATAGTAAACTGCGACCTACGGTCGCAAATAATACAAGCAGGTGTAGTGGAAACATTATGGGCCTTCTCAGGGTAATTGCCTAGACCAGTGGTTCCCCCTTTTTAGCCTGTGACCCAAAAAAGAGATTAGACGTTAGCCAATCTAGTGAAAACGGTAGATCTACAAGATTGCTTCGCACCGTGTTGTGAGGAATGTTTTTTTTTAATATATTTTTTAAATAATAACTCAAAACAAAAATGTAGGAAACAAAAACATTAAGGGACCCATAAAAATGTGTCCGCGACCCACAAATGGGTCTTCAGGGAAAAACAAAACAATAACGGGACCATTATCATTCCTCCAAAACCGGGATTAATAGTACAGTGTGAAAAATGCTGCCCCGCTGGAGCCCAGCAATGCTTCTTGACGTCTTTTACTGTAGATAACATTTGACTCAATTAGCTGCTAAATTGGGCCCATTGGGATTATTAGCAGAGAATCAAGGTCTTGTTCGTCAAACTGTTCGAAACGGGAGACGAGGTGATTAGAGTCAGACGGGAATGAGACATGCTGGGTTTTAAAGAGCGGGAGGAGACAAGACTGCAAATGTGACAGGATATTAAAAATGGGAGTAAAACGAATTGAAAAAAAAAAGAACATAATAAACCGTTATTCTCTCTCACATGGTCCCAAAATGAAGCTGGGAGGCGCCGGTCATTATGAAAACCTGATTGCTGTATTTAGGGAGAATTCTCCATTGGGGGGGAAGCTGGCAAAGAACAATATTATTTTTGCTTCTCATCACTCTCATCTCAGGCGCAGTGGTTACACGTACTGCTGCCTCATAGCAAGCAATGGTCCCGGGTTCGAACCTCGGCAGAGGGCCTTTCTGTGTTGAGGTTTTTTTTTTGCGTGTTCTTCCCATGTTTGCATTTGTTTCCCCCTGGTAACATCCGGTTTATTCCTGCACCAAAACACATGCATACTAATAATCGTGACAGCCCTTCTATTCCAGACGGAGACAATTGTGCATGTCTTCACTGTCGGCATCTGTCTCTCCACTGCCCTTAAGAAAATAAAGCAAAAGCTGCAGGAGTGAGTGAGTGAGTGAGTGAGTGAGTGTGTGTGTGTGTGTGTGTGTGCGTGCGTGCGTGCGTGCGTGCGTGCGTGCGTTGGCTGTGAGCGATATTTCGTATCAAAGTAAATAGCTTAAATGGCTAATCAAATTAACCGTGGAGATGGAAAAACACCTCCTTACAGGGACACACCATAATGGGTCTCTCGGGGATCAGGTGATGTAGACAATGTAAAGGCTAAATCCTCTTAACGTGTTGTGTACTGTGGCAGGATGAAGTTGGAGTAAAAACAAAGCCTGCGTGTCTATTTTATTTGCCATTTTGTTTGTCACATGGACATTTGTTGTGATGGAAAGATGAATGTACAGTAACTTCTTATTGTATGCTGTGACAGTGATCACCACTGATGAGAGAACAGGACTAGTGTTTAAATCTCTTTAAAATGAGCTCACTGCACTCAATGCTTACCTTAACAGGTTCCCGTCTTTTAAAAATACCTTCGAACTCCCATAATATGCCATTCGTCTCCATAGACTTCCATGTAATTCATAGTGCACGGATCATGCACACCCATGCCTAGATCATGCACCACGTGTGTCCACATTGCTCACAGCTTTCAAACAAAGAAATCCGAATGGAAATCCGTTCAGGCATTCATGAACTAGCAGCCATTATGTTTTCCTAAAATGTAAACAAAGATGGCTGCCATGTTTGAAAGATGGGGTTGCTATGGGGGTTAAACATGCAATTTCGTGCCTACTACATTTTTTGGGGTCCATTTTTTCAAAAACGGTAAATTCTTGGGACTATCGGGCCTGGCGGGTAGAGACATTAAAATATTCTCTGGACTATCGGGCCTAGCAGGGAATGAGTTAATACCTTAAATTAATTGTGTCAAGGTCCCCCAAAATCTCTAAACATTTTGTCCCAGGGATCCCCAGAAGCAAAGATTTGAGTAAAAAAAAAGTGTGTGTGTGTGTGTGTGTGTGTGTGTGTGTGTGTGTGTGTGTGTGTGTGTGTGTGTGCGCGCGCGCGTGCGTGCGTGCGTGCGTGCGTGCGTGCGTGCGTGCGCGTGCGTGCGTGTGTGTGTGTGTGTGTGTGTGTGTGTTTGGGCTGTAATCTAACCCTGTTTTAGGGATTCGAACTTCGGGGGGCATTTTCCGAACGGACCATCGAACCTTCGATTTTTAATTACTTTAATAAAAACCGAACAATCGGACCATCGAACCATCGAACGTACTGTACCTTTAACCAGCTAAAACAGTGTAGGAAATGTGTTAAATGCGCTTTTGTCCATTGAAAACGTGTTGATGCCATTAACACGTAGGCTAACACTTGGAAAGTCCAATCCAATCGGAGAAAATGTTGCGCTGTTTGTTGACGAACAAGCTCAATGTATAGCGGAGTTGCACAGACGATGATTAGACTTGGTGACTGCGTCGGAACGCGTCGCATTCGGGCTGAACTGGTCTCGATGTAACAACCCCATAAATTGCATTATGGATCCTTTTCTCATGCTTAGGAGAAAGGCTATTTAATCATTGGGTGCGTGGATGGGTGTTCGCTGTTCGGAGCACCAACAAAGTCTGTCTGCCCAGCTCTGAGTGCTCTCACTCTCACCGAACCCAACAGGAGCGGAATTGGAGCGGAGGACGTTCCTTGATCGCTCCAAGCTGTGTTTACCGGTAACCTATTTCGTATTCTTTCTTATTGGCTTGGATATCTCTACTACTGTGATATTCTGATAGGCCTATCACATTCTGATAATTATTTTCTGTGTAAAAAACAAAAACAAAACCTGAACCCATTAATTTAGAACTTCGATTGCCAACGTAACGAACGAACGTTCGAATCCCCGAACGTTCGCTTGCAGCCCTAGTGTGTGTGTGTGTGTGTGTGTGTGTGTGTGTGTGTGTGTGTGTGTACGTACGTACGTACGTACGTACACACACACACACACAGCGCTATGAGCTTGTAGAATAGTTGAATTGTTGAATAGCCAAAGAAAGCTGAAGCTCTCCCATGGTGAAGTGAAGTGATTGCTTTGCCTCAGTCCAGTGGTGTTGACAAGACAATGACAAGCTGTAAACAGTATACAACGTGATGTCCATGTCAACAGAATTACTGTCTCTCAGGAGAGATTGGCATGGCTCGTATCGTATGTAATTCATCCCTGTCTAGACGTGTTCAAATCAGTAAAGCGCATGCAAGGAGATCACATAACCTAATGACAAGGCGTGGGTGTTCAAAGCAAGGTATTTAGCATGGGCTGTCACAGCAGGGGATCCTTCACACCGGGCAGGAATAGTTGCCTCATCTCTCTCTGCCCACATCGGCCCACTCAGCCTCTGTCAGCCGCAAGGCTTTCTCCCAGTGGCGTCAGCTCAGAAAAAGCTAAGGTATGGCAACATGACTGGTGTCTTGCACGCGCGCGAAGGCGCGCGTGCAAGACACCAGTCATGTTGCCATACCTTAGCAACAGGCATGATACATTTATTTCAAGAAGTACATTCTATTTCCCCCCCGCCCGTTGCCGTTTCTACGGTTTCTTAGGCTGGATATGGCAGCCTGTACTAGGTTCAAGTGCAGTTAAACTTGGCATGTTAGTAAACGTGCCACAATTAACAATAATGCATTGCACCTGTGCAGCTGACCTGCGGAACCTGGGAATATACCATTTTGTCAAGATGGGGAGAATACAAGTGTGGAGAATATAATTATAATACCTTGTGAAAGTGACCATTTTGTTATGTTTGCGTTTGTAGTTATTTTGCTGTAATTTAACAACATAATAACCAGAACAGATAGACAAAGAGACATTCGTGGATTTATATTTAAAAGTAACTTTTATTTTCACCCCTGGACCCAGGTTATGGCAGCTGCATACCCCTGCCATACCCAATTGACGCCCGTGCTTTCTCCTAAAAAAAAACCCAAAAAAACATGTGTGAAAAGACAATGCCAATATAGTGGCCGTGCCACTAACCTGAAAGACCCTGTCAAGATTGAAAGAGTCTAAAATACAGTGCGCTCGAAGAAACACACTTGCAGTGACAGAGCAATTACAGGGTCTCGTATATCAAGACATCCCAGGCGATCAAGGCCAGTGAGAGTGGGTGCAAAGATTCTGAAAAATATCCGCTGCCACAAATTTTCTCCCTCTCTCTGTCTCTGCTCTCTGAACTCCGGGAGGACACAGGCTGAATTCTGAATAGAGACGAGATCTATAAATCTTTCAACACAGTCATCGAGGAAGAAGAATATGTTCAGTAGTAGTGGTATCATTTGAAACGTTTTCTTCTGTTTTGATGGAGCTTTTTTTTTCATCCCACGATTTTGTAACCAGGATTTTTTAAAGCAAGCAATATAGAGACCAGGATTACTGCACATTATACCCTAAGAGACACGGGGAGAACATGAAAACTTCACACAGAAAGGCCCTTTCGCCAACCCCACCTAGGGGCTATGGGCACTGATGATGTTCTTTTCTTGTTAAGGGCCATTTATAGTTACGGATGGATGATTTTGTGTACGTTTGGGGTTGAGGAGGAACTTACGGTAATTGCGTCGACATGCATAGTTCCGTCCGTTCTCTGTGTTATATACGGTTCAATTACATACTGTATCCAATAGATGGCACCCAAATGCATCTTCCCAATGAGCAAACATGTTGATAGGCATCGGCGATTACATGCATTAAGTAAATAGCCTACAGCCGTGCTGTGCGTTCTTTCAATGGCATCGTACTCTATTTTCACTCCATAGTTGATGTCCCTGCACGCCGTCGCCGTCGGAAAATGCTGTTATTAAGCCTATTATTAATATTATTATTTGGATAAAGTAGAACAACTTTTAAAACCAATCATAATCATTTAAAATGGTATCATGATCTGACACTGGCACTTTGCTGCTTCTGCGTTCTGCCTCCGCTGCTGCTGTGTGCACTGCAGTTGTACAAGTGGCAACAGGTCTGCGTCCTGAACGGCTTGTTCACTGTTCAGCGTTACTTTGTGATTTATTTATTTTTTACTTCCTCCTACTACGAAATGGATACCAGAAAAAAAGACAAAACATTTCTCCCTCTACTGCCCCCACGGTTGACAAAAGTTCGCCACGGGTACTTCATGTGTACGTACGTTTTTATCGGTTTTAATCCGTTAGGTTGAGTGTTGTCCGTAATGTTACGGACAGAGACAATTACGTCCGGAGCTACGGAGAGACCGGATCAAAGTACTCTCCGTCTCCGTTCGTTATGTATCCCCGCGTTGTTTATGTACTACTATGCATGGTACTTTAGGCGGATTGTAGCTGAAAACGGTGTACCTGTGATGTCGGTTCCTCTGTCCTCATCTGAGTCCTCTTCTTTGAGCTCTGTTTTGACTTCGTCTCTCATCTCCGGAACAAAGAAGTCGGTCTGGCGGGACAGTGGGACCATGTAGTAGGTCTGGTCTGCCTTACAGATCTCAATGGTTGGGAATGCACTCAATTTCCTGTCCTGAAAGAAAGAAAAAAGAAAATACATCAAAACAGCATCACATTCAAGAAGACGATCAACAATTTGGACACTGCTCCTACAGATTTTGCCCTAAAATCATGCAAAGCGGTACACAGTATGTCTAGAGTCATGTCATCAACATGGATCTGTCCCATTTAACGCTGACAAACTAAACCTAACCTTAACCCTAACCCTGACCTCAGTAAAACTATGCCTAAACCTAACCCTAATCCTAACCTCAGTAACTGTGACACGGGTGATTAGCTAACCTGCCTGACGCTGGTAAGTAGCTAACCTGCCGACGGGGGTGAGTAACTAACCTGCCGACGCTGGTGAGTAGCTAACCTGCCGACGGGGGTGAGTAACTAACCTGCCGACGCTGGTGAGTAGCTAACCTGCCGACGGGGGTGAGTAACTAACCTGCCGACGCTGGTGAGTTCCTACTCCGAACAACGGACCGGCGGAACAATGAGCGGACCCCCTGGTTTATATCATAGTCACTAGCCAGGTAGCTATGCAACCAGTGTTGATTTCATCGACTAAAACTATGACGAAAATGTTCGTGGACTACCTTTTTTCACTGACGAAACCTAAATAAAAATGAAATAAAAAACTAAACTAAAACTGTGATTAAATATAAGGACAATTTCGTCAACAAATAAAAACTGAGGGACTAGTGCAGAAGAGATCCAGTAGAACTAAGACAAGTTTCACAGACCGAAAATAGCAAATCTACAAGCTCACAATGCGTCGCGCGACGCGCTGTGAGCTTGTAGAATGTAGATTGTTTGACTGTACTCGTGCTGTTTTGCATTCCTGTCAAATAGAATAATACATCAATCAATCAATCTTTATTATTCAGGTGGACAGAAGAACTGGCTAAGCAAGATCAGAGAGACATGTGTGACAGGGGTTGACACTAAGGTCTCAGAGGCACTTGCCCGTCGGGCAAGTACAGATAATTTTCTACTTGCCCAAAGGTCAAGCCCACTTGCCCGAAAAGTAAATCGGCCATTAGAAAATGATAAGTAAAATGTAACACTTTAAAAATGTCATACCTCAATTTTGATCAAAATACCTACATATTTATGATTGAATATGACTATGATGGCTTCACACCTATTTTATATTTTTAAGTGTAGCAACGGTGAAAAAGCACATTATACTGTAGGTTAACAGTGCTTTTATTTTACATTCCACAGACCAGAAGACAGAGCGCTTTGGCCATGTTCAGGTGTTTAGACAGATATCTCGTACTGTGTTTATAGACGGTTGCGTCCCCTTTCAAACTAGCACTTGCCCGGTCAGGCAACTTCACCTGCCCGAAGGTTTTATTTACCTGCCTTAGTGTCAATGCATGTGTGATGTGGTAATAAAAATGTATTCACCGTACTATTCACCATGCTTACATAACATTATATGTTTGACACGTGAATATGAATCTATACAAACTCTCTCTCTCTCTCTCTCTCTCGCTCATCGACAGTCCATTAACACTGCATTTCCATCGACATCCGTGTGTCTAGATTCCCCCTCTCCGGTGCTGCGTGAGGAAAGTGGTGGAGTTTATAAATATTATACCACATTTACTCTAAAGGAGGACATTAGACTTGCATAATTCTACTGCACTGTCAGACAGGCGTGTGATGATTTTCCGATGGCCTTAAAGTCCGAGAGACTTAAAGTCCGAAAGGCTGTTCAATTTAGTAGCCTATGAGAGCGGAGACACACACACAGGAGGAGGAGAGAAAGAGGAGGAGAGGCGGCTGACTGAGGATGCCAACGCTTGCAGCATGTGATGTTTAAGATGATAAACTTGATCCCACTCACACATAGGTTTGAGTGATTACTTTGTTTGATGTGAAAGCATGATGGATAAAGACCTGGATGTTACCTCTTATTGTGTGATCCAGGTTGGATCCAGTCAATTTGAAGAAATAATAATCCAGCGTTTACTTGAGGTGGGGACAATAAGAAAGCACAGGCTTACATTTTCATTCACAACTTCTTGGCTGAAAATCCATTCTATAGCCTAGTATGTCATTTTATAGCCTAGTTTAAACTAAGGGAGCTGCAACTCTTTTCAGACCAGCGCTGACAGGAGTGAGTGAGAGCTTAATTGAAATGACCTGCATAATATGCGCAGTGAACTGGAATTATATAATTAATTATTTGGAAGCAGGTGTGTAAAGTTTCTAATCTATAAACATCTCAAATAGCTTTTATACTTTTTTTAATGAGATTTGGCCTTATATATTGATATGTGCTCAGATTTGGCTATTTATTTGCTGGCTTTTAGGCTAATTAATTAATTATTTAAATCATGCCAACCTCTGCGCATGTGTGGCGGGGGTGGGGGGGGGGGACCACTCTCTCTCTGGGACATCGGATTCGGATCTCCATGCCGTCGGACTTTGAGGCCGTCGGAATATCGAGATTTTGCCCTTTCAGACTCCAGAGATATGAGAAAAGTGAGCATTTCACTGCCTGGGCCAAAGGACTGACTGTACAACTTACTACACAAGCCCAAGTGTCGCTGCTTTGTGGACATTTCTTTAAATGGCCGCTGCTGGCTCTCAGCTACAACCTGTCACGAAGGTAGATAAATTAAAGTCAACAAAAGAATTTTGGCTTTTCCCTTGACATGTGCAAGGGTATTTACTTGATGGACTGCAGTGTACAGGGAGGCCCAACAGCTATATTGTGGTGCAAGTACTTGGGCCATAGAGTCAGAATGAAGGGTTTGGAAAAAATGTGAAGGTTGCGATATGAGGTCTATAAATAGTGTAGCCCCCTTTTCTCTCATTGTGAGAGACGGTGGAGTGGAGGCAGTGAGGAGGGGCGTCACAAGGGGGGGGGGGGGGGGGGGAAGTGGGACTGAGTTACTAGGGCCCAAGGTGGAGGGGCCTTAATTATTGTATGCTTTAACTATTGAAAAATAGCAGAAATACAAGCTGCGAGCTTGTAGATCTGCTATTTTTTAAAAGTCGTGAAAATGTGTGCAAATCTTTGAATATATGTATTTTTTAAGCAAACATTTGTAACTCAAATTTTGCTTCTGGGGGGTCCCTGGAACTAAATATTTTGAGATGGGAGTCTGTGGCCAAATACATATAATTTTGGGGGTCCTTGACATGAAAAAGTCTGAGCACCCGCACTGACATAGAAACATAGGTTTTTCAAAAAACCATAGAAGGATTTGAGATATTCAAAGACTTATATTTATAAAAAAAAGGGTTAGGGTTAGGGTTCAGATCTACAAGCTCGCAGTGTAGCACTTGGTGCCGCGCTGTGAGCTTGTATAACTGCTATTTTTCAATAGTTAACGCACACAATAACACGTAAAAATGCGTTCCCAGTCTAAATGGGTTTAACACCCCTCCCCCTATGAATAACATTCATGGGGGGCCCCCAGTGAAGCCTTGTACCCAGGGCCCAGAATTTGGTGTGACACCCCTGGCGACGAGGAGGGCGCTCCCAGACTTGGGTCGCTGTGAGCTGGGCTGATTGATTGGTTTTAATCTAATCCTTTGTAAAATAAGTATGTAGGAGCCGGTATGAATCACCTGGCTGCTACAGTACATTACATCAGGGCCCCATGCTGTTCCCAGGGCTGCCTATGCAAATGAGAGCCACTCCCCCGCTACCTGCTAATGAGCAGGTCAAAAGAGAAAGACAACACTCACTCACGCACGCACGCACGCACGCGCGTGCACACACACACACACACACACACACACACACACACACACACACACACACACACACACACACACACACACACACACACACACACACACACACACACACACACACACACACACACACACACACACACATACCAGATTCAGATTTCTTTATTAACCATTGTGTAATACACATAGGAATTTGCTTTGGCATACTACATTTTTGCATTCAAATCAATTTTTTCACATATAACATAAACAAAAACAAAAACAAACAAACACAAAAACACCGACAGAACGCAACACGTAGTCATCAGTGAAGTATCTAAGTATATTTACTTACGTACTGTAGACCTACTTAAGTACCATTTTTGAGGTATTTGTACTCGAGTAGTTCCAATTTTCTATACCTTTACTTCTACTCCACTCGTACATCTCAGAAGCATTTGATCATTATTACAAATCATGCATTAACCACTTCAGCTCTGTATAAATATCGACCATTTGAGTACTTTTTCCACCACTGCGTATACGTACATATGTACACACACATAAACACACACATCTAGGTAAGTGCATTACAAACATTACTGACTGCAGTGCGAAAGGCACCCCTCACTCACTCACTTGTGTGGCTTGTGCTGCTGCTGCATGTGCTTAACTCATCTAGTGCCATTCACGAGATGTCTCGGGAAAAGTAATAGATTACTGTAGTGCCATTCACGAGATATCTCGGGAAAAGTAATAGATTACTGTAACGGCGAGTACATTACCGAGAAGAATGGACGCGGGTCCGGAGACGAAATCCGTCGCTGATTTTGCATCATCACGGCTCCACGAGCACAAAATAGTCCCATCCATAACATTGAGGTGGACGGGGGATCTCATCTTTAATGTCCATTATCTCAAAACTACACTTTAGAAGCTAGGATGGAGGCAGATGCTCGCTTATGTTACACAATGATAAAAGCTCCGGTCGGCCATTACACAACTCCACGTGGAGAACGATCGGTTCCGGCGCACGATCCGATGACGTCAGACCGGAAGTGATTGCGTGGTGGACTTCTGGCCTTCAAAATAAGACAACGCAAGTGAATGGGACCTGAAGGAGGCACTTTGGACATTATAATCCGTTAATGTCTGGGGCTCTGAATGAGTTAAAAACAGCAGTGTCTTCCAGAGCTGTTGAAGGTGGACTTAAAACAAATCTTGAACTTGAAAAAGCCCTGCTGGGCGAAACGTTGTTTGGTTGAGAAGACGGGAGAGCATTATAACGTGTGCGGACATTACCTCTTTTATTCACTATAGTTTATTCTTGGATCCATCCAACACCGTATACAGTAAAAAGTATTGGCGATGTGCATATCCCACGCCTTTTTTGTCTAGGAATTAAAACAAATGCAATTTCTCTTCAAACTCGAGTCTCAATCTATTGCTGTCAGTGATAATAATAGTTACCACCCGTCTCTGACAGGACTTTGGCAGAGACAAGTTGTTGAACGATACTGAAGCTGTGTGTTTATCGGCTGTAGTTAAAAACCACCATAGATATTTGGGGCATAACCCCCTCGTGGACCTACAGTAGCTGCGGATTATACCAGTGTCTGTCTGTTACATTATTTTTAACAACATGCGCTGTCACTCTGCACCTTAATCCCATGTACAATGCACAGTAAAAACAGTATATATATCTCATATCTGCAACAAAAAAACTAGACTGCACTCTGTCAAGGTGCCAACTTGCTCCTTGCGCAATCATATCACTTTCCGAAGAAAACAACAAGTGTGACCAGCCGAGCGTGCAAGTATGTATGTATGTTTGTATGTATGTGGGTGGGCTGGTTGGCACTTTGTTGAGGTGCCAACTTGCAACTTGTTATTTACTGTATATATCAGGTTGCACTTGTCGGTGGTGACGTCACCGATAACGCTGCTCTCTCGTTGGCTAAAGTCCCTGCTTTTGTACTGTCGGCACCAAACACAGTACTCTGCTGGCTCAAGTGACAAGAAAAGGTGAACTAAACAAGCTCCTCTCTCCTCAATCGGCCTGGCTTCTAACAAATCTCTACTTCTTTCCAATAGCGTTGTGCTACTACAACCTCCGTAAAAGATGAAGCGGAAATAATTGATAATGCCTGAGAATAAGGATGTAATTAAACCCACTGGAGCTCAAAAGCATTGAGATGTAAACACACCAGATAATAGGCATCCTATTAGAGCCAACACGTAGCGTCTGTACCATCCAATTCAGTGTGTTTGTAAGAGACAGAGAGCGAGACAGTAAGACTGCAAAAGTGAAAAAAAGGTTTACTCAGAGGCACACTAGTTGACAGGTGTCTGACTCTGATCCCCTTTCCCATTCATTCATTCATTTGATCTAGCAAAAGATCACCTGCAACCACATCTGTCAAGAGATCACCAGCACCAACCACAGGCTGAATACAATATCAAAGGGGCTGAATGTAACAGAGTAGTCCTGCCTGTTCATAACAGAGGCGAAGTTTCAGAAAGTGAAAAAAAAAAAAAAGTTACCACAGCCCAATTTCTAAAATAGTGGATTGACAAGCTCTCAACTATTTTCGTTATTGGTTGCGGGGCGAAAAGAGAACATTTAGTTTGAAGAAGTTCGAATCAATTCCATTCGTTTACGTGCGAATCAATTCCATTCGTTTACGTGCGGCGAAGCAGGGAAAGGAGCGATAGAGAAGCGGCGCCCGAACATGATTGAGACCGCGATCCACGAACAGAGACAAAGAGCAGCCATGTTGTGTGCCCTTCTTGTCGAGTTTCAACAACGTGGAGAGTAGGAGGCCACTCCTAGCCACCCATCCATCCAGAATGTGAGTCAACGGCGCGGCCTGCTGGATACTACGAGCATCACACCCAGTCCCAGAAAATGATTGAGAGAGGATATTAACCGTTTCAGATGGCTCCAAAATGACACAGAGAAGAATGGCCGATGTTTTTTTTTTTTATTATTATCATTTATATCAAAAGTCCGGGAATAGACGTGTGGCTGATTGGACCAAGTAGGAAGTCCGAGGGAGTACGGCCAGGCTTAGAAGGTGTTAATAATATTCGGCTATTCGGTATTCGGTTTTCGGCCGAGTGTTTCCATTATTCGGTATTCGGTTTCGGCCAAGAATATTCTATTCGGCACATCCCTACCTATGTACCCTAATATATACCCTGGCCAAGGGGGAGTTCCACTTTGGATGTTTAGTTGCCAATACAGGTGTACGTGTTCAACTCTAGGTGGTTACACCATCCTTAGACCAACCTTTCCACTTGCACACACGATATATCTTTATCACATGCTAACACATAATCTAAAGAAAATAAAGACGCCTAATGCCAAAAAGCGACCTCACCCTAAAAGATGAGGTCGCGGTCATGCAGTATGGAATTCACACAGGACAGAATTCATTTGCAAGTGTGATTCGAGTTGCGGTTGGTTGTTTAAGTTGGACAAAATGTGGACAAAATATTTCCCCAAATATGGATATGACTGACGTCTGACATCATGAGACTCACCCAATATGTCCATATATGGGCACTCCAAGCTATGGGCTTAATATTGATGACATCAGGGATATCCATGTATGGGCATACAAGGGACAAGGACAGAATTGAATGTGATGTCATAGGTCAACTATAGACATTGAGGTGTTAGTTAGCCTCTGACGTTACTGACAAGATGTGACGGTTTTCATAGTTAACTGCGACCTACGGTCGCAATAAATCCAAATTCTGCCACTTAATTTATTTGAATGAATTGCCCCACTAGTGAGAGCATGGGATGTTGGGAAATGTTATGACTGCGGAACCTGCGAAAATAAAACAAACTAAAAGAAACCATTTCATTCTCAAGTCACCTACAAGGGATGAAATGTACCAATAAAGGCTGTTTAGTATTGCCTTAGTATTTCATTGTCAATGAGAGGCGGGCGATCATTAGGGACGCGTAGAGAAGTTGAGTGCACACGTGCATGGTCCCGTGAAATTCTCGTGCGCGTGCTGGTTTAATAGCCCCTGTCTGAAGCAGCCTTAACGGTTCTGGCAAGCAAATTGTGTCTCTGTGCAACACTGCTATTTGTGCATATTTAAATAATCTAACATGTGTAAATTTGGCACCAAATCGGCCTCTTTTATGCAAACGAGCCTCATTGCAAAAAAAAGAAAAAGGCAAATTCACCGGTGCTAATGCCCACACGCACTTACAGTGAAAATTATTAGTCCCTGGCCTTCAGAGAGTTGGTGATAATGAAGCACATTTACGGTCCAAGGGGATTCATTTCACACCCAGACTTTCCGGTGATCATGGCAGCAGTGATTGTAGCCACATTGAGGGTTGAAATATCCGCTCACAAGCACAAACAGAGGCGTCAAACTCATTTAGGCGGCAGGTGGGATTTGGCAAAATGCGACATTGTGTGGGCTGGAATACTTTCTTTCTGTGTGTGAGTGCAACCATGTTCCAATGCTGAAAGGCACACCTTTTCTAACTCATGGACCTCTATGAAATGAAATTACTGCCCTATACTTTAAGATTAAATCTTATAATACATAACTTATAAGATACTTATAAGTAACAATCTGAAATCTGCTCATCAGCTAGCTTGCCTGGCGTTGCCCAGGTTGTTGCAATCAGGCATGTTCACGTTTCTGTACCCCACCAGAGTTATTGCAGGGGTGAAATTGGCTTTCTCTTCCTCTCTCTCTCTCTCTCTCTCTCTCTCTCTCCCTCTCTCTCCTTCACTCTCCCTCCCTCACTCCCTCCCCCTTCCCTCTCCCTGGTCTGACATAAAAAACAACAAAAACCGTGACCGGTCAATGCAGATTTGCGCTAACATCGACGATCCCCATATGGTCATTGCATGACCTAAATGCGTTAACCTAGGGGACAAAGTGACTCGAGTGAGAGAAAAAAACTGGCACTCAGTAAAGGTTGTGTCTCAGCACACAAATAAATAGTGTAGCGCAAAGCCACCATTTATTCATAATTGCCCATTTATTCATAATTGCTATCAGATGCAAATTCACAGCTGAGTGCTTATTGAGTCCTTATTGCTCATTGCAGGCATTGGTCTGCCCCACCATGAGGGGCTAGAAGAAGGTTTTAGAGCAGGGGTCTTCAACGTTTTCAGGCCAAGGACCCCTTAGTTGAGAGAGAGATGAAGCAGGGACCCCCACAACCTTTTCCAGGTTCCATATAGTTTCATTGTTTGACAGCACAATCATCAGTGTATTTTGGATTCATGTCAATTTGTGTTTTCAGATATTTAACCACTTGAACTATCAAAACATAATAAACTTGACCTTTCACTTTATACTAGTCTGCTCTTTTTCCCCTCTTCACCAAACCTCTTGGCCAAAAATAGCCGATCCACAAGCTTGTAGATCGGCTATTTACGGCTAAAGTTCTCTGAATATGGACACTCGGTTCAAATGGTTAATATAAAAAAGGAGAAAAAAGTTTCTATCACACAAAGATTTGGGGGACCCCCTGTAGTAACTCTGAGCTGAGGACCCCCTAAGGGTCCCGGACCCCCTGTCAATCTTAGGCTAAAATATACAATTGCACACGATATAATAATATTTCAAAATCGTACAGATGGACTGCCATGAAACCTGCAGAGTGTATGATGGAGGATGATCCCTAACCACTGAGTGACCCCATCATGTATTTTACGTAGCGTCACTCACTCTCAGGCCAAAATGCATGTAAACATTCCATGCTTATGCATTTGCATATCATAATCTAAACTGATACAGATTCCAGGATGAATCTTACTCATTTTTAGTGACCCGATGGCCTTTCTTGTGCCACCCATGGGCCTTTAATGGGACACTAGCATGGTTTTTAGACTTTTCTAAGTCACTGCCCATATATGGGCATGTTCTGACATCACATTGTCGACTATATATGGGCATAAAATATATGGGCAAAAAAGGGACATCAAGCCAGAGCGTGATGTCAGAGCGGCAAACCCATTCTGTTAAGAGTGGTTCCCCTGAACAGTGACATCAGAGCATGATGTCAGAGTGACAAACCCATAGAACCATAGACTATAAAAATGTGTACTGACTGACTGACTGACTGACTGACTGACTGACTGACTGAGACAGAGACAAGCTGCGACTTTTCTCATGGTATACTGCGACCTTCAGTCGCAATTAATCTGGCTGGTGAAGTTATCATTGTGATGTCAGAACAGGTCAGCTATATATGGAGCGTGACATGAGGCGTGGCAGATGGACATGATCTGCAGGTTTTCATACTAAATGCGACCTATGGTCGCAATAGTTTTATCTGAGATGTAGTGGAGTATACTGTAAGTAAAAATACTGACATTTTTAAACAGTCCAGGAAAGCATCTCGCTCTGTTTCTTAACAGCCACCCTAATAATTCCTGATTTACTTTCTCCAGTCAGTTACCTCACCATTTAATGAACTTCCCTAATCAAACAAATTACTTTTAACAGTGCTAACTGCCTCCTTAACATTGTTTGCTTTCGTGGACAGAAAATCCTATTAAGCTTGGCTGATATTGAGGGAGTTGAACCTTGTTCATGCATACCAATTGCCTCCAATCAATCGAAGCGGTGCCCTCCCTTTTCCTATCTCACATAGTAAGTAAGGTTTCGCTCGGCCAAGTTGGACGGAACGGAAACCATTGTCTGCTCTTTGGTTCCTGCTCATTAAGGTGACTCTCCACCAAAAAGACTACTGTAACCCTATGCTATATACACAGGGCCTGGGGTATGTGCCTTTAAATATGCCTTTAAGTAGTTGGCGGGCTGCAGAGGTGTATTATGGGATGCACTTGGTGCTGTGGTTACTTCTTGTTTAGGTAGAGAAGAGTGTGGGCCACGCATATTACAAGCAAGTGATATTTTATTAGTTTTACGAGTGATACTGAAGATAGAACCCTGGCCGTTCACATGTTTAATTTGGAATATATTTTCTTATCAAATCACCAGTTCTCCAGCACGGACTCCTTACTTATTTTAGCTTAGAACAAGTTGAGGATTACTCTGAAACGAAGAGGAGGACGGTGGTTGTACTACTTCACACTACTTCAAACTGCTTCAGACTGCTATTCTGTTGTAGTCTGTTGGCATTAGTTCACATTTAAAAGTTGGCCGATGGCACTGCATTCAGATGACACCTCCACACAACACCAGGAGGTGGAAGTAGCATGCAACACTAACCTGCCAGTGTTCCAGCCAGGTCTGCTTATTATAAGCGACTTTGGGCTTGTTTTCCTGTCGCTTGTAAATATTCATAGTTGCAGATTGATTTTGTTTGAGCTTATTTCTGAATTGTAGTTGCATATTTGGTCTTGTCAGCAGGAGACACTAACTCCTTCTGCAACCGAGTCTTCTGTAGCTATTGTTGCGACCGTCAGGTCGCAGTTACGGTCAAAACCTCGACCAGCTGTCTGTCTGTCAGTCTGTCACACGTCACACTTTTGCCCTGCTCATATCTCCGCAACCGTTGCCCCGATCCATGCCAAATTTTGCACACATACTCCTTGCCTGCCAAATCACAACCTCCACCCATCAATTCACACATGACCCTCTTCTAGCGCCACCATGAGACCGATTCTTGCAAAACAAATTTTTGGACACACTCAGCTCCTACAATTTTTGCCCTAAAATCACGCAAATCGGTACACAGTATGTCTACACTCATGTCATCAACATGGATATAGCGCCACCTTCAGGCCGATTTTTAAAAACACATTTTTGGACACTGCTCCTACAGATTTTGCCCTAAAATCACGCAAATCAGTACACAGTAAGTCTACACTCATGTCATCAACATGGATCTGTCTCATATAATGCCACCATCAGGCCGATTTTTTCAAACACATCTTTGGACACTGCTCCTACACATTTTGCCCTAAAATCACGCAAATCGCTACACAGTATGTCTACACTCATGTCATCAACATGGATCTGTCCCATATAGCGCCACCTTCAGGCCGATTTTTTAAAACACATTTTTGAACACTGCTCCTACAGATTTTGCCCTAAAATCACGCAAATCGGTACACAGTATGTCTACACACATCTCATCAATATGGATCTGTCCCATATAGCACCACCAACAGGCTGATTTCTTCAAACACATTTTTGGACACTACTCCTACACATTTTGCCCTAAAATCACGCTGCGACCTGACGGTCGCGTATCTCCCGATTAGGGAGTCTTACTGGTAACTCTGATAGTTTGTGAACTTTGGCATAACACTTCTAGGCTAAGGCCATGCACCACATAGGATGTTTTTCTCGTTAAATAGCAGGTGTTGATCATTAACCCAACACCACAGATACCTGTGCTGAGTTTTCAGGTCATTCTGAAAGTAAGTGTTGCATGGGTTGGATTATTGTTTGTCACCACAGAAGTGGCCTCGTTTTAGACAACACCAGTTAAAGGATGTGTTGTGTTTATTGTGGAGGTGGTCAGTCTGTGGTTGTAAACCATGCTGTTTAATCACTATGTAAATCATCAGGGGGCCAAGAATACAAAACGCTTTCATTCCTTTTGATTACTACCTATCCTCTCACTGTGGTGGTCTGTGTTAGAAGGCATACTGTAACATACGGTTCTGCAGCTTGAAAACCTATTTTCACACATTTTCACACTTCATTTAGAGAGTAATAGCAGTAGAGTGCAGAGGTTTTACTACAAACACTTCAAATATGCAAAGATTTCCCTCCGAACAAAACATTATTGGGTGAAATTGGTGTGAGTGTTGGTTAGCAATTATTCCGAGGCTCAAAACAAAGCCAAATGTATGTTTAATCCACAAGAACACTGGCATGTCTACAAAGGTCTTGAATTATTAAGAGAAAAGTTGCATAACACAGAAGAAGCAGAAGAGCTTTGAATGGTGGTGACCCATTTTGTAGAGCCTTTATGAAGGTAGGGGCTCAAAGGTAAAATGGTCTGTAGAATAATGTAACTGTGTCTCTAGATAAGAACGAGCAAGCATTATTCCTCGGGTGCTTCAGCTTAAGAGGAACTGGCTTGTTGAGCTGCTGCTGAACAGCCCTTGGCCCTGAATGACGGCTCGGTCTGGACTCTCCAGCAGAGCAGAGTATATACATGAGATTGTGATAACGGCAAATGTTGAGTACGTGGTTGAGGACGGAGGGTCGGAGGCAGGGGCGTCACAAGGGGGGGGGGGGGAAGTGGGACTGAGTTACTAGGTCAGGTGGAGGGGCCTTAATTATTTTATACTTTAGCTTATTTGTAGCAGATATACAAGCTCACAGCGCGGCACCGAGTGCCGCACTGCGAGCTTGTAGATCTGCTATTTTTTTTAAAGTTGTGAAAATGTGTCCAAATCTTTAAGAGAACATTTGTAACTAAAATGTTGCTTCTGGGGGGTCCCTGGAAATATTTTGAGATGGGGGGTCGTGGCCAAATACATACAATTTTGGGGGTCCTTCACATGAAAAGGTTTGAGCACCACTGACATAGAAACATAGGTTTTTCAAAAAACCTTAGAACCTTAGATATTCAAAGATTTGCACAAATGTTCACAATTAAAATAAAAATAGCAGGTCTACAAGCTCGCAGCACGGCACTCAGTGCCACGCTGTGAGCTTGTATATCTGCTATGTTTCAATAGTTAAAGCACAAAATAGTGCGTAATAATGCGTTCCCAGTCTAAATGGGTTAAACCCCCTCCCCCTATGAAGAACATTCATGGGGGGCCCCGCAGTGAATCCTTGTAATAACCAGGGCCCAGAATTTGGTGCGACACCCCTGGTCGGAGGGACCCAGGTGATCCATTTTTATTTATTTATTTTGTCACACAGACAGGGCTCAATCTCATCTGCCGCTGCCTAGCTGCAGCATTTCAATCCCAGCAGCATTATAGAGCTCACCGACACAGGTTAAGTGGAAGCATGTTGGCTATAGGGAAATGAATGGCCCCTCCCATCAGGAAGCGTACGGGGGCAGCGAGGAGAAAAGGGCACAGGGAGGAAATAGAACGTCTCCTCCGTTGCCATAATTAAAACATTCAGAACGGGTACACATTATTGTGTCTCATTATTTTATGCTTTAACTATTGAAAAACAGCAGATATACAAGCTCACTGCGAGCTTGTAGATCTGCTATTTTTGAAAAATCATGAACATTTGAATTTTGACCCGATTCTATTAGTGTCTTTTGAATCCTTCTTAAGGTTTTTGGAAAAAAAACTATGTTTCTATGTCAGCAATCTGGCTATAGCCATCGTCAAAGAAAAGGTCCTTTTCACTTAACTGGAGCTCAGTTAGTCTGTTCTTGAGAGACTACTATGTCAGTGGTTCTCAAACCTTTTCATGTGAAGGACCCCCAAAATGATATTTATTTGGCCACGGACCCCCATCTCAAAATATTTAGTTCCAGGGACCACCCAGAAGCAAAATTTGAGTTACAAACGTTCGCTTTGAAAATACATATATTCAAAGATTTGCACACATTTTCACGACTTTTTCAAAAATAGCAGATCTACAAGCTCGCAGCGCGGCACTCGGTGCCGCGCTGTGAGCTTGTATATCTGCTATTTTTCACTGGTTAAAGCATTCAATAATTCTAAGCCTAAATGGGTTAAAACATTCATGCCAGGAGCGCTGTTTGATTATGAGAGCCTGGTTAATCTATCTCCTTTTTTATTCATATCTTTCCTCTCCCGTTTCAGGGGGTAATATGGATTGGTGGTCAATGTAACAGAGCTTCCTAGAGACATTAATGATCTATTTGTCATTGGTTAATAATGTATTCTGTATTCTACCTTTCTGTGTGGAGTTTGCATGTTCTCCCCGTGTCTCCTAGGGTTGATACCCTCACAAAAACATGCAGTAATCCTGGTCTCAATAATGCCTCCCCCTGGCCAGCCGGGGCGCTTGACGGAGGGGAAAGGAACTGGTTGGAATAACGTGTTCCTTCCACGCGCTACGTCCATCTCGGGGAAATCCCCCCTGTCAGGTGAAAAGAAACAACTTGGACTACTCATGCATTGAAGGAAACATGAGGTCAGTCCGTTGTCTCCCCAGGCGCGGCAGAGGGAGAGCAGAGCCCAGGATTACATAGGCAATTGGCACTGGGTGAAAAAATGGGTTGCAAAGTCGTGGGATAAAAATTATAGAAAAAAATAATAATGTATTCTAGGGATTTTTTTCTCTCTCTCTCTTTTTCAGCCAGATGTAAAATTGTGTCCAAAACATGATGCTCCGCGTAACTAATTGAAAATCAACATTTTCATCAACATGCAAAGCAATGTTAATTGATTGAAATCTTGATTAGAGCTTGATTAGCCAAAAGCTTAACCCACTCACAACTAATGACTGGCTTATTACTGTAGCTAAAACTCAGAAAAAGAGAAAGCATTTCAGCCTACAGACACCATGCTAGACTAGTACTGTAGGCCAATGATTAACAGGTTAGCATGAATTATTGAAGTTTGGGGAGCACTTATTGATCTGTAATGTTGCGAAGGAGTGTGAGGTTAGACATTATTGCCTAGCTCTTTAGCAAGACAGAAGTTAATTTAACCCATTAACTCATTGAGTGCCTATCCCAAATTAGTTCGGGATATATTATCGCATCCCAGAGTGCCTATTCGGGATATAAAAAAAAAAAAGAAAAAAAAAAATTTTTTGAAATTTTTTTTTTAGATTTTTTTTTTTTGGACCACATCAAATCTAGTGAACATGATTTCAATCGCGATTTTGCATGTTCCACCCCCATACAACCCCATCTAACATACAGGGCAGCCATGTTTGTTTACATAACATGTAAAACATAATGGCGATTATCTCAAGAATGCCTGAACGGATTTCCAATCGGATTTTTTTTGTTTGAAAGCTTTGAACAAACTGCACAAATCCACTCCAATGCAATCCAGGATTGCATTGGATTTTTTAGAGCTCATTCTTCTCTGTTTTTTTCCCATGCATGAGGTGTGCAAGGTTTAATCATGGCTAAGTTGACGAAAATAAGGCTTCTAAAATGCTTGGTAGCCAATAGCTAACTTCAAGCTAACTTCATCCTCTTCCTGTACATGCACAAAGGAAAGTGTTCAGGCAAGTCATGGCTGCAGGGCTTCTGCATATACCAGCATATCTCTATGGGATTTTCTATGGCCACTGGGCGCCCTCTAGTGGTGAAAGGGGTGGCACTAAATGAGTTAAGACCGGGAAAGCATCTGTCATTTTAGATTTTAATCACTTAACCACCATTATTTTATACTTCATCCAAATTGGCAGATATACAAGATCCCAGCCTGTCACTTAATTAGTGCCGTGCTGTGTAGATCTTTGTAGATCTGCTATTTTTGAAAAATCGTGAACATTCTTTGCAAATCTTTGAACACACACACACACACACACACACACACACACACACACACACACACACACACACACACACACACACACACACACACACACACACACACACACACACACACACACACACACACACACACACACAGGGGTCCCTGGAAGTTTTTTTTGCGATGGGGGTCAGCTGCTAAATACATTTTGGGGGTCCTTGTCCTTCCTTGACATGAAAAGGTTTGAGAACCACTGATAGCAACATAGGTTTGTTTCAGAAAACTAGGATTTAGAAGATTTTTTGAAAGAGACCTGCAGTAACTTATGATGTAATAATATGTTATTATTATTATTATTATTATTATGATGACGATGATTTATACGCTGAGGGGTGAAATTATAAAAGAATGCAATTGTATCCACTGATGGCACCATGAATTTGCACATCGCTATGTGCTCAGTCTCAAGGTCTGATTCACAGAAGATCACTGTGCTAATGATAGGACTGCAGCACAAACACCGCCCATAACGTTTCACAGCTGAATGCAAAATGCCCTTAAGGACAAATTGCACTTGCAGCTGTGAATTTGCATCCGATAGCAATTATGTATAAATGGTGGCTTTGCGCTACACACTATTTATTTGTGTGCTGACGCATCGACCTTTACTGTCTCTGAAGAGTCTGTGGAGTTGGTGCTGAGATGTTACAGTGTGTAGGCCGAGCAAAACGCCTAAAAATGAACATTGCCAGTGGACAGGGGTTGACACTAAGGGCTAAAAGGACTTTCTAAACCAGGGGTATTCAACAGGGGGTCCGGGACCCCTAGGGGGTCCTCAGAGTTACTACAGGGGGTCCTCCAAATCTTTGTGTGATAGAAACTTTTTTTCCTCCTTTTTTATATTAGCCACTTGAACCCCATAGAGTCCATATTCTGAGAACTTTAGCCAAAAATAGCAGATCTACAAGCTCACAACGCCTTTTTTGGCAAAGAGCTTTGGTGTAGAGGGGAAAAAGAGCTCACCAAGTACAGAGTGAAAGGTCACATTTCATAAGTATTGACGGTTCAAGTGGTTAAATATCTGAAAACACAAATTGACATGAATCCAAAATACACCGATGATTGTGCTGTCAAAAGATTAAACAATATGGAATCCATGAAAAGGTTGTGGGGGTCCCTGCTTCATCTCTCAACTAAGGGGTCCCTGGTCTTAAAACATTGAAGACCTCTGTTCTAAACCCTTTTCTAAAATAGCAAAAATATTTGATCTACAAGCTCTCAGTGCGTTGCGAGCTTGTAGATCAACACACACGCCTGGATACAATCCATTTGTTTGGGAGCGAAAGGAGAACATTTTTGAAAATGATCACCTATAATTAATGACACACCAAAAATAGGGATGCCACGTTGAAAGTGGTTACATTAATGGCTTATCTAAATTATAACACGTGTCAACATGTAGATGGACAGACAACAGATTAATCTGCTAAAATGATTCAGAGTTGGGGACAATCTGCATAAATTAACTGAATTTGAGGTTAAATGTGGACACAAGGGGTTGGCAGTTGCCATGTGGTCAACCCTGGGGTATGCACTACTAAAGTCTTAAAAGGACCTTGTAGCAACTCATAATGTAATAACGGCTCATAATGTAATAAGGGCTCATAATGTAATACAAAAAATGTAATAAAAACTCATAATGTAATAATCAGCTCATAATGTAATAAAAAAACGAGCGCATAACGTAATAACAGATTTTTCAATAATGTAATAATGTAATAATGTGTTACATTAAGAACCTCCACATAGGAGGCTCATAATGTAATAAAACTTCATAATGTAATAATGTATTTTTTATTACATTATGAACTGATTATTACATTATGAGCTTTTATTACATTTTAATTATTACATTATGCGCTTGTTTTTTATTACATTATGAGCTGATTATTACATTATGAGTTTTTATTGCGACCGTTAGGTCGCAGTTACTACCAAAACCTCGACAGGCTGTCTGTCAGTCTGTCCGCCTGTCCGTCAGTCTGTCAGTCTGTCCGTCCATCACACTTTTCCCCGCCTCATATCTCCGCCACCGTTGCCCCAATCCATGCCAAACTTGTACAACGAATATCCACAATGTTCAGCGTACAGTTCGTGATTGTATCGACACTGGGTGTTGATGCAACATCGATAACAAACACTTAATTCAAAGAGTCCAGGAAGCAGAGGAGAGCTCACCACTTGGATTTGTCCAGACTTTGAACCAGAGTGAGGTAAAGGTCAGGGCCAAGGTGAGGTACCGGGTCAGGGCCACAGTGAGGTACCGGTCAGGGCCAGAGTGAGGTACCGGGTCAGGGGCTCAGGGCCACAGTGAGGTACCGGTCAGGGCCAGAGTGAGGTACCGGGTCAGGGTCAGAGTGTGGGCCAGACTTAGGGCCAGAGTGAGGGCCAGACTTAGGGCCAGAGTGAGGGCCAGATGGAAGTGGTGCGCTCTCCTCTGCTTCCTGGACTCTTTGAATCAAGTGTGTGACTGGTCCATCAAGGCTTACATAATGGTGCCCATGACCTTCGGCAAAGTGGCCCAGAACTAGCAATGGCAGACGGTCATCATACTGACCACATGGGGATATTATCGATGTTGCATCAACACCCAGTGTTGATACAATCACGAACTGTACGTTGAACATTGTGGATGCTCTTTGTACAGTTAATGGTTCTACACCATGCTTTTAAAAATAACGTAATCATTTTAAAATAATATAACATTGTTTGTGTCCCAAAAAAGGTTTTTCAAAAGGTTTGAGGCTAAATTACCACTCCTGAATACAGAGCCCCTGTCATTTCTGCTTGGCTTTCAGAGCATTTTCAGCTGCAGTTCCACCTTGTCCTGAGAGGGAGGACTGTGCTATTGAACCAGTTTTGGCCCCACACTCCTCCCCACCTCCTGCTCAGCAGGCTCATAATGTAATATTTTTTTAATAAAAACTCATAATGTCATAATCAGCTCAAAATGTAATAAAAAACAAGCGCATAATGTAATACTATCAAAACCTGCACAAACTGTGAGTCCGTCAGTCAGTCAGTCCGTCAGTCTGTCTGTCACACGTAACATGTCACACTTTTGCCCTGCTCATATCTCCGCAACCGTTGCCCCGATCCATGCCAGATTTTGCACACACACTCCTTGCCCTCCAAACTACAACCTCCAAGGACCCCCGGAGCTCCAGGGACCCCCAGGTCCCTGGGGGACCCCCAGATGTAAAAAATGACCAAATGCGCAAAAATGACCAAATTACCACCCCAACGGGGCTGCTCACGGGGAATTCCCGGGGACCACCGACTCCTGGTGCTCCAGAACGGATGCAAAAGTGGTGGCGCCCCCAGTGGAGGACCCCCTGCCACTGCAGCGCACATAAAATGCCGTAACTCGGGCTAGGAGCGACCGGGAGAGCCGGGGCCGACCTGACGGTCACTTATCTCCCGATTAGGGAGTCTTACTGGTAATTAAAATGTAATAAAAGCTCATAATGTAATAAGCAGTTCATAATGTAATACCAGTAAGACTCCCTAATCGGGAGATAAGCGACCGTCAGGTCGCATCGTGATTTTAGGGCAAAATGTGTAGGAGCAGTGTCCAAAAATGTGTTTGAAAAAATCGGCCTGAAGGTGGCGCTATATGGGACAGATCCATGTTGATGAGATGAGTGTAGACATACTGTGTAGCGATTTGCGTGATTTTAGGGCAAAAATTGTAGGAGCAGTGTCCAAAAATGTGTTTTAAAAAATCGGCCTGAAGGTGGCGCTATATGGGACAGATCCATGTTGATGACATGAGTGTAGACATACTGTGTACCGATTTGAGTGATTTTAGGGCAAAAATTGTAGGAGCAGTGTCCAAAAATGTGTTTTGCAAGAATCCGCCACATGGTGGCGCTAGAAGAGGGCCATGTGAGAAATGAGGGGTGGGGTCTCCGCGCCGCCAAGGCGGACGAATAGGTACCGGCCCCGGCTCTCCCGGTCGCTCCTAGCCCGAGTTACGGCATTTAATGTGCACTGCAGTGGCAGGGGGTCCTCCACTGGGGGCGCCACCACTTTTGCATCCGTTCTGGAGCACCAGGAGTCGGTGGTCCCCGGGAATTCCCCGTGAGCAGCCCCGTTGGGGTGGTCATTTGGTCATTTTTGCACATTTGGTCATTTTTTACACCTGGGGGTCCCCCAGGGACCTGGGGGTCCCTGGAGCTCCGGGGGTCCTTGGAGGTTGTAGTTTGGCAGGCAAGGAGTGTGTGTGCAAAATCTGGCATGGATCGGGGCAACGGTTGCGGAGATATGAGCAGGGCAAAAGTGTGACATGTGACAGACTGACGGACGGACTGACTGACAGACGGACGGACTCACAGTTTGTGGAGGTTTTGATAGTAACTGCGACCTGACGGTCGCAAAAAAATACATTATTACATTATGAAGTTTTATTACATTATGAGCCTCCTATGTGGAGGTTCTTAATGTAACACATTATTACATTATTACATTATTCAAAAATCCGTTATTACGTTATGCGCTCGTTTTTTTATTACATTATGAGCTGATTATTACATTATGAGTTTTTATTACATTTTTTTTATTACATTATGAGCCCTTATTACATTATGAGACGTTATTACATTATGAGTTGCTACAGACCTTAGTTCCCATTAGTCAAATACCAGTTATATTCAATGTACCCAAACTACCCATTTTCACTTGCCTGAAATGTTTAAATTCTAGAGTAGGTCCAGTGGCCTAGACTGGATCAAACTGGTCAGTTTGGAATGAAAAACAGGTTTTCTGGCATATGGAGAAAGCCTAGTGAGGTTAATGTAGCGTTGGAGCGTTTTGGATCAATGTAGGGGTTTGAGTGAGCATATGCCTCTCCCACCTGGAGAACAGTGGAGATGACTGAGGTTTGGAATAGGAGACAGAGCAAACTGAGGAAGAAGAACTACTGACAATCTGGTTCCAAATAGCTGATCTACAAGCTCGTTGTGAGCTTTTAGATCTGCCATTTTCTTTTTTTTGTTAAGTTAAGTATAAAACAGACTTGACTTACGTAAATGGTGCATTTATATAGTGCCTTTATCCAAGGCACTTTACCATGATTGTGCATTACATATTTCACACACACACACACACACACACACACACACACACACACACACACACACACACACACACACACACACACACACACACACACACACACACACACACACACACACACACACACACACACACACACACACACAAATACACCGATGTATACACCATG
>NC_137815.1:35145209-35410209 GCF_963921795.1 Nannobrachium achirus
ATATGGATCCAGCTAAAAAACAATCCAGGAGATGGTGAGAAGACAATAACACAACAGAATGTCCATTGGGCTATAAACAAAAGTTGTTGTTTTTTGCTTCATCATCATTGCTGAGTGAGTCACATAAAGGGATTTAGCGTGACGTGTTGGAGATGCAGCCTAGGACAGTTAATGTGCCAACGCAGGCAGCGTATGAGGGGAAGCGAGGACACTTCACTTACTGGAAACTTTTAGAGAGACTGAACCCAACGAACCATTATAAAAAGCTAATAGTAGTTTTGCCGTAGCCAAGAGATTCACCTGTGAATGCTAATTTAAACGTGGAAAAAAGGCCATTAAGAAAACCACTGAAGAGGTTTGGAGACAATTAGTGTTGGCCTTTAAAGCCGCTTAAATCATGGAACCATTAAATTGACAAACAGAGATTTGGAAATTCATGAATATCAAAGGAGATTTGGGAATTCATTAATATGAATGGATGGTGTGTAGTTTTAAACACCCCTATTATAGCCTATCTGCAATTGGGATAATAACCTGAGAGTCTACTCCAGAGTTAAGAATATTCAGAGATAAGAATATTCACATCTGTGTTCTAATCAGATACAATTACAATCCTTATACTGTAGCTGCTGCTACTATACGTCTCTGATGTTCAGAGCAACTCAACACATTCACCACCATGGACGCTTATTACTGTATGTCAAACAGCTTTCCCGGTGGTTTACCCTAGACCAGGGGTTCTAAAACCTTTTTAGCCTGTGACCCCAAAATAAACATAATATATGAACTGGGGACCCCCACCCTGACAAGCACTTGGAATTGTAGGTATTACATTTAATGTGACTCGGTTCCACAGATAAATATTGTGAAAATAGCAGATCTACATGCTCACAACGCCTCACACTGTGAGGCGTTGTGAGCATGTAGATCTGCTATTTTCATGGGCAGACAAAATTAGAACTGGAATACTAGCTGATTTATGGCTGAGCTTTTGATTTATACATTTAACAGTACAATACAGCTCATGAATGGGTACTCTCTCCTGAAATTGGCGACACATCTGAAAATGTATTTCTGTTCATTGAAGTGCTAAGGAGATGGGGACACTGCTGTCACTGAACAAACACTACATCAATGATAACTATCTGAATAATTATACAACTTACTTTTCCCCCCAAAAAAGTTTGTTTTAACCACGTACACAACCTTTGAACCCGCTTGTGTGGCACAGCTTGAAATGATCTACATCGTAGCACTTAGTAAAACAAAAAACTTGCACAGAAAAAAAGAGTATTAGTCATCTTTCCCATCCAGACACAAAGGTGAACATGAGCCAAAACAGACGCATTAGAATTCTGTCATCACTTCAGATAATGGTCCTTCAACGAGTTCAGCCGGTCTGGCCTCGTAGCCCTAGTAACGAGCCATTAGCCATTCTCCCACCTCCATGAATAAACCATAGTAGCCCATCCTTGGCACTCTCACAAGAGGAGGACGTTATACCAGCCCAGAGCAAAGATTGTGCCAAGGCTGAACAACACGTGTGCAGGGGCATTAGCTCTAGTCCAGAGCTAAAGGAACACATATGCACCCACAATCTTACCCGTGATCATTTTGTAGACGTGTTCGTCATTACGCCCGGGCAAGATAAAGATAACTATAACAATATGTTGGCGTTCACATCAATTATGTCAGCGTTATCGTTGTGGTGTGGACGCTTAAAACTATGATGGAAAAAATGTTCTTCGACTACCTTTTTTCCACCGACGAAAACTAAATAAAAACTAAGCTATGATGACTAAAACTAAGACTAAATATATTGACAATTTTGTAGACAAACAAAAACTAGACTAAAGTTGGGGAGGGACTGGTGGAGAAGAGATCCAGTAGAACTAAAAGACAGTCGACAAGCCGATCTACAAGCTCACAATGCGTCACAGCGGGACGCGTTGTGAGCTTGCATATTAGTCCAGGTGTCTCCATCAGCAGAGCACCCACCTGTGGACCACACCCTTGTGGGCCTGATGCCACCAATAAGCCTCTCCAACCTACTCACTATCATTACTAACCTGGGATCCAGCCTGCTTCGCTACGTTTGGTGGATTTGCCTACATAATTGAAATGCGAGTCAAATAAGGAGGCTGGCCAGACTGATAAGCCAAGTGAGAAAAACAAACCCGCCGAACGCAGTGAATCAGGCCTGGATCCAAGGCTGTATTATTACCAGTGTGAAGAAGCACCGTGTCCTGGCCATTCATCACTCTGCTCTCTGAGAGCCACAATAAGAAGCCATGGACTTTATGTGCTTTTATCCTCAATAGTTTGCAACAAACATTTTCTACAAACTCACAGTGTGTCGCTCTGCAAAAATCGTACATCTTTCTTTATTTCTTTTCAGCATGCAACCAAGTGTAAAATCAGCCATTACAACACCATAAAAGCCCGCCAAAAATTAAATTGTTGACAAAATCAATTATATTTAATAGACTAAAATATTATCTTATAAGACTAAAACTTTTCAGATGACAACATTTCCTGTCAAAATGAACAATGTGACAATGGGGATATTGTCTAACACGAAGAATAATAGAATCAACTGTAAACGACCACTTTCCCCACTGGTCAATTAGCCAGTAGCTATGCCCCTCCCCTAAAAGCTTTTGTCCAATGCTAGCTTAGCAACCGGCAGCTTGCCAAGGCTGTTGCCAAGGCAAACCTTGGCAAGCAGGAAGTTATTCTAAGCTAGCATTGGACAAAAGCTTTTTGGGAGGGGCATAGCTACTGGCTAATTGGGGCTTCTGTTCAATAACAAGGGGCTCAAAATTCATGATGTGTCCATATCACTGACCAGTGAGGTAAAGGGGAGGAGCAAACCTACAGAAGCCCCACATAAGGCGCACAGGGCTAAGCAGCACCAATGGAAGCCCGACACCATAACCGGGGACCCCCAAGTAAAATGACCGAATGAACAACCAACCAAACAATAAATAATTGCCATCCCTAGATCCTTGCCACCATGGGAGAGATCAAAATGTGTTTGACATGTTTGACATGAGTGTGGCACTAGTAGAGAACAGGTTACGGTGACAAAATCAAAATACTTCATCCTCTGGGGAGGATGAATATGCTCAGCAAATTTGTGTGCAAGAGGACATTTTTCTCAGAATGGTGGTGGTGTTAGAGGAAGGGCCATGTAGGGTCACCAAAATCCAAGACCTTCTTACTATTATGAGCAAAACCACTTGTGAGCAGAGCAGAGGAAGAATGAGAACAGGAAACTAAAAACGGATGCACCGACTAATGGCATGAATTAACGAGGCACCAAAGACAACAATTAGCTTTAGCTCCAATCCTCCAAGCCCCCTAGGGTTGGGGAAAAAGAGGGGGAGGGATGTGATGTCAGCTGTTGGGACCTGGGTTGGCTTAGCCTCACGATAGCCATGCTGTCCACAGGTCAAGGGGCCACGTTTTTAACCCACTCAAACCATAATATCTGTGTAATTAAAAATTGTATAACAAAATAAGTTTTTCAGAAAAAATTTAGAACAGCGGTTTTCAGCGGTTTTCAGCGCGTCACTTCATTTAATTGCCATGCTGCAAGCTTGTACACCTGCTATTTTTGAAAGCTTCAATAAGTTATTAATACCTTCGATGGCTTACAGTAAGTCGTCAAACAGAATCCGACGGTTCACCGCCATGGACGACTTAAGGCCTGTCCATACTGTCACCACCAAACTTTTCGTCGGAAAGGTAAATGACGTCACTCGCAACTTCTGAGAATTAGAATTAGAGTCCGAAAAGCTGCATGCCGGAAAGTCGGAACTCTACGACGATAGGTTCGGTGGTCGGAGACAGTATGGACAGCCCTTTAATGCGTTTAGCACGGATGATCGCGGTTATAATTATATTTTTCCGGTTGAAAGAAAAGACCATCGTCCACCCCTCCAGACAGCTTTTGTTTACTTCTGGGTACATGGCGTTCCTGTTGCCGTCACAAATAAGGTCAAAATCACTGAAAAGCCATGGCAGAGGCTACTGAATTAATGAATTAATATCTGGCAGTCGATGTGATTAAAATGTTGAATAATACCTTCTATAAAATTTGGGACCCATATTTACTTTTTATTGGTCCTCAGTTAGCTGAGACCTTGACAATAGGGTTCCTTAACAGAAGTGATACTGCTAACTTGGATAAGAAAGGAACATCACTTTTTGTCTCTTTAACACTGTGGTTTTGTTTTGTTTTTCATTTTGTGTACATAATGTATGTATATGAGTGTAATTCCATATGTATATTGTTATACTGTATATAATCTAAAGAAATGTACATTGATACCTGTGTCCTTTGCTTTTTGCAACGTGTCTGAGCTGAGCTGTGCTTTTTTTTGAGCGGTGGTCACAACGCTCCTATACGTGGCCGTGTGTGTGGGTCTGTCTGTCTGTCTGTCTGTCTGTCTGTATGCGTGTCTGTCTGTATGTAGCCTGTATGTAGTACCTTTTGTGACCACACATGTTAAGGGAGGGGCGCTGTTGTTCAGGCCAGGCCAGACACCCACACACACACACACACACACACACACACACACACAATATATATATATATTTGTTTTGCTGTTGCGCAGCCTCCACGACCACCGCTCAGTTCACACGGGTGTGATTTTTGTCTTAACTTTTGAAAATCAATAAAAAATATTATTGAAAAACAAATGTTGAATAATTTATATTTTATATTTTGACACAAATCTTCTTTTCTTAACTCATACAGTGCCATCCGGCCACAAGGGGTGCTAGAGTGCCAGAAATTTCTCCATAGACCTTCTTTATAGCTTTCGTCGACCCTCTCCCAACTGCCTTGTGTTTTCACTCCAGTCAATCCTATGGGTGTCGAGAGGAGGAAGCTAGCTGACACGTAGCCAAAATGCTAACCCATTTAGAAGCCCGATCTAAAGCTATTTCAGCCGCAAAAAACTTTCTCTTTGGGTCTGGGGACACAATCCGGAGAAAATCCTGTCTAAAGATGTGATTTATTATTGGAGTGGGCGGCGCGATCCGGCCGTTAGCGCGAATGCGGCCCGTGGATGGCCGAGTCTAAGTCCCGGCCAAGGATGGACGTCTAGACCGGGGCTTCGTTGAGGCCTCCGATAAAATAATTCATTTTATTAAATATCCCGGACATGTTCGGGATAGGCACCCTGGAATACGTCGCGCCGCCTACAATGAACATTCGGTGAACATTGGGGGGGGTCTAAACTTTATTTTAAACCATTTTCAATGTAATAAATCGTCGGAGCATCTAGCGTCTCTCGTTGGTGAGCGCTGGGCGAGCTGGGACCACCCACGTTGCTCCAAGCAGCTCGGGGTAAGTAAAATAGCAAATAAAAATTTGTTTTTGATCCCGAATATCCCGAACATGTTCGGGATAGGCACTTAAAGGGTTAAGGGTTCTCCCTGGAAAAACAACATTAGAGCCCCCCTCCATTAGAGCTCTGTCAGCATGGAGCTGCATGGACACTAGTGGTTTGAATTAACAATCCCTTTCTGCTGACAGAGCTCCTAATCTGACCGTCTCTCTCACCCTCAGCCTGGTCCTCCTCCCCTAATGATTGTGTTTAAGTGGGAGAGAATAGACTGAGTAAGGAGGTGTATGTGAGTAGGGTGGGGATCCTTTAGGATCTTAGCGATTGCGATTCCTTAACGATTCCCTTTTAGCGGTCCCATTCCTTTTAACAGTTAACTTTAACCATTCCTATAGGGGGTGCCAAATGGACCCTTACAGGTCTGTAACTCAGAGTGTAACAAATGGAACCAAATGGACCCTTACAGGTCTGTAACTCTGAGAGAGTACAAATATAACCAAAAGGACCCTTATGGGTCCATTTTTCAGACACCAGGCTTTTTCCCTCCCTGTACACCAAACCTCGTTGCCAAAAATAGCCGATCTACAAGCTCAGTGCAGCTTGTAGAGTTGCTATTTTCGGCTAATTTTCCCCCCCAGAATAGTAATACGAGGGTTCATGTTTTTCCTGTACATAATCACGATTCAGGCCCAGTCTGCCTTCCCTAAACCCATTCCATTTTTGCCACACTGTATGGGATCCAAAAGACTATTCAAACTCCTCTTTAGAAAAGCCCTGTGGGGAGCCTGATCATTAACATGCCTGCTTTCTATTTCTATCTCTAAGTTTAAGGTGTCTTTCCAGCTGCTCTACAGTACCTCTGTTAGGTTCTCATTATGGCCCTCCTCGGTCTCTGTCACTCTTGCAAACCCACCGTGCGCTCTCCTTTCAACTAACCCGCTGCCTTTTAAAAATCATAAAGCCTACCCACGTAGATAAGGCAATGCCTTTTTTCTCGAACACAATGGTTCGGTGGCATTCCTCATATTTCAAATTTCCGATTTAATTAAAAAGAAGAAAAGGCCTCTTGACAGACAGTGTATTCAATAATGTACGCCAATGATGTTACGCTTAATTAAATGAGAATATCTGTAGCCTCTAACAGACAGCTTTTCCCGACACAGAGACACTTTTACTAAGGACTCGAACCACAAACAAAGAGGACAATGACAGAGAGAGGTGGGGGGGATGGGGACACCTTGCTGCCCGAGATACTTCTCCAAGGCTTGTTAGCAGAGTGCCGTGCCGTCACATTTTGCCATTGCAAATATTTAATCATTTGGACCTTATACTGGTATCTTTTTCATGTTTCAGGTGTTTTAACTTGCCAACAAATTGCTAATTGGGCTCTATACTCCCCAAGGAAACTGGAGGGGCCTTGTGTCAGCAGCAAAGCAGTAGATAGCAAGTCATGACAAACCTCAGAGGAAGCCGAGAAAGCTGCTCACACACAGGGGTGTCACACCAAATTCTGGGCCCTGGGTACAAGGATTCACTGCCGGGCCCCCCATGAATGTTCTTCATAGGGGGAGGGGGTTTAACCCATTTCGACGTGCTTTAACTATTGAAAAATAGCAGCGTGGCACCTGCTATTTTGGAAAAATCGTGAAAAGTCTTTGAATATTTCAAATGCTTTCTAATGTTTCTATATCAGTGGTGCTCAAACCGTTTCATGTCAAGGACCCCCAAAATGATATAAATTTCCCCACGGACCTCCATCTCAATATTTAGTTCCAGGGACCCCCCAGAAGCAAAATTTTAGTTACAAATGCTTCAAATCGCTTAAAAAATACATATATTCAAAGATTTGCACACATTTTCACGACTTTTCAAAAATAGCAGATCTACAAGCTTGCAGCTTGAGCTTGTATATCTGCTATTTTTCAATAGCTAAAGTATAAAATAGTTAAGGTCCCTCCACCGTGGGCCCTAGTAACTCAGTCCCACTTTTCCCCCCCTTGTGACGCCCCTGCGTAGCAGCCTATTAGAGCCAACAGTACATGGCCTGGGGTCTTAACTAGAGATACTGTCACTCCACACGGGTTTTCACACACTGAACTGCATTGTATTAGTTGGTAAGATAGGGTATCCAGCCCAAGACAACTGTGAAACAATCTATGCTGAAGAGCCAGTAGAATGTACTCAACAATGGAGTGCAATGCAAAAGCAGGATAAAGTCAGTTCATGGGCAGTCCAAAGGAGTAACGTTATTGGTGTGAAATCACTGTAGGCAATAACTTTTTCTGTTATGGTGTTGTAAGAGAGAATAGCACATTGTTTTATTTTTTGTTTCTTTTTTGGAAAACAAACAAATGCAAAAACTGCAACAGCAAGCAGAATGACTTTAGCACAAAAGTTAAGTCACCATAAGAAGTGGTTGTTTTGGCTCGAAAGCCCAAAGCCAGAGACGGGTTCAATAGCAGACGGGAACATCACCGTAGAGCAGACAGTCACTGACAGGTCTAGTGTTTTTCACTGGAACAGACAGGAACACAGATCAATGAAAATGTTTGACACTAGCTACCTTTCTCACCGAATCACACACTCGCGCTCAACACGACTTTCGCTTAAAAAAACTGTAACATTTATATAGCACCTCTCTCCAAAGCGTGTTACAATTTGAATTTAATCCGTCCATCACCAGCCCTCTCATCCGGAGCAGTTGGGGGTTCAATGTCTTGCTCAAGGACACAATGACATAGGGCTGTCACGATTATGACATTTTACATGACGATTAATTGTCACTCAAATAATTGCGATTAACGATTTAATTGTGTTTTTGTCAAACTCAAAAGCCACAGTAGCCGAAATGCTAAAGTAGAACATATGGTGGAAAACCCAACTAGTTAAAGTCAGTCTGAGTGCAGATGTCATTCCACTATGAATATTATCAGTAGAAAGAAATCAGAATTCTTCTCTTCTGTGAAACGGCATTGAAGTCCCAGAGTACAGCATTTCTGATGCCAGAACAGAAAAATAAATAAATAGACACAAGAGAGAAACGTTGGGGAAAACTCTCAGACTTTATTTTTTATTTTAAGAAGCAGTGTGAATGTGTGCACCATGACAACACAGCTTAAAAAGTCATAAAGTGGCTTTACGCTGGTCTCAGGTCGGTGAAGTGGAGTGTGTGCGTGCGTGCGTGCTCTGCTTTTGTCAGTTCTGTTTTGGTCAGCTGACTTTACTAAAGCTTGTTGCCAGGACAACCATCTGCAAAGGACCCCCACCCCCCATGTTCCAATGGAGACCGGCAGGGACGTGCTGGCCATTGGGACATTTTGGGGGCTGGCCGGCGAACAAATTAAGTCGCAAAGCAAAGCCCTGCTTCATCATAAGGCCGCCGCACAAAAGTAGTGAAAACATCAGATCTGCATAGAGAGAGATCTCTCTCTATAGCGCGCAATGAGGGCCTCTCCAACTCTTTTTCCCGGGCTGAATCAGGGGCCCAGCATGTCCCTGCCGGATGCTTCAACCACTTAGGTCTTAAACCCTCTCGACTTGGTAAACTGGACCAGAGATGGGTCTGTAGTCTGTACTTGTCTTGGGCCACTTTTCTTCCCCATCTACACCAATATCATACCAATACAAATATGGGGGGCGGCCATAGCTGAGTGGTTAGTGAGCCCGCCTTAGGAGCCAGAGCCCCGGGTTGTCCCAGGCAAGACTCTTAACCCCTAATTGCTCCCAGAGCACCGTAGAATCCAATGGCTGCTCACTGCTCCTAGTTGTGGGATGGGCAAATGCAGAGGAATTTCACCTGTGTGTGTATATATACACATATATCGTCGTTGTTGGGTGAAAACCTTGTATGTCCAAAACCGTTCGTTTTGCATTTATCATTTTGAAAAATATTTAAACTAGTGAAAACAGCTAATCTACAAGATTGTAGATCGGCTGTTTTCACTACTTTTGTGCGACAGCCTTGTATGATCAAGCAGGGCTTTACTTGGTGAAAAAACATACAAACTTGAAACTTGGAGATACAAGGTTTCTGCCTGACAGTGACGATATATATATGTGACAAAAAACACCCCAAGGAGTGGGGACTATTCTTCTATTCAGATTATGTCACAGGCTGTGTCTCCATTGATGATGCAAATGAAAAGATTACAGAGCAAGCTGAACTTGCTACAAATAAACAAAAACTAAACTCACAGATATACTGTATCAAGACAAAAACACACACAAAATTACCAGCAAGCATTTGAGCGATAAAAGAGAAGCAAAAAAAAAGGAAAAAAAGAAAAGAAGTGCCACTGCCTACAGTACACCATTATAGTAAAGTGAAGTGCAAATTAGTTCGCCCATGGGCAGAGAAATACAGAAAATCAGCATGCAAATGAATCTGCTGTGAAAAATGTAAATTATTATCCCTGCTCTCTACAAAACAAAGAAACAATTTATCTTCATTTTGAGACAAAAAAATATAAAATCCAGACATGAAAGTAAGGAGAACAATAAACTACAATAAGCAGACCCATGGGATAGTGGTTCCATTATGAAATTCCTTTCTTTCGTTCTTTTTGCCCCGGCTGTGCGTTGGCGAACAGGCGGTAGATGAATGGAGGTGCATTTGGATTGTTCTGCTCTCTCACTAGGTATAGTGAAGTGATGTCATTGTTACTGCGTTGTTAATGCAGAACAAACAATAAGAAGTGTGGTCCATCAACTTATTGAAAACGTATTATATGCACATATACTGTTCTGTACTGTACCTGCACATCAGTACACCACAGTGTCACGTACTGTATACAATACAGTACATGTTAAAGGCTCTGAGTGCGCCTTCATGCACAGGAGGAGCACAAAGACGCTCGATTTGATATTTTAATAGACGTCATACAAAAAAAACACCTGTTGTTACATGTGCCTCGGAGGCACGTCAAGGACACAAAGACAATTGTCAACGACGTTGTGAGACTTGTTTCCATTGTGGGCCTTGGTCTGTGTAGCGAAGCATTCAATATGATGTATTCATATTGAATATGATTCAGTATGGGTGCGCTACTTTCAACCGCCAAGGTTGTTTCATTCTTAAAGCTGAGTCGTGCGTGTCAATCACGTTCAACAACAACTACATAAGACTGGGGCCCAGGCCTATTCCATTCCTTGAATAGGCCTTCAGTTCTTATAGAGTCAATTGTCATGTCATGCCACATTGTGACATCATATTGTGCTGTCATGTTAGCCTGGGTGCCAGCCTGTTTGCTCCGTTCCGCGATTTGTTTTGTCTCTCCGCATCACAGTCTGGAAATGATTCAGTTGACTCGTATTTCATGAAGCAAGTTGTGAGGTAGGTGTCGTCGTTGCTGATCGTACTCTGATTGTTTCAACGAATCAGAGTAGGGTTATCGTAGCAACCTCATCATAAACACACTCAGTCTATGCACTCAGCACACTGGTGTGTTTGACAAGACATCACCAAAGACCAATCGGAAGCCACAGATCCCGCTTCTATGTCCCACCTCCCCTTGGAGATAGGAGGCTTTCCAGACTGTGATGCGGAGAGACAAAACAAATCGCGGAACGGAGCGAACATGCTGGCACCCAGGCTATTGTCATGTAGCATCCCCGAATAAGGTTGTGTTATTTTCTTCAGTCTGTGACAAACAATACATTACAACAAAAAACAGACAGTACAGCGATAAACAAAACACCTCAAGGGCTACACTACCTACAGCAGGAATAAAAAGGATCTTATTATAAATATAAGTGACCGCACTATTCAGCAACATTTTCTAAAAGCCAATGCTCTAACCCTTATCTTAAAAAGGCTGTTGATGTTCTTTATCGTAGGGCCGGAATAGCGAGTTCCAGTTTACTGAGCCTCAAATCTAAATGAGCGTTTTCCCATTTCAGTGGTCACTTGCAGATACGTAGACCCAAGACAACCCTAACCAGCCTATTTTTGACAAACCAGCAACTTCACTTTCAGGGCTTTGGTTAGGCCACCATACACCGTACTCACGGACGCACACACACTCAGAGACACACTCAAATCAACTTATTGGCCATTTGTTGGTTCATTGAGCATCCAATGCGGCCGCAGGTCGAGTGGCCGCTTGGGAAGCGGAAGGTTCCCTGTTCGATCCCGGGCTCCCCTTGAGTTAGTGTCGGAGTGTCCTTGCGCAAAACACTGAACCCCTAATTGCTCCTGATGAGCAGGTCGGTGCCTTGCATGGTTTCCTCCACCGTTGTTTGCGTGGATGTGTGTGAATGGGTGAATGTAATGCACGTTGTAAAGCGTCTTGGATAAAGACGCTATGCAAATGCACCATTTATAAATGAAATAATTATAATAACGTGCCCAAAAAAGGCACACCAGATTTAAAGTGGTTAATATTCCCTGTTAAATTCACCCTGCATATTTTAGAGAGAGACTGCACACAGGAAACTGCTTTTATTTTTTAGCTGTGAGTCTTGGTGAGTAGCGAAGGTGTATTACATCTCTTTTAGCTGTGAGTCTTGGTGAGTAGCGAAGGTGTATTTTAAATGTTTACTACAGACGAGAGGCTGAGCAGCCTGGACTACCACGGGAGGCTCATCGGTGACATAGCGTTAAGGAGAACTCCTTCTGATGCTATGGACCAGAGCTAGGCAGCAGCATATGGCCAAACATGAAGACTAGGGGGGGAAATACTGTAGGATTGTCCTCTAGTGGGTGGTAGTTACTAACTAGAGCTATAGCGCATGTGTTGCTCTTCACTGCACTTGGCTGCATCGCATCAGCCCCCATCACCCCCCACCCTGCCCTTCACTCTGCAGACCGCTCGCATGTTGTTAGCTCTTGTTGGTGTTTTGCACCCTGCTTTTGCCCGTCTGGTTTCCTCTGAGTGACAGTCTCCTGAATGGCATTAATAAGTTGAGTTTCTACAGTTCACTTCACAGGGGAAACAAGCACTCGGCTGTGTGTCCTCCGCGAGCGACCAAAAGGTCAGAGCAGGGGTGGATTTTTCGTCAGATACATTGGATCAGTGAAGTACTCGCTCTGTGGAAGAGGGGGCGACGATGTAGGCCTAGAATTATTGAATGCTTTAACCAGTGAAAAATAGCAGATATACAAGCTTGCAGCGCGGCACTAGATCTGCTATTTTTGAAAAAGTCGTGAAAATGTGCGCAAATCTTTGACTATATGTATTTTCAAAGTGAACGTTTGTAACTCAAATTCTGCTTCTGGGTGGTCCCTGGAACTACATATTTTGAGATGGGGGTCCGTGGCCATATACATATCATTTTGGGGGTCCTTCACATGAAAAAGGTTTGAGAACCACTGACATAGTAGTCTCTCAAGAACAGACTAAGTGTGTACTCATTATGATGCTGCACTAGCAACAGTTCAGAGCTAGAGTATAAATAAAATATCAGCCAATAAAAGCCCAAAAAAATATCCTTTGGCAAAAAACCAAACCTTGAATAACGTTCAAGTGAAAAGATTTTTTAGGCTTTTAACTAGATTAACACATCGGGTGCCCCTGGATTGCCCCATTTATCCCCTCTTGCTGCCCAGGCCCACCACCATTGTATTGAATCCGGCCCTGCTGCGTCAATGCATGCGTCATGACGTCACTTGGTCACATGAGCACAGACAGGATGTTATTGTGTAACTTACTGTATGGGCCAGTGTTGATCATAGCTGTTCATTGCCGATCAAAATTTGGACATTTTGCCGCACCACGCCACAGTTTTAGCCATAAAACAAACATCATAGATAAAGGGCGTTAAAGATGGGGAAATGCATTGGAGTATACGGAGAAAAACGGCCGCGCAATGCTCTCAGCGTCGACTCGAAGCGACTAGCGGCTAATGTGCTACATCCAGGCGCAGCCCCAACCTAACGGTGAGATTTAAAGTTAAAACGAAACGCAGCTAAGACATGAAGGTAGAGTGAGAAATATTTCAAATCTAATGGAAAACTATTTATAGTACGCCAGTCATTCAGCTCTTCTTCTCTCTCACCTGCCTCACAGCCCCTAGAATCTAAGTGGGTGACGGGGCACCCTGGGGTGCCGTGACGGCAGTCCAGGGGTGCCACGAGATATATTTTCACATTATTTTCAGTCAGTTCTAACCAAAATGTCTATTATCTCAACGTTTTCCTTGCAACATAATCGCTAAAATATGCTATAAATATAAGGTGTTGGGTGTGAAAATATGAATTATTATGAATATAATGTAGGGGTGCCTCGGATGAAAAATACATTTCTAGGGGTGTCTTGAGCCCAAAACGTTTGGGAACTTTGGAAACCTAGACACTGTTCTCATATGCAGCAGCACTCATACTGTCCTCACTATCCCTCAAACTACCATCACCTCTCATGTATTCTTGTCACTCATAACATCCTATCCATATTACTAGATTCCATTGCAGTCAAAAGGGCGGCGCTGTGCCTACTGACGTCGTTCACAGACTATTAACAAGTTGCGTGCCAAGGCCACAAGAGGCCGCTAGAGTGCCAGACATTTCTCCATAAGGCTTCATAGTAACATCCGGGTACCCAGGCAGAAGTGCCTTGCGTTTTCACTGCATGCAGTGTTATGGACGTGGACCGGAGGAAGAGAGCAAAGAGTTAGCTATCGGCTCTTTTTTTTTTTAGAAGCCCAATCTGAGACTATTTAGCTGCAAAAAAACATTGTCGCTGCCCTAGGAACACAGTTCAGAGAAAAAGGTCTCTAAAGATGTGAGAATGTATTGGATTAGGCGGCGCGGTGCGGCGGCGTTACCCGATTACGGGCCGGTGGAAAGATAGCGCGGTAGGCGGATGGATCCAAAATTAGACCAGGGCTTCGTTGAGGCCTCCGATTAATTAATTCATTTTATTAAAAAAGCCGGACTAGATCGGGATCGGCACCCCGGAATACGTTGCGCCGCCGACAGTATAGATTGAGTTTTTTTGGGGGGGCTCTAAACTTTATTCTAAACCATTTTCAATGGAATAAATCGTCGGACCATCTAGAATCGGTCGTTGGAAAGCGTAGGACGAGCCAGGACCACCCACATCTCTACAAGCAGCTCAGGGTAAGTAAAATAGCAAAAAAAAACATTGTATTGTATTGAACTTGTTCGGGATGGGCACAAGAAGGGTTAAAACTCTTTTACTGACATTATTTTTTATGATAGCGAGCGCTCCCCCGCACCTGTGAGGGATATCAGGACAATGATACCCAGAATGCAACACAAAATGACGTCATCCGGAAATCCCCCCGTGAGTCTGTCTCCATGTACACAGAATGAGAAAAGTCTGTTTATCTCCGAATAATCTTCCCAGGTGCATTTTGTGGTCAAAACAAGCTTTTTTTCTACGGACCCTAAACCGGATGATTGCTGATATAATGTTATTTCTCTAGGTGGAAAGAAGAGAGAAAAGTCTTTTCAACGTAACCTCTGTTGTTTACATGCGCGTTGTCTGTGGATCTTCAAAGGTTATTTAAAAATCGTTGGCAGGGGGAGACTAGATGATGTTTTAACTGTGGCAGTAAAATAATTAATCATGACCTTATATCCACGAGTTTCCAACGCCCCATAGTGCATTGCGCAGACGTCTGTACCGAGCTTCCGGCGCCGATTTACAAGCTCACAACGGGTTGCATCTGCGACGCGACGTGAGCTTGTATGTCTGCTGTTAAACCCGGAAGTTTGGTCCCGATAGTCTCCAGTAAACTCCCGCGGAAACTTGTGGATACAGTAGGCGGCCGCTGGGCAGAATAATGACGAAGAATAATGGCAGGTACTCGACAGGAAAATACAAATCCACCAGGCGGGCTTTGTTGAGGCTATTGTGCACTGCTGACTCACACTGCCTAGAGAGATGAAACCTTGCAGTCTTTAATATCCATGTAGTGCAGCATTAGCCTTTGCTCCCTGGGACCTACTTTTTCTGGCCCCTGTGGGCAAGCCAGTAAATTAAAGTGGACAGGAGTCAGGGAACCCAAGCCAATAAGGGAGGATGGAATATAGGAGAGACGTACCGCGAGGGGCTGCGAGGGGGCGTCGGGAGCATGTCGAGTGTAGGTTTCTCAGGATTTATTGATCCATAACCTGTGGCTTGTGAGTGATAAAGTAGCACTGTCCCCCACAAAGGCTTACTCTCTTTCCACAGCCTACTTACTGCATAGTGATGTGTAAAAGTGACCAAAGTGCATTTCGATTACTTTAACTCTATTGATAACGATTATTAGAATATTCGACCACCAACACATCTTATATAATATTAAATTATATATTATATTAAATATGATATTAAATTATATTAAGTATATATTACTTTTATCCTAAAAACTATTTTTTGAACCATCCCTTTGCTCAGATTGGGACACTGGGGCTGTGTGCTGATTAGATGAAAGTACGATCTCTTGTACGATCTAGAAGCTCACAACAATTTTATTTATAGGCTAGTAGTTAACTAATTTCCCTCTTTTATGATTTATTTATCCTCTGCATACCTGTGTCGACAATGATAAAATCTCATATAGTACACAGGACAATCAGCTACAGTAATCTGAGACAAATTTCAACTAAATAGACAATATGGCTAAAATAGAAGTCAGAGTATTTTTGGAGCGGTGTGCAAAGCACAGATCTCCCAGTAACTTAAGTGGCTTTCGTTTTTTGTCCCGTCTAGTGCGAAGACATTGAGTCGTTCAGTTCGAACAGGACAGACCCATGCGCGACTTTACAGCACACACACTCGCGCACGCGCATCCCGGCCGAACCTAGCGACATGATCACATCACAAGTCATGACACTTTATGAATGTAGTTTAGGTTCCCAAATCAAAGTGAAAAATGGTTTGGTTTGTTGCAACAATGTCTAGTTATCTAAAGTATGGTAATAGTGTGAAGTAGTGGGAGGATTAATGTCAGAGTGTTTGTGTAGCAGCGTCTCAGTGCTGCTGCAGATTTCATGTGCAACCTCTTCCAGAAAAATTGCTGGACTTCCCAAATAATTGGACCGTAAGGTCGCAGTTTAGTATCAAAACCTCCACCGGCCGTCCGTCCCTGAGTCACACGTCACACGTCACACCTTTGCCCTGCTCATATCTCCGCATCAGTATGACATCACACTGCTGACATCAGTATGACATCACACCGTACACAAATGACCCCTATATAAGACCGGCATTGTCTGTCGTACATTTCGGTCAATTCCAGTGGGGATGCCATTGAAAAGTTAATCTAGTTGTACAAAGTAATCAAAGAATGGGTTGACTGATAGCGATTGAAATCATGATGAGGTCACGATGAGTCATCTATGCCCAAATATAGATTTCTAGGTCAGATGGCCCATGGAGTTTGTGATGTCAAACCTAGCAACCCAATATAAACAAACCTGATGTCAGACCTGAAGTATCCTTTTATACCCATATATGGAGATACAGAGATCTCCATATATGGGCATATTAGAAAGCCCATATATGGGCATATACGGATGACATCAGGGATATCCATATATGGGCATAAAAGGGACAAGGGCTTACAGTTAACACATGGGCGGCCAAGGTTTATAACATTTATAGCTGTTGCTGCTGCCACCATTGACTTACGCTTTGTTTTGACGAGCCCCGCAAGCTTCGTGCGTGTGCACGTGCGTGTCCAGAGAAGATTGAGGAGGATAATCCATTTGTTTACAAACGCTCGCGAAACTCGCGGTAAAAAATCGCGGTAAAATCGCGGTAAAGTGTCGCCGTGAAAACAATCAGCTCTCTGCTTCCATGGGGCTGTTTTCATCTCATTCTCAGATAAAGCCGTTCTTATGTTTCAAAGTAGAATCTAAAGCCATGTTAAGTCCTTCCGTGAGGGGAGAGACAGAGGGGCTTCCTGCTCTGACTGGGTGACGTAATGGATTCAGGTCATGCAAAGGGAAGCTGCAGTCTCAAAAAGTTAACTGTTTGTTGCCTCGTCCGTGAACGAGATAACTTCCTGTGGCAGGGGGACACCTAGTGGCCGTAACTCGTCCCTGAACGAGTTTGGCTCCCTAAGTGTTAAGAGATCTCCATATATGGGCATATCAGAAAGCCCATATATGTTCATATACTGATGACATCAGGAATATCCATATATGGGCATAAAAGGGACAAGGACTTACAGTTAAGAGATCTCCATCTATGGGCATAAAGGGACAAGGACTGTTACAGTAGATATAGAGATGTCCATATATGGGCATACATGAACAAGGACTGACAAACACTGAGATCTCCATATAACCTATGGGAATATAAGGGACGAGGACAATGCGTAGCATTGTGAGCTTGTAGATCTATTTTCTAAATATTGTTGTACATTAAAAACTTGAAATGGGTCGTTCTGCATAGTACTTGGGATTTGTTGATGTAAATGTTCACATAGAGTGTAATAATTGGTAAAACAAACTTTTGGCCTATTTGTGGAGATAAGCGACCAACGGTCGCTTATCTCCCGATTAGGGAGTCTTACTGGTAACAATAACTGTTACAATTATTGTATAATAATATACATATAATATACAATTAAATTGTATAGTATCCCATCATCTATCTAGTAGTCATATGTCTACAAAATTAACATTCTACCACTTTTTCGAGTCACGTGTTCAAATACTGGATTCTGATTGGCTAAATTCCGGAGGTTATGACAAAACAACTGCCGCAAAGTTGTGTGAGGACTTGTCCGAGATCAATGCGCCTCAGTGTACATCCGGGGACTTCAGGAGGTAGTCGGAACACCTTTCCCCCAACCAACAAATGACCGTGGCAACGGTCCTATGTTTACTAACGTGCATGCTATAGTCGCCGATTTATTTGGATCCAATGCAATCCGCCAACTTTAAAGCCCCTTTTCTCTGAACCTATGCCTTTCTGGAAGCGAACAGCCTCTATTTACGGCCGGAACGGTACTTCTAACTGACGTTAGCTTAGCTGTAAGCTAGACGCATGGATTAGTATGGAGTTGGCGCCATCTGTTGGTGAGTAGAAGATGTTGTTGGTGGAACTATCTGCTGTCTCGCGGAAGTTTTATAGGCAATAATGATTGTAACTTAAGATCCTTGCAAGTTACAACTATGTGTTTTCTTTCATGTATAAGGGAAAAAGTGGTAGAAAAGCTATTCGCCGAGTCCGATAACACCCTCACACAGGACATTATCAGAGCATAATGTCCTCTCACTCGGGGTAAATTGCTTACATCTAGGTATGACAATAATGTTGTTTCAATCACAGTAGGCTATTATTGCGACCGTCAGGTCGCAGTTTAGTTGCGACCGTCAGGGAGCAGTTTACTATGAAAACCTCCACCGTCCGTCCGTCCGTCGGTCGGTCACACGTCACACGTCACACCTTTGCCCTGCTCATATCTCCGCATCAGTATATAGGGCTTGTTTGTTTATTGTATGACATCACGCCACATCATCAGCTGTGGACTCTGTGATGTCATCGTATCGCATCAGTATATAGGGCTTGTTTGTTTATTGTATGACATCACGTCACATCATCAGCTGTGGACTCTGTGATGTCATCGTATCTCCATATATGGCCATCTCCGTATATGGAGATATAAGTCGTCCATGCCCAAGTATGGGCTGGTGAGGTCAGACTTTGTGTGATGCGTAGGTTATCTCCATATATGGAGATTCAACATTCCAGGCAATGCTCTCTTCCCTGGTGAGAATTGCCCCTTTATATAGGGCTTGTTTGTGTATTGTATGACATCACACCACATCATCAGCTGTGGACTCTGTGATGTCATCGTATCTCCATATATGGCCATCTCCGTATATGGAGATATAAGTCGTCCATGCCCAAGTATGGGCTGGTGAGGTCAGACTTTGTGTGATGCGTAGGTTATCTCCATATATGGAGATTCAACATTCCAGGTGTAACTATGGCTACCCGTATGACGTGAGAGGTGGAGGTTGTGATATTTGTGGAGATAAGCGACCAACGGTCGCTTATCTCCCGATTAGGGAGTCTTACTGGTATCAAAACCTCCACCGTCCGTCCGTCCGTCCGTCCGTCCGTCCGTCCGTCGGTCACACGTCACACGTCACACCTTTGCCCTGCTCATATCTCCGCATCAGTATGACATCACACTGCTTGGTGTGTGCCGTCAGGGTTATTTGTGTACGGTGTGATGTCATACTGATGTCAGCAGTGTGATGTCATACTGATGTCAGCAGCTATGTCTCTATATATGGAGTTATATGTTGTTCGTGTCCAAATATGGGGCTTGTGAGGTCAGACTTAGTGAGATTCGTCGGTTATCTCCATATATGGAGGGAGAACCAGCTTATGAGCCGATGAGTTGTGTCAGAGTCGAGATCCTGCTTGCATCTAATCTGTCGGTAGATAATGCCGGTCTTATATAAGGGTCATTTGTGTACGGTGTGATGTCATACTGATGTCAGCAGTGTGATGTCATACTGATGTCAGCAGCTATGTCTCTATATATGGAGTTATATGTTGTTCGTGTCCAAATATGGGGCTTGTGAGGTCAGACTTAGTGAGATTCGTCGGTTATCTCCATATATGGAGTGATGTGTTGGTTATCTCCATATCTGGAGATTAAACCTTCAACGATTTTGACATCTTGTTACTAATCTGTCGGTAGATAATGCCGGTCTTATATAAGGGTCATTTGTGTACGGTGTGATGTCATACTGATGTCAGCAGTGTGACAGGAGATAAGCGACCAACGGTCGCTTATCTCCCAATTAGGGAGTCTTACTGGTTAATATTGTTTAGTGAACTCCCAAAATGTTCACTGGATCGTAGGCTACTGTAGATGTTGTTGGAGCGGGGAAACCGCACTATAAACAGCTATGTCCGTGGCTATGTGGCCACACACACACACACACACACAGATCTAGAACACATAGAAGGTAAAAATATAGATCTAGAACACAGAATCATTCTAAAATATAGAACTAGAACACATATAATTTATAGATCTAGAGAACATAGAAGTTATAGATCTAGAACACATAGAATTCATAGATCTAGAACACATAGAATCAAAAACATAGATCTGGAACTGCTCAAATTCACCGCTCCACTTCGAACCAAGGTTTGATTTTTTTTAATGTGAATGGGATCCTGTGAGCGATGGTGGTGCAGTCGACTTCATAATGTCTGTACGACAGTCAAAGGAGGTCTAGTAGTAGGAGTAGAGAATGTACCATTAGATAAATATACAGTATGACTGTATAAATGCACTATTTCTCTTCTGAGCCTGGCTTTGCCACAGGCTTTCAGCCCTGCAGGCACAAAGCAGAAATAGAACCACACTGCTACCTGAATGACTACCAGCTACTGTATGTTACACCCGCTCCGAGTCAAATAAAAACTTCTGTTTTTTGCAGTGTATGACCGTACATCCATAGCCACTTTGTACAGACACTGAAAAGTCACATTAGCATCACCCAGTTTGGTAAGGAGTGAAGCCCGTTCCCCAGTCGGCCGAAGCGACTGACGGACACACACCTTGACTTTAAAAGCTCGAGCAGCTGACAAGGTGGAAGATAAAAACCAAAGCACTCCTTTGTCGAACCCAGGAACAAAGGCCTTCTTTGCCGGGCTCGGCACAATGCGTCACATTGTGACAATAGCACTCAGCATCAAAAGGCCTCACACCACTGTCCCGTCTCTCTTTTCATCAGCCCGGCCCACGGGGTGCCTCCTGAAAGGTCTTCCCATTTATAACATACAGTATAGTGCACATCTGATAAGGGGATGATGAAATGCAATATTTATTTCACATAAAGGGATAAGCTAAAGGCATAATCCTATTGTGGTAACATTGCAAGTAATAACACAGTTAATGCCACTGATGGGATTCTGGACATATTTGATCATGGGTTGAGGCATAATGTGATCTATCAGACGACCCCCTACCTACACAGCGCTGCTGGTAGCACAGAGCCTGCCCCTCAGATCTGTCTTCAAATAGGCCATTCTCACACAATCCTAACAGAGAGCTCTATATATACAGTATAGTGAGTATACAGTAGATATAGGTGATTTTTTTAGGGCTGCAAACCATGCGATTATTTTTGAATGATTATTCAATCTATTACTTTCTTTGCTTATACAAGCAATCTTGAAGTGTGAATCTTTTTGGATAATTTAATATAAAATGAAGCATTAGTGAGCAAACACTAATTATAGTAGTATATATAAGACGCCTCAGGGCGACATGCGACCTGGCCAGTGATGTATATCGGACCAGTTACCCATATATGGAGATCCATGTACTGTATATAATATCCCTTTTATGCCCATACATGGAGATCCCTGTCTGAACCAGCCGCACAGATATGGTCTGTCTTCCTCCATATATGGGCATTCCCATATGAAGTCCTGTTAGATATGGGCTTCATATTGATGACATTAGGGATCTCCATATATGGGAATAATAGGGATTCTGTTAGAGTGGTTCCCATGACAGCACAACATACAATATCTTTTATGCCCATACATGGAGATCCCTATCTGAACCAGCCACACAGATATGGGCCATGTCTCTGATTTATTTCTGGTGATGTATTGCCGTTGTTGGTGATGATGGACCCAAGGTAGGTAAAGGAAGTCAAACTTTCTCTCAAACACTGACATACAACAGAGGGGGGGGTTGCGCCTCCAATGCCCTATTTTACACTCTGTAGTACAACAGCGTTATGCAAAAATAGCTGATCTAAAAGATCACACAGTGTTGCATGGTGACGTGTTGATAACTTGGGATCTTATAGATCTGCCATGAAAACAAATATATAGAGATTATTTTAAGAATAAACCGAAGTCTGTTCCAAATCCAGACAGAGTCACGGTGAAGGACACAAACCAACACCACCATGGATGCCAAAGCCTTGTCTCAATAGGAGATCAATAGCAGTGGTTCTCAACCTTTTCTGGCCGCGACCCCCTCAAAATAATCATTATTATTTGAACTGAGGACCCCCACCCAGACAATCACCTGGAATTGTAGGAGTTGAGGCATTACATTTAGTTTGACTTGGTTCTACACTACAGATAAATATTGTGAAAACACCTGTTCTAGCTTGTAGACCAGCTATATTCTCCTCTTTCTTATATTATTTGACCCCCACTATAGGAGCAGTTATGGTGTGCTGAGGACTGGAGACAGACACTACAGTGGGATTGAGGCGCAGGCGTCATGTTAATGTGGCATTTGGGTTCACATGCGACTGTGACAGGAGATAATTGGAGTGGACAGAGGGCAGCGGGAGCCTTTTATTATCACTGTGACAAGAAGACGCTCTTCCTCCCTCTCACCCCAATTCCTTAAAGATCAATCAGAAGCACATTTGAATCAATAAAAACACGTCCATCATACTCTGTGATCTAATTATCATCTGTATAGAGAGCGATCGATGGAATAGAAGAATCACAGCGGTTAAGCGAGCAGGCATTAAAACCTCTCAGCTATTTGAATCATAACTGCATGCTTGCATGGATGCTTGCCATTAAGGGAACCCATTTCATCCTTCGTGTTTATGTCTTAATGGTAATTCATATATATATTTTTCAAGAGGAAATGTTATACTGTTTTATAAAAAATAAATCACATCTGTGAAGTGAGTGGTGCTATTTTTGTATTTATCTTATTATTATAATTCTTTTGAAAGCTAGAATATGATTATTATTTTTCTTTATTTTTACATTTTGTTTATTGGGTTTTTTAACAAGCATTCATTGTATGACGGTGCAATTTATGAGTTAAATTCATTAAGTGCCCCGCAAAGCTTGGCCAATGTGAATTTGGGCACTTTGTGCCAAGATGTAGGCCAGATGTAGGCCACGCTTCAGAGCCCGGACATTTAGTGGGCGTACAACAAACTTTGAGGGCTTTGGGCCGAGATGTAGGCCAGATGTAGGCCACACTTTGCGTCCCGGACAAAGCCAGAGCATGTTATAACATGTTATTATAAAAAAATTGCAAAGAAAAAACACTGGTAATTCTGACATTTCTCTCTGCATGTTCTGAGCCATTTTCAGCTGCAATGATAGAAAATAAATAAAATCTGGCTACTGGGGGCACTGTTGAGGGAATATTCAATGAAGGCTCTTCAAACCACGAGGAACCGCTTCACCCAAACATGATCCCCAAATGACTGACCTTAAGTAAAGCTTCACAGTCTTGCATAGCCAGGCAACTATTCCTCAATCTCTGAATACTATATAGTCTGGAACTACAAGAAAGGAAGCTGCCATCTGTTTCCTCATTTCTGATGAGCAGCAAGCTGTATGCTTTGACTAATTTGACTTACAGTAGGAGAAATGTACGGCAGGAGTGGGAGACAGCTGGAGAGACTATAACTTCACTGAACATTTTTGTGGCAAAACGTTATATCCCAATTATATACTGTACATAGAAACACATACGCAGACACAGACACACACTTGCACACAGACACACGCAACCACACGTCCAACTTAATAATTGTTACCTTTTGTACTATTTTTATTGCGTGAATAAATAGGGGGACAAAAATTTAAATATATCGTCGTTGTCGGGTGGAAACCTCTGTGTACGTTCTTTCGCAAAGCAAAGCCCTGCTTCATCATACAAGGCCGTTGCACAAAAGTAGTGAAAACAGCTGATCTACAAGCACACAATGCCTCGCACCATTGTCTGTTTTCACTAGTTTAAATCATTTTTAAATTGCTAAATGCAAAACAAACGGTTTTGGACATCTCCACCCGACAACGACGATAGGTATTCTTTTTCTACACTGTATACATACACACAATAACACATCTGTGGTGTTCATTGATTACAGGGCCGGGTTGCAATCTCCAATCTACCCACTCTCTTCCACCTCCTCGCACCGTCGGCCCATTAATCCCAATCTGTGCTGACTGCAGTAACACACATTGCATTAGCCGCTGAGTGATCCAATTAGGCGCCAGCACGCTCGTCCACCCCTGCAATCAGCGCCACTTTCCCATGGAGTACAACTCCCTGCTCACAATCAATTTGCCCATCCTAATCTAATCGAGCAACTCGTCTCGTACACGGCCACCGCACCGCACCTCATTCCTAGCGAACACGAGCCATTCAGCACAAACATGACTTCCACACATCCACACTGTCACACACGCACGCACGCACGCAAGCACGCTCCCATCCACAGGCAGTCTCTCTCCGTTTGATTGAAGACTTTATTAGAAGTTTGCAATAGGAAAAAGTACACTTTCATGAGAGCACAAATCACTGGTACAAGGTCAACTAAAAGGAGATCCTATAGCAAGCTTTACGGCTTATTTCCACAGGAACCACAGTTTATGTATCTCATATAACATTGAAAGACAGACGGATAGAACAGTACTTTGCATAGGATAACATCAATTACAAAAGCAGAGAAATGGGGGGGAAAGGGGTGGGGTTGGAAACGCACGCACCTGCACACACACAAACACACACACACACACACACTCCCATCTCTCTCTCTGTAATGCGCGCGCGTGCACGCACACGCACACACACTCCCATCCACAGGCAGTATCTCTCTTGTCATGCACACGTGCGCGCGCACACACACACACACACACACACACACACACACACACACACACACACACACACACACACACACACACACACACACACACACACACACACACACACACACACACACACACACACACACACACACACACACTCCCATCCCATCCATATCTCTCTCACAAACGTGCTTTAGTGCACAGACACGGACACACACAAACACACACATACGTGCACAAGCGCACAAAGCAATCTTCCTTAACACGCGTCTACCTCGGCGCTCTCACATAGACACGCCTCGCTACAGCTGTAAATAAACAAGTTAGCCTCCTGTCTCTATGCCGTCTCGTCTGGTCTCTCCCGCTCCTCTCTTCTTGTTAGGAGGCTGGTTGAGATGTAGAGCGGCGGCCAGGGCAGGCAGGCAGAGGGCAGACAGGAGTTGATGTTGTCACTGTCTCTTAATCAACATCATCCATCTCCCAAGCACGCCTGCCCAGCATGCAGCCTCGCAAACAGGTGTATGAGGGGAGGGGAGGGGAGGGGATGAGGAGAGGAGAGGAGAGGAGAGGAGAGGAGAGGAGAGGAGAGGAGAGGTCCACACTGCACCTTGGCATGGCAGCCAACATAGTGTTGCTTATGACAGCAGATTTGGATTTAGGCATAGTCTTTTGAATACAATTTCATTTAGTTTCAGTCATATTTCAGTGAAATGTTTAGTTTTGGTCTAGTTTTATCAGAAGATTTTAGTTGGCTAAATGTACAGTTGATTTGCGTGACACAAATGTTATTTTGGCAGTCGTAATGCCTGATTTTACAATACAATGAAAATAACCAATCTACAAGCCTGCGATGTGCTGTGAGTGTGTAGATCTGCTAGCGCAACCAAACTTCAAATGACTTGTCTTTTATTTCGACTGGATCTCTTCTCCGCTAGTCCCTCCATAACATTTTAGTCTAATTTGTATTTGTTGATGACATTGTCAATGTATTTAGTCATCATAAACATAGTTTTTGTCACTGAAAAAGGTAGTCAACAAGCATTTTTTGTCATAGTTTTGGTCGACGAAATAATTAACACAAATTCTGACGGCATGAGTGTTTTTAATATTAGCTCCACCACCACTTGGGCTTTCCTCGATGCATGCATTTTTCAGATAATCAATCAGCCAATTACTAAATCAATCAGGCACATTTTCCAGTCCAGAGAGGGATCCATCGTGTTGTGTGTGGGATTCTCCTCTTGTTTGAATGTGATCGTCGATCGTGTCGGCGCCATAAATCCTACCGAGTACAGCCTTTGATCATTAATCAGAGTAAATATTCAACCACATACATCTACGACATTCGTCCCACATGGGGAGAGAAGAAAACCCAGTCAATATTTGCCCCCATGAAGAATTTTCTCCAGGCTCCTCCTCCGCCGTGCAAATCACCGATGTCTCATTGCTTTTAATGAGCGGTGGCTCACCAGGCCATCTATAACGCATAGCTCACTATACTTTACTCCCACTGCAAACGCCATAGGATGCTGCTAGTTAGCATGTGACATAAGTGCACGTTCCATAGGGAGAAGGAAAGGGGGGGAAAGGGCACACGTACAATAAGCCAAGGCTCACACGTCACAGCATAGCATACAGTATAAAATACTGAGCTGTGTGTGATAGATGTGGAATTGCAGAGGGTTCTCTGTCACATTTATTCTGGAAGTGACCAATAATAACCAATTTCTGGGGAGAAAATTATGTTTAATTGGTTCTCCAGAAGATTGGACATGAATATTCAGCCAGATTGCTGCTTCATGGCAATATTTGGTTGCTCTGATGAGACAAGGGCCCTTCCCTCCCAACACAAGCAGAGGCTTAAAGCAGGTATGGTTACTAGCCTAGGGATGGGACAATATGAACATTTCATGTCACGATTATTGTGGGCAAAGAAATTGCGATTTGCGATATTATCGCGATAATCAAAACATCCCCAACATCCATTATCCTGGGGCGGAACATTTGCAAAAAATAGCCGATCTGCAAGTTGCGACGCGTTGTGAGCTTGTAGATCTGCTATTTTTTGACAAAGAGATTTGGTAAAGAGTGAAAAAAAACACTGTATCAAGCACGTTATTTCCAGGTCCGTTTTACCAAGTACAGAGGGTTTAAATGTTACCGGATATGCAGATCGGCAAATAAAAGGTGAATTGATCCCAGGGCATGATAATTTCACGATAAATTATTGTGATGTTTTTTTATCACGATAAACGCTAACAGAGATTATCGTCCCATCCCTAATGGTTACTGCCAAAAAATGTATACTGTTAAGCCGGAAAAAATGTATACCGTTAAGTCTTATATTGTTCTTTTTTTCCTCGCGGGAAAATCAGACAAATCGGTCGGCAAAGGCCTTTAATGGGTTGAAACAGAGCTCTGCTATCGTTGCTCATCGTGGCCCCTTATCAGACACACTTGATTATTTGAGCAAATAAGGGCCTCCAAACACAAAACCTGAAACCCTTGGCAAGACGGTCAACACTAGTCCATAATAAATAGATTGTGACATCCATTGCTGACCATCACAGACACCCCCCACCCTCCCCAACCCGCATCCACCTTCTCCAAAGCCAGACAGTAAACATTGGGGAAAGTCAATAGCATCCAAGCCCAAATAACAGGCCTTTCTCCTGGGGACACTCTCTGTGCAGAGAGTGAGAGTCGGTGTCTGTCTGTGTGTGGGTCAGATCTGTGAACTCGTCCTTATCCAGCTCAGTCAACACAAGCACTTGGAAAGATTGTGACATGGTTGGAGGCTTCAGAGTGACCACCGCATCACATGGCTCATACTAAATGACAATGAGAGAGAGAGAGAGAGAGAGATAGCACAGACTGTCCTAAGGGGCTAATTCAACTAAGTCAATTTGACCAGACATCATTCAGAAACCTCTTGTAGACACAAACACAGAAAACAAAAACAAAAAAAAACAGCCACTCTCCTAAAGGACACTATTAAATTCTTTGCCTTTTTTTATTATTTCAAAAACATTTTAAAATACTTAAAATAGCTGATCTACATCGCCACGTTGTGAGCTTGTAGATCAGATATTTGAACTATATAAATGTTAAATGCTTTTCAAAATAGTCAAAAAAGGCCAAAACGTTTAGGGATAAGAAATAGCCCATGTCCTAAGCGACTAATTCAACTTTTTTTGTAATGTTTGTCAACTTGACCAGACATCATTCAGAAACTTCTTGTAGACACAAACACAGACCCCAAAAAAGAAAGAAAAATCACACCAGTGTGAACTGAGCGGTGGAGGCTGTGCTCCGCTGGTTGAGTGGAGCAGCCCCGCAGGGGTTGAGGTATATGGGTAAAATAAATACATGAGCAACCTTGTCGTGTGTTTGAGGGTGACCTGCTGACCCCCCCCCCACCCCGTCACCATGTGTGTGTGTGTGTGTGTGTGTGTGTGTGTGTGTGTGTGTGTGTGTGTGTGTGTGTCTGAGTGTGCCTGGCCTGCTCAACAGCGCTTCACTCCCTTAACGTATGTGAGTGTGTGTGGTCAGTTTAGGTATTGCCATGATACGCATCCACACCACCCACTCACCATCCACACGGCCACAAACTGACAAACCCATTCAGAGGAGCGGCTCACCACCGCTCAAAAACCAAAACAAAAAACACACAGCCACTCTCCTATAAAGTAGGCGGACACAAGAACAATACAGTTCTAAAAAAAGCTCTCCTAATTGCATGGAACTGGACAAAAAAAAAGCTTTTTGTTGCCATCCACTCTGTTCCCTCATCACTGGTCATTATGAAGACCCCCCTTTGAGCTAAATTATTACAACTATAAATACTAATGCACATGCGGTAGAACGTCATTTTGAGTCACCAAATACACATGGCTGAAGCAAAGTAGGAAAACATGAAAATATAACCGTTAATTGGTTCATATGATTGCAAGACTTAGGCCTTGTTAATATGACTATTCAAAGCATACAATGATTTGCAATTTGCAGCAACCCATTAATTACTTTTATTGTGCAGTGGCTGTGAGAGTCCTGTTGTTTTTGCCTGTGTGTTTTGAGTGCTGCTACAGATGCTAACCAATCATCATCATCGTCGTCGTCATAACCTTTATTTCAACTCGGAGAACAATTGAGGGTCAGGCCCTCCTTTTCAATGTAGCCGAGATACAACACAATAATCAACGGCAATGTACACTTAGACAAGTAACACGCCTTAAGGGCGAGAAGTAATTTCCCCCAACACACACACACACACACACACACACACACACACACACACACACACACACACACACACACACACACACACACACACACACACACACACACACACACACACACACACACACACACACACACACACACACACACACACACACACACACACACCCCGTTCGGTTAAACAGCTGAGCTGTCTGTGAAAGCCACAGGCAATCAGCGACGCGGCACAGAAGTGAGTGAGTGAGCCAATCAGTGACGGCACATGGGTCTAATGTTGTGTATTAGCGTGACACTTGAGCGTGACTCACGGACGGACATGAGCTGGACGTTTTCATACTAACTGTATGTATTATTAACTGTATAATAAAGCAATATTAAAATGTGAATCAGAAAACAGAATACTTTAAGAAATTAAAACAGATATTAACACAAAGAAATAAAAATAAAGCAGTTACAATCTAGAATAAAGGTGTTTTTCCTTGAATAGTCCTTGAAGGAAGTGATCTGAATTTTTTAAACAATGACATTCCATGGACTGTATTCAATACATCTTATAGAAAGCTCTCAGCTGCTGAAGTTCACAATAACAACAGTGTGCAGCTAACATGGCTAAGCCTTGCATGGTTGACTCCACTGTCAACATGTGAATATAACGCACATTGTCAAGAGCTTTGGACAAAAGCATGACATTCATGAAACATTTACTTAGACTATGCAGTCATTCATTTGTTTTCAAAGAATAACTTATGGGGACCCGAGATCTTTCCCCAGCACCTATAACAGAGTGTGCATGCATGTAACACAGTATATCCATTAGAATGATCTATATACTGTAATATATGCAGGCCATTTACCAAATTATTAAGATTTAGATTAACTGCATACAAGCCCCGGCTCAATATAGTGCCTGGGAAATGATCAGCATTTGCATCATACATTTGCATAATACATACTGCAATTCTTCTCCCTTTTATGTGGGTGTGGTTAGAGTCTGCATTGTGTTTGTGTGGCCAGTCTGAGCAAGCTTAGCATGTCAATGCGGAATAATGTACCTACGCACAAAGAAAGAGGTTATCACAACAAACTCTATCTCCTATATCAGTGGTTTTCAGCACGTTCCACATCAAGGTCCATTATTTATTCTGCATTTGAGCCTCTCAGAGACTTAGCCTCTCAGAGACCCAACACTTAGAAGATTGTGTTATCGTTTGCATAAGATTTTGTCCACAATTCCATCCATGCTGTATTGATGTTGGTACCGAGTAAGGAGGAAGTGTTGATCATACATTTCCGGTTACTGCATCATTATTCTTCTCGCTTCAAATGTTTTCAAAAACATTCCTGAGAGCAATGTTTAGTTGTAAACTGCATTGCGTGTTTGTTTACATGGCTGTCACGTTGGATACAGCACAAAATGCAAGCAACACGCAGTAGTGGGGCTGTCACAATTATTACATAATCGTCTAATCGCAATTATTTGACTTAATCGTGATTATTTTTCATAATCGTTTCCATGTTGAAAAATGTTCATATATTTAAAAGAAAGTCAAAAATAGTGGAAATAGCAGATCTACAAGCTCACAACGTGTCGCGATGCGATGCGACGCGTTGTGAGCTTGTAGATCGGCTATTTCCACTATCAATGTTCTTTTTTAAGCGTAAAGTTGTCAAATATGTCAGTCATTTCTTTGTATATTTAGGTTGTGTGTCACATCTACCATGTGCAACTTCAAAGCCTAAAAGCCAAACAGAAATGTAATTGTCCACGACAAAAACACAATTAAATCGTCAATCGCTATTATTTGAGTGACAATTAATCGTCATGTAAAATGTCCTAATCGTGACAGCCCTACGCAGCAGGTGCTATGAGTCTTTGATTAGACAGCGGCCTGTTATAGAGCTGATCGGTCACCATACAGAAATAACACACCGCTCAGTTCAGCCATTCAACAATCAGAATCAAGCACTCAACCAAGCTGTGAGGTAAAAATATTGAACCAAGGAAAAGCTTTAACAAGAGCTTGTAACAGAATAATAACAACGTTGGATCCATTGGAACACAGGTTCCTTCTTCCATTTCCTGAAAAACATATCAGTTTTTGGACATACACGACACGACAAGACACAACACATTTTCTCTCCAACCCGCTACCATCGCAACACTGCCAGAACAACCAAGAGATGAAAAAGCAAAGCTGCACGGCAGACATTTAACGTCAATAAAGGCACATGTGGTTCAACACCTCTGCTCCTGTCTTCTCTCCGTATCTCCACAGCCAGAGGGCAGTGGATTAGCCGTGGTTCTGTTCACTTCCACCCCAGAGGGGGGGACTTCGTCTGTAAGCTGCCTTCATATTCACTCACCCACAGTGGCACAAGGCTGTGTGTGTGTGTGGCCTTTACTCCCAGGGAGAGATAAAGAGACAGACTGACGGACAGTGGTGGAAAAAGTACTTTTTTTTTTTACTTGAGAAAAAGTATCAATAATGCAATGTTACAAGTTAAAGTCTGGAGTTAAAAATGTACTTGAGGACAAGTACAAAATTATTGACATGAAAATGTAGTTAAAGTACCAAAAAAAGTAAAAGTACTCGTTATGCAGAAGGTTGTTCAAAGTTTGACCATCGATTCTGTGCAGACACAGCGACCTTTAATGGAATTCAAAATGTAACTGGGGCTTTTGGGCAGACACAAAAGGAATTCAGTATAAAACAGAGGGATCTGATACGAACTGCTCTATACTAGCTATTCACAGTGCTAGAGGTGGTCCAAAAGGACATCCACACAGCAAACTCCTGAGTGTTAAATGAACTTATTAATTAAATAAAGAGTCAAGATTTGACAGTGTACAAGTATCTTTTAAGAGAACATTAATATGCTACTACAGTATATACTGTATGGTGGATCAAAGGTCAAATATTCAATATCTCTCTGTTGTGTAACAGTGTCAAAGTTTTGTATTTACCCAAGTCAACAGTGTAGCTAAACCCAATTTGAATGTCTTTATTTACGTCAGCCTTCGGAGTAACACAAGTTCAAGGGGAAGCAACAGAGAGATAGAGAGGAAATCATTTGGATGAATTCACACCTTGCACTAGTAAAAAGAAAATACAAGTACTTGAGGCAAATTCCGTTTGTGGTAGGAGGAGTTTTATAAAAACACATCAGAGATCATGGAGGTTCCCAGAGGAATGGATGGTATTGTGTTCTGATTGACTCCACAGCACAGCCTGGTCCACAGTCACCCTGGGACCGCACGTCATATACTGTAGATGTTCTACAATTATTAGCTACAGTACTAACAGTCTCTCCCTCTCACACTTTTAACAATGATTAAGTGAAACTCCTACCACAAAGTGAACACATTTGAATGCGTTGTTGTTGTTCCGATACCAATCATACCTGTTAAGAACGTTTCAGTTTTAGCTCAACGTTGGGCATTTTGGACCCATACATGGAGAAAAAGAGCGAACCTGTTTGGCCTATGGAGATTTGGAGAACACTATATATGGAGATAGTCCATTATGTCATATGGAACTGCCGTCATAGACAGTAGCCATTGTTAGGCCGGTGTCAATGGCAACCGGGCATGGACGGCATATGTGTCAGATTGATGTCATCAATATGACATCAGACAACCTTATATAAGCAGGCTTCCCGTTCAGATCTGTGGCAGACTCCTGTTAACCACCGAAGAAGCACTAAGCTAAGCATAGCACTAACTAAGCTAAGCACAGCACGCTCGACAGATCTCAGTAGAGAGATATACCCAAAGGGTTAGAACGGGCTAGGTATTGAAAGCGTCCCACAAGACATTCGTCAGAGGTTCTGCCGGCTAGAAACAAGCCTACGTCAGAGCCCAGCGACTGAGCTCTACTTCAATACCAGTATAGGGAAAACCTGCCGATATAATGCTGGCATCGGTATCGGCGAGTATGTCAGTTGATGTCATTCCAGTTACCACATGTCATTTACAGTAATTATTTCGATTACTTCAGATGATGGTGCATTACTGTTTTATACTTTTACTTGTACTAACCATTTAGAATCACCTCAAGGAACCCAGATGGTCCCTGCCCTGGACCCCACTTTGAGAACCACTGTCCTAGATTTGTTTAAATTACAGTTACACACTGGTATCGGATCAGTGCTCGGTATACGCAAGTTATGGGTCAGGTAAGGAAACATTTTTATCTCTAAACACAACAGTGGTCAAATGCGGGGACACGGTGGCGCAGTGGTTAGCGCTTCGCCTCACAGCTAGAAGGTCCTGGGTTCGATTCCCGCCGGGGGACGCTGTGGGCGCTGGCGGCGTGTTCCTCCTCCGCGTCATCAGCGCCCACACCCTAGGTGGGGTTGGCGATAGGGCCTTTCTGTGTGGAGTGTGCATGTTCTCCCCGTGTCTCCTAGGGTTGATACCCTCACAAAAACATGCACGTAATCCTGGTCTCTATAAGGCCTCCCCCTGGCCAGCCGGGGCGCCTGATGGAGGGGAAAGGAACTGGTTGGAATAACGTGTTCCTTCCACGCGCTACGTCCAAACCAGGGAAATCTCCACTGTCAGGTGAAAAGAAGCAACTTGGACTCCTCATGCATAGAAGGAAGCATGAGGTCAGTCCGTTGTCTCCCCAGGTGTGGCAGAGGGAGAGCAGAGCCCAGGATTACATAGGCAATTAGCACTGGGTGAAAAAATGGGTTACAAAATTGTGGGATAAAAATTAGAAAGAAAGAAAAAAAAAAAAAAAACAGTGGTCAAATGCCACACAGATGCAGAGATCAGACAAGCAACTCTTCTTTAATGATTCAAGCTCATAAAGACAAACAGGGATCGACCGTGAATGAATGAATGAGATTCATGAATTGGTGAAAACATCTCTTGCAAGATAGAGAAGGAGAGAGAGAGAGAGAGAGAGAGAGAGAGAGAGAGAGAGAGAGAGAGAGAGAGAGAGAGTTAGCTTGTTGCGACCGTCAGGTCGCAAGTTACTATGAAAACCTCCACCGGCTATCTGTCAGTTCCTCTGTCAGTCAGTCTGTCTGTCTGTCCGCCACGCCACGCCACGTCACGTCACGTCACGTCACGTCACGTCACGTCACGTCACACTTTTGGCCCTCTTATCTCTGGCGACGTTGCCCCTATCCATGCCAAACTTTGCACTCGCACTCCTTGGCTGGCAAACCACAACCTCCGCCCCTGATTTATCACATGTCCCTCTTCCAGCGCCACCATGAGGTTGCTTCTTGCAGACAACATTAATGGACACTGTTCCTACAGATGTTGCCTGCAACGCCAATTACAGGCCAATTTGTGTATACATACGACCTGGCGGTCGCTTATCTCCCGATTAAGGAGTCTTACTGTTATGAGTGTACACTCATTACTTGTTTCAGAGACAGTAGAGGCCAGTCCACTAGGGGCAAATTAGTGGTGTCTTACGCATTTCCCCTGTTCTCCTCCGTGAGGGCTCCGTAGGGCAGCCTGCCAGCGCTGGCCAGCGCTGTGGTGGCTAAGCCAAGAATATTGCATTATGTGGTTTCTCTCCTGGCTCAAGAGGATGACGATAGGATTAATCTTCAGAAAACCCACTAAAGCTTCGGAACGGTTTAAACCGTGAATTGCTTCTTAAAGGCCACAAACTTCTGTTTAAAAGGCCAGGATCTCCTTTGCCGACTTCGCTGGATGTAATAAACTGAAGCGAGGTCAATAACCTCACTGGGGCTGCATCTGATGGAACAAGCTGCTAGGCACTCAGTACTCCAGTGTGTGTGTGTGTGTGTGTGTGTGTGTGTGTGTGTGTGTGTGTGCGTGTGCGTGTGCGTGTGCGTGCGTGCGTGCGTGCGTGCGTCAGCCAAACACAACCAAGAAGCAGAGAGAGGGGATGCCTGGACAGTAAGATTATGGATGACAGTGGAAAAAGGTGAGATGAAAAGCAAGAATAAGAAGAACTGCACCTACGCGTTGCTGCAACAATTGCCTTCATCGGGGTGTCGCCCTGATCGGTGCATCGTTACGTCTCTAAATTGGAGTGAGCCTTGCCTTGCTTTTCTTTGTTCTTTTCTCAATAAAGTAACTGCAGATGGCTTGGGGATTGCTTTCAAAGGAAAAGGTGAGATGCTGACACCCAGTGCTAGAGTTTACCACGTGAGTGGGTGTTAGTCTAATAAAAGTTCCTTTGAAGGTCATGCAAAAGGTTTCCCCTGACTCAAAATGCTCTCCTACACACTTAGAGGCACGTCACTTTTATACTGTATGCAGTGGTAGAGAGTAGCTTTACTCGAGTGCTACTTAAGTACACATAATTTTCTTCTGCGCCACTCCACATCAGAACTTACTGTAGTAAATATTGTACTTTTTACTCCACTATAATTATTTGAAAACTTTAGTCAGTCACTAGTTACTTTGTAGATTTCTATTATTACAAAACATGCATTAAACAGTAACATCCTCATCCCTACTATTAATAGTTTAGTTTTTATACATCTGAAATGGAACATTCTGCATAATGAGTACTTTTACTTTTGGCACTTTAAGTGCATTTTGATGCCAATACTTTTGTATTCAAGTAAACTTTGAATACAGACCTTTTGATACTTTTATTTAAGTAAAATTTTGCTGGAACACTGTGTTCATATGCCAGCTAGCAGAACGCTGCGTCTAAAACCCCCAGAAAAACAACAGGCCTCGTTCTGACTCCATCAAAGCCCTATATTACCATGGCAACGTTTTATTCGCACATCAATAAAGACAGGGACACCAGAGGCAGATTTGACCCGCGTCTGAACTGTGTTGTATGGCAGGCACAGTCATGCACCCATGGAATAGAGGAAGACACAGAGAAACAGTGTGGGCACATCGATCACACATACTACACTAAAGCTATCGTTTGCACTTCACTGCACGACAGTGTCACTCACCCGATAATAGTTGATTTTCAAGTGGAGCATCCGGTCATTCAGTGTGAGACATCGTTGTATAGAATTCAGGATTAACCACGATTCAATCTGCTGTCCCTATTTTTGGGCATGTCCTTACAGCAGAGGTTCTCAACCTGTGGCATGTGGGGACCCTGAGGGGCTACACTTTCAATTTGACTTTGTTTTTTTTCTGTCTCCCTGGTGTCCCTTCCAAAGGCTTGGAATGACAGACAGACAGAACAGAACATAAAAATTCGATTTCTGAGTGGTTGTTTATGCTTAAACCTGTATAAAAAAACGTATTATGGGCCAATTATCTATTTTAAATATATATTTGTTAGGCGTGGTGTAGCCCCTTTAAAGGGACTACACCATGAATTTCCATTTTTCCAATTTTTATGTATTTTCTTGGTGTCCCACCAGCAACTTCTATCCTCACAAAGTCCTATTTCTGACCATTGTGTCGTTCTCAGTTTATGGGCAGATCTATGTTAGCATGTCTCAGAACGGTCCTGATTGTGAAATGTCAGATTTGTGATGTCACAAGGCCTGAGAAGGAGGCAGGAGGAGCTGGGAGAGGGTTGGGGAGGGGTGGGCAGGCCTGAGAAGGAGGCAGGAGGAGCTGGGAGAGGGTTGGGGAGGGGTGGGCAGGCCTGCTGAGCAGGAGGTGGGGAGGAGTGTGGGGCCAAAACTGGCTCAATAGCGCAGTCCTCCCACTCAGGACAAGGTGGTACTGCAGCTGAAAATGCTCTGAAAGCCAGGCAGAAATGACAGGGGCTCTGTATTCAGGAGTGGTAATTTAGCCTCAAACCTTTTCAAAAACGTTTTTGGGACACAAACAGTGTTATATAAATTATTTTTAAATGCATGGTGTAGGACCTTTAAGGACTTTTAAGACCATTAATTCATCAAAAGTAACCAACAAACTATACTGTCAAATTATCACATAATAATATAAGACAGAAAAATCACACCGGTGTGAAGCACTTCACACTAGAAAATGTAGCACGTATAGAAATGTCCTCATCATTATATTGGCCACACACACACACACACACACACACACACACACACACACACACACACACACACACACACACACACACACACACACAAACACACAAAAAAACATCAAAAATAATCCTAATAATACCAGTAAGACGCTGTAAGATCTGTCTTGGCCATATATGGATTCTGTTAGTGTGATTCTCCTAACAAATGATGCCCATATATGGAGATCCCTGCTCTGAGTATCTGACATCACTGTGATGTCACCTGTTACATCACAGTGATGTCAGGGGAACCACAGTGTCAGGCGTTACCCATCCGGACGGACGTCTATACGGACGTGACTGTTTTGATAGTAAACTGGTCGCAATAGTCATGATACAGCAAAGTATACAGGGCTTAAGTGGTTTACAGAAGCTGTCAGAGGATAGTCTAATTGGCAGCAGTGTGTGTGTGTGTGTGTGTGTGTGTGTGTGTGTGTGTGTGTGTGTGTGTGTGTGTGTGTGTGTGTGTGTGTGTGTGTGAAGCAGAGCTGGGGGCTTTCAGATGGAAGACTTCTCAGTGCCAGAGGGAAGCAGGGAATCAATGAGAACAGCAGCACAAACACACCTGCCAGCTATCAAGCTCACTCCACTGGCTGGACTGTCTGTCTGCCGGCTCCTCATCGACCTACCTGTGTGGATTACACCAGTGGCACTTACCTTATGTGGATTATGCGCTCGACATGTGCTGACACTTAGGGCCCTATTATGATCCAGGTCTTATGCCTTATGCCTTAACTTCTTTGCCTTTTTTTACTATTTTGTTTTTGTTTTTTAAATATTTCAAATAGCTGATCTGCAAGTTCACAACGTGCAGATGTAGATCAGCATTTGAAGTATTTAAAAATCACACCTTGTTGTGAACTGAGTGGTGGTCAAATAAAAAGAGTCAAATACATGGATTGCAAGGTTGCTCATGCTCAACAGTGGCGGGAGACAGACGGACGGCCGGACGGACGCATTGTGATCTTAAATCCAACTATTTCCAACTATTATTTGTTTATTATTATTTTGACCTGCTTTAAGAAACTCGGCTAATGATGGACGGGGTGGACGCATTGTGAGCTTGTAGATTAGAGCTGGGATCGGGCCAATTTTTTCTGTCCGTTCTGAACCCGTGTGGGCCGTGTCCGACAGTTTTTTGTCCGACCCGAATCGACGTCCGAGCATTAATCATTAAAATGCGTCCGACCCGCGCCGAGGCCCGAACCTTATGTTTCCAACGCTTTTTCCCCTCCTTTCTTTTTCTTTGAGGAAGCCACTGATTTACACTCACAAGCAAACTTGTTCTAATGTGCAGTGCATGGCATGCAGCGTGCCTGCTTGTTACCCTTAATGTGAATATTAAGCCACAATGTGGCTTGTGAAAGTATTTAAATAGTAGGCTATGTTAGATTATTAAATAATACAAATAATAACGTGCGCTGCAAGTTTCTGCGCCTGGAAAATAGCAGATCTACAAGCTCACAACGCGTCGCGGATGCAAGGCGTTGTGAGCTTGTAGATCAGCCACATTTTGTCACGGAACACGCCGTGATGAAGAAGTATAAACCAGGATTTACTTGGGTGATGTGTGTTGAACGGACGGAGCTGCAGTGCAGAGTGCACACAACAGCGCCGAAAAATAATAAAAATCCAATGCGAGGTAAAGTAGTGGGAACACAAGCAGGGAGCTCCATTCAGCGGCACGCCACTTCCAATCAGAGTTGTCTCCGGCTGCAACATTAGCGTGAGCAGCCACACACACACACACACACACACACACACACACACACACACACACACACACACACACAGGAGTTGCACGCTGCGTGCATCATCAGAGAGAGTGAAAAAACGTTGTGCGTGCTGTTGCAGCCACCCAGTCGCGGACATTTGTGTGTGTGTGTGTGTGTGTGACTGTGTGTGTGTCTGCTGCGCGCGCGCCCTCCTTGCTACGTGTGTGTCTACAGTGTGTGTGTGTGTGAGAGAGAGAGAGAGAGAGAGAGAGAGAGAGAGAGAGAGAGAGAGAGAGAGAGAGAGAGAGAGAGAGAGAGAGAGAGAGAGAGAGAGAGAGAGAGAGAGAGAGAGAGAGAGAGAGAGAGAGAGAGAGAGAGAGAGAGAGAGAGAGAGAGTGTTGAGTCTGCCTGCTCAATAGCGCCCCTCCTTTAACGTGTGTGTGTGTTTGTGGTCTGTGTGTGTGGTCAGGAGAGGTATGGCTGGCGACAGACATACACGGCGACAGACATACACGGCCAGTAACATCGTGAAAGCGAATTACAGGAGTGGTGTGACCACCACTCAAAAATGTTTTTCAAAATAGAGAAAAAAGGTAAAGAAGTTAAGGCATAAGACCTAGATCATAATAGGTCCCTTAGCATCTTAATCCCATGTACAACGCAACAATGACTAGTTATTTTTCCTCGCCCCTTAACTAAATCCATAGCATATCATCTTGTGTATCTTGTGTATGTGTAAGTATGCAGATAAAGTGTTTGTTTCTTATTGATTGATCTCTCTTTCCCTCTCCCCCCTTCTTCTTCTACCCGTTCTTTCTTATGGATATTGAAATAAAACGATGGAGTTTGATGCACTAAAACAAATTTCACCCACTGTTTTACACCTGTACTGTACATTAAAACCTGTGATGTGACAATAAAGTTGATTGTGATTCCCAGACCACCCGGGCATACAGTAGATGAGCAGGTTCACAGGCCTCAAAAGATGACTCTACTTATTTGCTAGCCATATTTTATGAGATAGAACACTGTTCTCTCAAACTTTCAAATTTCAATGTCTCTTCTTAACTCTGACAGTGGAACCAAATTAACCCATTTGCTATGGGTCCATTTAGACCCACCTAAAGGAACCCACAGAGACCCTGGAACCACTGAGACAGAACATGCCAGAAAAACAGCAATAGACAAAGACAAGCTAAAAATGCATCCTATGGCGACGTGTTGTGTTGCACATTGTTTGCCCAGAACAGGGAGGGACGCTAAGGTTCCTGTGGTTGAAGTCGGTATGGTGATAAGATGTTTCGTAAAACAACTCCTGATCTTCTCATGCAGGCTGCTTCAAAGCCTAGTATGACATGATCCTGGCTAATAAAAGAAGCACGCCTAGGGCTGTCACAATTATTACATAATCGTCTAATCGTGATTATTTGACATTATCGCAATTATTTTGTCATAATCGTCATAATCGTGAATGTTGAAAAATGTCAGAAATGTTATTTTTTAAGTAGTAAGTCGTCAAATATATATTTGTGTGTTTAGGTTATGTATCATATCTGCCATATGCAACTTCAAAGCCTAAAAGCCAAACAGAAATGTAATTATCAACGACAAAAACACAATTAAATCGTCAATCGCCAATTATTTGAATGACAATTAATCGTCATGTAAAATGTCATATCATGACAGCCCTAAGCACGCCTATTCTTTCAGGCTAGGAAGAAAATAAACAGGATTTGACTATCAATGCCAGGCCTATGACATTCTCCATATAACTTATAAGGTTATTACTTTGGAATCTGAAGCTTTAGTACTTATACTGTACATGACATTTTAGCAATGACTCACAGAACACAGTGTGTATGAAACAGAATATATATAGCATGTGCATATTATAGAGAGCTCTAGCACTCAGTAAAGGGGAACTTATACTTTCTTGTGTGACTCTTTCAACAAGTGTGGCTAGACAAAAATGAATCACAAGTTTACAGGTGTAGAAATGTAGGCAAAATATTTTTTGGAGAGAGCTCCCCCTCAACAAATCTGTTGAAAAATAGTCATAAGAATAGAGAAAGCAATAAGAGGGAAAAAGTAAGATAGCAGGAAAATAACACCAAATGTGCATTAGGGGTGCAACGGTTCAGTTAGCCCACGGTTCAGGTCAAACAGTCTCTCTTTACAGAAGAGAGAAGAGAGAGAGAGAGAGAAAAGAGAGAGAGAGAGGGAGGGAGGGCAAAAGTGGGAGAATTGGCATCAACGCCATATAAGTCTAAATATAGCTTTGGTCATCCACATATCCAGCATTTCCTTCTGCAGGCCTTGTAAACAAACAATGTGACTGAGCCCTGTGTGCAGATTGCAGGCTGTCTGTTACTGTGGTTTGTGTAGGTCATAAGCATTAAGTGCACCCGAGGGACGCGGGACCTTGTGTTAGCCAATAAAAAACTAATGGAGGGAACAACCCTGTTGGAATGAGAGCATTAATAATAAAACAGTCCCATCTATAGCTCTGGCCTCAACCTCTGCACTTTAAAACGCGCACGCACACACGCACGCACGCACGCACGCACGCACGCACGCACGCACGCACGCACGCACGCACGCACGCACGCACGCACGCACGCACGCACGCACGCACGCACGCACGCACGCACGCACGCACGCACGCACGCACGCACGCACGCACGCACGCACGCACGCACGCACGCACGCACGCACGCACGCACGCACGCACGCACGCACGCACGCACGCACGCACGCACGCACGCACGCTTAAGTTGACACTTGTGCACTTCGCTCGCGACCAGGGCCTAAATTTACACTATGCTCCCGTGCAGAGACGGTCACACACGCCACAGACTCACACGCATCACTTCCTGACTTCTCCACTTGGATGACATCACACATGCGGCCGTGAGTCCTGGCATGCGGCGCCGCATCATTCATCCCACGCAGAGGCTGCTGGAGCAGAAGCCAAGGGAGTCTGTGCTCAGAGCGCGTGGGAGGCAATAACCACTTGAACCCTAGCTATCCCTCTATTCTGGGAGGAAACATTCACCGAAAAATCTAAGAAAAAAAAAAAGATCTACGAGCTCAAGAATTGAGAAGATGTATTTGTCACTACTCATACAGGAACAAAAAGCGAAAAGCAAGTATGTGAGGTCCTTGAAAGCGCAATACATTGACAATAATAAAAACTAAGATAAGAAAAAAGAAGCCTTCAACGAGTACTATCAAGATCAGCATAACATAATGGCAACAGAGAAAGAAAAATAAATATTTGTAAAATAAAGCTTAAGCCATATACAGTATGTGCAACAAGGCAAAACCATGTCCTGTAGAAAACACTTACAGTATATACTTATATATGTATTACCGGTATGTACAGTATCTACAGTAATATAGTTTAGGGCATAGCAGTGGGTGTGGCTTACTGGTGCCACTAAGAAACAGGCTATTTATTTTTCCAATAGAGATTTAAAAGAATATTTATATAAATTATTTTAAGCCTAGAATCAAGCCATCCAGGATCCTGCTGAATCATGACCATGAAACCTTTGATTCTGTGAGAAAAAAATAATAATATCATTATATGACATACTACGATTTAATAAATACCCTTTGTTTAGCTGTTTGTTTGTTTTTGTTTTTTCTCACAGAATTCACAGTATGGATGCTTTAGTATTTTATAAAGCAGCAGTAGTCACAGTAGTAGCAGTGGTTCTCAAACCTTTTCATGTCAAGGACCCCCAAATTGACAGGCTGCGGGTGCGGACCCCCATTTGAAAAGATATGCCAGGGATATGTTAATTTAACTTGGAGTGTACAAATGGAACCAAATCCATTTGGTTCCATTTGTACACTCTGAGTTACATACCTAATAAGGGCCATTTGGTTCCTAACTATCATTGAGCTGGGGACCCCCTGGAACTCCCTCAAGGACCCCTGGAGGTCCCCGGACCCCACATTGAGAATCAATGATCTAAAGCACGCAATAGCACAATTCATGTGAGGACACACTGAATGCAGTTTGCCCTCTGCCCGCATGTGGCAGCATCCTCATTAAACCAGTCACATCACTTTGTCCATTTCTGAACAACAACCAGCATCCATCTCAATAATAATTGGGAAGGAAAGCTCATTAGCATATTGCATTGTTCACTAGCACAATGGAAAAGACAACTGGAAGAAAAAAAAGCTGAAAACAATGACCTGAAATAATCCTGAATGGTCATGCAGCAGGCATGGGACCCAATGGCTTTGGGGAATTGTGCGCGTGCGTGCGTGAGTGCGTACATTTTGCATCCTATATCCTGTTGTTTGACCGACGGGAAACAGATTGTAAAGAAACTGTAAAACAGTCAACATACAGAGTTTCGTAAAATTGCAGGACCCCAGGTCTAAAAAGTACAAGCCCAGTCTGTCACCTTGAGCTTTCCATCTTTCATGTGTGGAAAAACACGATTTGTCTATCAATGCCAGGCCTGACACTTACAGGTACAGTGGACAGACAATGGATATGGTTACACTAGGGAGAAAGTATTTCTCTGTCTGCAGTGCTACATCACATACGGTACATCTTACCACTATAGAACAATGACAATAGAAGCTACAGAATTACAAGGCAGAAGACAAACAATGCAATCCCATAGCTCCAGGATGCATTTTGGCCACTGCTAATTCCACTGTGGCACATTCCAATATTCACGGACTGCGGTATACCATTCCACGACGACAATGGCCAAATAAATCCGTACATTGGTTTTCTGGTTGGCTACACCTGGAATCTGTTGCTGTTTCCACTCGCTACCCACTAATCAGAACACTGTATTAAATATGGATGTTGTGGACAAGCAGAACAAAATTTCGATGTTTAATTCAACAAATAATAACATCAAGAGAAGACGGAGGAAAGCGCTGTGCTGAATAAACCATGAGCAGAATCTCAGGAGCAGTGGAGAGGTGGCGCTCTGAAAGAGTCCCTAACTGGAGGACAGACACAGAGAGGGAGAGAGGTCACCTTCATAGCATCAATAACTATCACTGATTAACACAAAAACCTAACCCCCCTTTGGCGAAAGATCTGCCTTGTGGTAGCAAAGACTGGCAGATTCCTAGCTCTGCATTATTCAGACAGAGAAACGTCACTTAGGGGCACAAATGGAGCTCGAGCACACGATTTTCGGCTTAAAACTAAGTGTGGTGTATCTTACAGGAAGCTATCTTTTAAGCTAATAGCCACTTCGTGTGAATATTTCTGTTCTTTCTGTGGCTGGAGGGTAATTAAGTAAGACTAAGGATATACGGACGGAGACTGGGAGACTCCCTATAATACTTGCAATATCACCAGATTAGATAACTTGTAAAACTCCAGAGAATTCTCATATATTGTACGTATGTATAATAGCTATTACATCATCATTATCATCATCATAATCAGATGACCAGATCATCCATGAGAGTACGTTTTTGAAACGTTGGGTGTTTCATGTTGCGCTGCTGTCTTGTTAAACGCTACATTAATGTTCACTGCATTGCCACTACAAGCAAGTTACATGTTGACCACGTAATGTTACAGGCTAAAAGACTACAGGCTTATTTGGTTACCAAAATGCTTAGTATTTGTATACTCCATTGTGCCACATTAATTGTTTATGTGCCCAAAATAACAGATCTATAAGCTGTCGACATGCCATGGCATGGTGTGTTGATAGCTTGTATGTCTGTTTTTTTGGGGTAGGCGTTACGCGTCGTAAGCTATGCTCTAAAAATGTATGTATCAGTATCTGGGTTGTGATTGATGTATATTTACAGTACAAGATTATAGCCTAAGTTGCCACTTGTCACAATAGTGTAGCTCTGTTTGGGGCCATTGGATAAATATGGGTGGTGATGAAAAAGTTGCACTTTGTGAACGGGGACACTACTTGGACATAACTGCGTTAGTTCAGAGGAATCTAAATGGAGAGCTACAGTACTTCAGGCTGACATATAGCCATATGCTACTGTAAAGTATGTGACGGTGAGTACTGGGGATGTCTAATGAGGGCTGCAATGAGCGTTATCACCACGCTCAAGAGACAGCACGGCAGTGTACACTAGACTTATACCCGTCCCAAACCCATGTTAATCTTCCTTAATAAAACATAGACTACCAGTAGCAGCCAGTAACCTTGGTAGGGTCAGGGTTACTGTGTGTGAACCTGTGCTTACTGCAGTTGAGCTGTGCTTATAATGCTGCATTCACACTACGAAAAGCCAAGCTAATGGTTTGCTGCTTGGTAATACAATGTATTCTCTATGCAAACCAGCTTAAAAAATGTCCAAGCTGGGAAAAAAAGCTTGGAAATGTTTAAAGCTGGTTTGCATAGAGAATACATTGTATAACCAAGCAAACCATTAGCTTGGCTTTTCGTAGTGTGAATGCAGCATTAGACACAAAAGGAGCCTAAATGAATGTAGCCTACTATTCTGATTAACATTCATTCTCTAAAAAAAACAAAAAACATTTCGGGTTGGGTATGTGGTGGATCATCATAACTGTATTTAATATATTTTTCCCCCTGTGGTTTATGTTTATTAAAATATACATTTTAATTGCAATGGGACCCAACTTAAGTACTATGCTCAGCCCAATACAAGGAACAGTATACTGCACACAGAGCAGCAAAGGAAGCTACCTGAACACGAATGGAAGAGTGATGATGTGATCCTTTAAGCTAGATTTAGATAAATGTATTACTAAATAGACTGAGAAAAAGACTTCTTATCCTGTTTCTGCCCACAGAGGCTATTGAGAGAGAATTGTATGAGTCAGCCCCCAGATGGCTGCTAGTTTCTCTAGCCTGGCGTAGCAACACTATATCACACACTGCAGTTAACTGCGCGAGTACGTATATATTTCCCCCTCTTGTGTTAACATGGGTGGATAGTTTAGCTGTGCTAGCCTATAGTTTCTCCTCCTTACAGGGCTTGAAAAGACATGTTAACAATAGTGTGTGAATGCTCTAGGGATGGGACGATATGAACATTTCATATCACGATTATTGTGGCAAAATAAATCCCGATTTGTGATATTATCGCGATAATCAAAATCCATTATCGCGATACTCAAAATTCATTATCCTGGGGCGGAACATTTGCCAAAATATAGCAGCTCTACAAGCTGTGAGCTTGTAGATTGGCTATTTTTTGGCAAAGACATTTGATAGATAGTGAAAAAAGACGTATATTATAAGTACCTTTTACGGTTTAAGTGGTATCGGATATGCAGCTCTGTAAATAAAAGGGGAATTGATCCCAGTGCATGACGGAGGACGATATCACGATATGTGTTTTTTTGTCACGATAAACGCTTATCGTCCCATCCCATCCCTAGAATGTTCTTCATTTTACTCCTCAATTTCCCCTCCTTTTTGTCAACCAAACCTTTGTTTCGTGGAGTTGACACGATTTCAGCCATCCTTTTTTTTGTATCTCCTGCGGCAGTAGAGAACAGGTTAAGTGCAGACAGCACCACCCTCTTTCTCACACTTGTCCACTTCTGCTCTGCTCTAATAGCCTCATCTCCCCCAGCTTATGTACTTTGCCTTATCTCTTAAACACACTAACAGAACCTAAGAGAGCCATTTACAGCTTTAAAGATAAACATTCGGTTAGTTTAGTTTGCTGTGTTCACGCCTGTGTTTTATTTGGAGGTTCTGCCGCGGCTCAGCGTTGCCAACGCAACTTCCGATCACTTTGCCGTTCATGTCGAACAGATAGACGAATGATGAAGTACTTTGTTTTACACTGATGATCATAGACCGTAAAAATGTATGGACAGCGTCAACATTAGGTTTCTACAGACTGTAAATGAAGCCTATTTTTCAGCGATTTCAAATCCGCCATCTTTCTACGGTATATCCGGCCTATTTCCGGTCCGAAATGCGGAACGGAAATTAATGATGTTGGCTGCAACCACTGCGAGGGTGTGGTCTTCTAGAAACCAGCCTAGAAACCCTACTTTATCATACATTTTTAAATGAATGGCTCCATAATTAATTTACTAAATGCATATCATGATGATTTAAACTAGCGATTGAAAACATTGGGTACATAATTAATTTACTAAATGCATATCATGATGATTTAAACTAGCGATTGAAAACATTAAGTGTTGATGAAAAGGTTTACTAAAGAAATAAAATCAAGCGTAAAGTTCGCCAAGAACCTCATTGACTCCCATTGAGATCATAATGTATTGCCACCACCAAAGGGTGGTTGGTGACACTGACATGTTTGCGTGTCACCTAGCCAGCTCACATTCACTGCAAGTCACTGTAAGACTGCAGCTGTTACACTGACCAAATAGTGTGAAATAAAATAAATGAAAGAGATGATGCTATGGTTGCATCCCTCTACAGCAGGGATCTTCAACGTTTTTCATGCCAAGGAGCCCCTAGCTGAGAGAGAGATGAAGCAGGGACTCCCATTACATATTGTATAGATATCTTCATAGACTTGTTTGACAGCACTGTCATCAGTGCACTGCATGTTGGATTCATGTTGAAGTGTATTTTCAGACATTTAACCCCCTATAAACCAGGGGTCTTCAACAGGTGGTCCGGGAACCCTGGGGGGGACCTCAGAGTTACTACAGGGGGTCCTCCAAATCTTTGTGTGATAGAAACATTTTTATATTAACCACCTGAACCATAGCGTCCATATTCTGAGAACTGTAGCCAAAAATAGCCGATCTACAAGCTCACAACGCCTCGCAGCAACAAAGAGGTTTTGTGTAGAGGGAAAAAGAGCAGAGTAAGTACAGAGTGAAAGGTCAAGTTTATTAAGTATTGATGGTTTAAGTGTTTAAATATCTGAAAACACAAATTGACATGAATCCAAAATACACTGATGATTGTGCTGTCAAACAATGAAACTATATGGAATCTATGAAAAAGTTGTGGGGGTCCCAGGTCCCTGCTTCATCTCTCTCTCAACTAAGGGGTCCTTGGCCTGAAAACGTTGAAGACCCCTGCCCTAAACCGTCAATACTTAGTACACTTAATTAAACCCCCTGTTGAAGACACCTGCTTTACAGTATGGCACACAGAAGACCCCCTTTTCACTCACTGCAAACCCCTTACTACAAGCTTAATCAATTAATCATAATACACACAGACACATTCCTTGTGCATCCCCACGCCATGCAGCCCTCTCTAAACTACCCTCCATTATTCATTAGCCAAGCTAAAGCTGGTATGCATACGGAACTAGCCACTCCATCACTCATACATACTGGGTGTTACTGTAGCATTAGCACATCTATGGAAGTGGTCTCCTTAATGACCTGTCACATCATTCAAGTCGAATGCCTCGTAGTTATGTTATTATTGCCTCATATAGGCACAGAAGCACGCGAATATGAAGCTTTCAGGCACTGCTATCTAGATGTGACTAGATATTACAGTATTCAATAAAAGACCTGTTCTTATGTAACGGCATGGGGCCAATACCAGAAAATGTTTATTCTGCAGTAGCACATATTATTCACAGATGTCTCATACATAGTGAGACAAATGAGAGGAGGATTTGTTCGGTTCGAAGTTTGATCCCGGGCTCCCACAGAGCTAGTGTCGAAGTGTCCTTGAGCAAGACGCTGAACCCCTAATTGCTTCCGATCCGGACCCCACAACTTTTGGGGTTAGGGTTAGGGGTTAAGTTTAGGGATAGAGGTTAGGGTAAGGTGTGTAATGGGTGAATGTAATGCACAATCATTGTAAAGTGCCTTGAATAAAGGCGCTATATAAATGCACCATTTACCATTTACAATTATGTATTTGTTCAACTTGTGTCCTCACCATTACACAAAGAACAATAAAACCAGAACACTTTACACCTCATCTCCCCATCTATCAGGCTCACAGAGGCACAATACAATCATACAGGCCATTACTATCATTTGGCCAAATGTCCGATGGCACTGAGCAAACACATTAAGAAAATAACTTAAACGCAAACAAATATAATTCTATTAATCTAAGTATGAAAACCCTGTTTGACGGTCATAGTCACATGGCGCACAAGAGCATTTGTGCCTAATTTGGTGAAGATAATCTCATTTCTGGAACATATGAGTGCAGCATTTGTGGCAGCCCTACTGCTTTTGGCTCTGCATTGTTCCTTAATGTGTTATTAAAATTTGGGGGATATCCGACATGATTCGTGGCATTCTTCTTTGCCAAAACTGGTCCCTCCTGAAATTGGAGGATCGGATGCTAATTATAGCCAATCGGAATGGAATATAAAAAATCTGACTGATACATCTTGATCACACTCCAGAGTACCGCTGTACAAAATACCGATTGTATGAGTTTTGGACAAAGGGTGTTGAAAAGAAAACGCAAAATGAAAATCTCATCAGCTGGAAATGGGCTTGTCCTTGTGTCACGCAAAGTTTTGCACCAGTCAGTGCAGCTGATTAGCTGTACATGGATCAAACAGACAGACAGACACACTGACAGGGGCGAGAACATAATCTTGGTCCCCTTGGATGAAGATAACCATTGTTATAGCCGGGGATCCAGTCCCTCATAATGGGAGAGGACCTGTGATGTTCTGCCGCACTTTTTATTTCTGTTTTATCTATTAGTTTGGTCATTAAGGTCCACAGAATGAGAGGCCTGCTCTGCCGGAAACTTCGCGAAAAAAAGTTATGGCCATTTGTATATTCACTGTCCCATTGACTCCACTAGAAATATTTTAAAAAGAAAATAAATCTGCTTTAAGTAGCATGTGAGGGGTCAAACTAGGGGTTCTTCATCATTCTGAATCCATTGCAAGCATTTGTTTTGCATGAAAAACATTCCTTGGGGAAAATTTGGCCATCCAAAACTGTGAAAAGTGGAAAAAAAGTGATGACTCATCACTTTTCACAGTGTTTTCACAGTGTTTGGGGGCCAATATTTTGCCCAAGGAATGTTTTTCATGCAAAACAAATGCTTGTAATGGATTCAGAATGATGAAGAACCCCTAGTTTGACCCCTCACATGCTACTTAAAGCAGATTTATTTTCTTTTTTAAATATTTCTAGTGGAGTCAATGGGACAGTGAATACAAATGGCCATAACTTTTTTTCGCAATGTTTCCGGCAGAGCAGGCCTCTCATTCTGTGGACCTTAATGACCAAACTAATAGATAAAACAGAAATAAAAAGTGCGGCAGAAAATCACAGGTTCAACCCTATTCCTTGAGCTTTTGGGCAAGTGGATCCCCGACTATTACCAATAATCGTGATTATCAATCGTGATTACAATATTAAGAAAAAATTGTCATAATTATCATTTTAGCCATAGTTGTGCTGTGCTCAAATATTTTCACGTGTAGGACCCCCAAAATGATATGTATTACGCCACGAACCCCCAAAATATTTAGTTCCAGGGAGCCCCCAGAACATTCGCTTAAAAAATACATATATTCAAAGATTTGCACACATTTTCACGACTTTTCAAAAATAGCAGATCTACAAGCTCGCAGCGCGGCACTCGGTGCCACGCTGTGAGCTTGTATATCTGCTATTTTTCAATGGCCAAATAATTAAGGCCCCCCCCCCCCTTGTGACGCCCCTGGTTAGACTGGCCGCCCTGAGATTGGGAGGTCAGAGTTCAATCCCCCGGCCAGGTCATACCAGAGACTATAAAAAAGGGGCCCAATGCCTCCCTGCTTGGCACTCAGCATCATGTGCTGGATTGGGGGTAAGTCCCTGTGACACTAGCTAGCGTCATGTCCAGGGGGAGTACTTGTACATCACGGCTTCTGGGAAGGACTTGTACATCGAGCCGCTTCATGCAACAGAAACAGGAGATAGGCTCCTGTCCCGTGGGCCACATGGTTCAGGAACCATAGGTTCCCGTGGCTACTTACTTGCAGTGCTAGTAAATACTACATGTGTGTGTACTTGAATATTGCAGAACTATAGAGACAGTGTCTCATCAATAATACAGCCTTTCTACACATAAGATATATATTTATTTTTTCTGATCACAAAATAGGGACTACCAGAGTGTAGTCCCAGAGCTGAGCTGAGCTGAGTGATAATAAATAGCCTATATGAAACTGTGGGAAAAGGCCTGCTGCTTTCCAGAAACGGCTTTGCAGAGGACGCAAGGGCTATCTTTAGACTGCCTTGCCTTGCCTGGCTTTGACATGCTGGCATATCCACAGCCACAGCAGAGTGTTGCTGCCCTCGGTGGTGTGTGTCCCTAACCTGTCCTTCCCTATGCTCACTGACACAATACACTGTATAACAACACATGGGCAGCTCAACTTCATCCAGCCTGTCTGTTCCACTTGTTGCCCTCTGGTAGGCGCCAAAGGTCATCATGGTCCACCACAGGGGTCTTCAACGTTTTCAGGCCAAGGACCCCTTTGTTGAGAGAGAGATGAAACAGGGACCCCCACAACCTTCTCATAGATTCCATATAGTGTATTTTGGATTCATGTCGATTTGTGTTTTCAGATCACGTGAACTGTCAATACTTAATCAACTTGACCTTTCACTCTGTACTTAGTCACAACGCCTCACAGTGCGAGTCGTTGTGAGCTTGTAGATATCTACATTACAAGCCTTGTAGATCAGCTATTTTCGGCAAAGAGGTTTGGTGTAGAGGGAATAAAGAGCAGAACAAGTAAGTTCTGAAGTTGTAAGTGGTTTGTCTGAAAATACACGTTAACATGAAACCAACTCAACGATACACAATCTATCTATGAAATCTATGGAAACGTTTAATCAGCAACACAATTTATACAACATGTACTGGGGTTACCTCTCTCTCTAAACTAAGGGGTCCAGTCTAGTCTAAACTCATGAAATATACAACAGCTGTAATGTTTTGGGCCACACAATAAGGTATGGGTGTACAGTATAGAGTATATTACCTTGTTAAGAGGTTGATCATTTACAATTGCAGCGCGCACGCACACGCGCACACGCGCACACACACACACACACACACACACACACACACACACACACACACACACACACAGAACATTATTCATGCAGAGGGTTGCCTCTAAATGGATCCATGTCTGTAAATGTCATCAGTAAATGTCAATAGCTTTCTGAGGCCTGTCCTGGGGACATGCAGCCTCGGCATATGGGCTACAGGACCCAGACGCACCTTCATTTCTCAACACTTCATCTATTCTTAATCGCTTTTAAAGAGCTTATTCGTTCATGTGATGAATTAAACAACACCAGAGTGACGGTTTATTTGACAAGGGGTGGAGCAGAGAAGAAGGGAAGTTGTGAAATATGGAACGATTGCCATCCAAGGCAATAAAGGGGCAGAACGTAGCAAATCTCAGGTCCTGTACCCAAAATGGAAATGTATTTTCTCATAAAAGATATGAACATTTTTGCATGAACCCTAAGTCCAGAGCCACAGATCCAACCGCTATGACCATGTAAGTATGGGACAGACCGAATTCAAACTCGGCACACACATCGGCAAGGACTCGGTGGAGTGCGGTGCTCGGCCGCTGCCGAGTTGTTCGGATATGTGGTTGTCCAGATTCTCCAGAAGCGGCGATCCAACCAATATACAGTATGGGCAATTGGGCATGCCAATATACAGTACAGGGTATACTAATAACGTTTCAGGGGTCTCCCTATCTTAATATCTTATCTTAGTAAACAAAGTTCTAGTTCTGCTTCTTTTCAAAGAATAAAGATTCTCTCAAGATAAAGCCTTTTTTATTTTAGTTTTTGAAGTATGAAGAGGTTTTTTTATAGCATTAAAATATCATGAAAGACATTCCTAACCTAGATATTTCCCAACACACCGAAACAACCTGTCATCACTGGAGAGTCGTGCAAAGCAATGACACCATATTGTGCCAACAATCAAACCATAGCAATTGTATTTTTACAAGGTTCCTTTATTGCGGAAAGGCTGAGGTAACGGAGCAAACATTAATCTTGGTTTCTGTGGTGGCACAAGAGCAAGCAAATCAAATGAGAGTTCATTTTGCTATGATGCATGCAGGCTTACAGGCACAGTAACAGAATGCTGAGCCGATGTCTGAAGGGCTGACAGTTAAAGGTAGAGTCACTGATGCAAGATTTTTAGGTCCGATGCTGATCCTGATTTTGGAGAGTCCTAAGCCCAATGTTGTTGCAGGATATTTTGAAACAGTTAACCCTAGAACAGGGGTCTTCAACGTTTTCAAGCAAAGGACCCCTTAGTTGAGAGAGAGATGAAGCAGGGACCCTTTTCTTAGATTCCATATACGTAGTTTAATCGTTTGACAGCACAATCGTTAGTGCATTTTGGAATCATGAAGGATGAAAAAAGTTTCTATAGGCCCCCCTGTAGAAACTCTGAAGACCCCTGCCCTAGAACACTAACCCTAACGATGGGTGAACCCTAACCATTGAAATGATGTGATTTTCTTAATGTTGCTTATGTCTGAGGTGGGCCGGTCTCTTCAGGTACCTTCAGGATACTCACTGACATAGTGGAAGGTTTGTTTCCCTGCCCCCATCCAGAGTTTTCTACAGGCAGGTCTTCGGATGATTTTCACCCATTGTTTGTGATAGATGGTTGAAACAAAGAAATTCCCATACTCCCACAATGGCATGCATTGAGAGATGTCCCTTCACTGGACCATTCTCTATTATGTCCCAGGATTGGGTGGATCAAAGGAGAAGTTCCCAGCTGCTCCTTTATTTCTTTTTAGGAATATCTTTCCTAAAATACAATACCCACCTTTTTCACTGATGTTGCTGTCTACCTGTCTACGTAAATAGACCGAAACATTGCTGTATTCCCATTAAAATACATTTTCGTTTTTCTTTTGAAGACAGTGTGCGAGTTTTTTTCTTTTTCAGTTGGTTGGACAATTGTTTGGTCTTCTCCTCTACCTGTTGCCTAGTAGGTGTGCATAGGCGGCGGGTGAGCCAAACGTTTGGCGAGGCTGCACCCCGCCGAACCCCCCCCCCCCCCCCCCGGTGGAGGGGGGGGCGCGCCTCCACCGGCTGTGTCAGACACTGCCTCCATGCCATTTATATACAAGAATACAGCGACCCAAACAGTTACAGACCTATCTGACACAATGACAACAATCTGTAGGTCTACACAATAGACAACAGTATGCACACACATCACATCAGTGCAGTGCCGGGTCTCGACCCGACCCGACGCGCGGTTTTCCCGAACCGGCGCGAAACGTTCGGAATCTCCTTATGCGGGGTTGATTGTTGACATCAGGCTGTTCCGGAGGAAATCGGCGAAAGCTCTGACTCATTGTGACATCACTTCATAAAAGGCTCTGACATCACGTACGCCACATGAGTCAACAAAAAATCTCTGTGAGTGTGTATGTATGTATGTAATCCGCGTATCTCAAGAACCGTTCGTCCCACGGGCACGCGCGTTCTCCATATATGGGCATAAAATGAATGCCCCCATATATGGGCATAAAATGGATTGCAGACAGACAGATACAGATATCTCCATATATGGACATAAATGGACAGAGGCAAACAGATGGTCAAAGATCTCCATATATGGGCATAAAATGGACGCAGACAGACAGATACAGATATCTCCATATATGGGCATAAATGGACACAGGCAAACAGATGTTCAAAACGGGTCCTATGACAACAGGTGTGAGGTTTGCATTAAAGGGGGAACCGGCACTGTGTCTGCAACACAGTTGGAGGCACAGACAGATACTCCATATATGGGCATAAAATGGACGCAGATAGACAGATATCTCCATATCTGGGCATAAAATGGACCCAGAACTATAACTGCAGTGATCTCCATATATGGACATAAAATGGACGCCGACAGACAGACAGACAGATACAGATATCTCCATATATGGGCATAAATGGACACAGGCAGACAGATGGTCAAAACGGGTCCTAAAGGGTGGGGCATTCATTCCCTATTTACATTGTTCCGAGTTGGCCAGGTCGCCGACTAGACGCTGGGCCGCCCGAAGGGTGGCCCAGCTTCTAGTATTATATAATTTGCAAAATACCCAGCGTAGCATTTGGGAAGGCACAGCCTACCCTGGCCTTATTGACCCGCCGCCTGTGTAGGTGTGCAAGAGACTTGCTTTTTAATGAAATTAACAATAAGCTAAAAGGGGAAGGACTAGTCTTAAACCCTTTTGAGCACTCTCTCTGCTCTACATGTAAAGTGTCTTGAGATAACTTGTTGATTTCACACTTTAGTAACATTGAAATCAATTGAATGTGTATTCATATTTTCACAATCGCCCATTTCCTATTTTAGGTGTATTTTGTTTAATTTAGTTGATTCTTCAAATCCATATGAGTCAAACCACTGAGATCATTTGTTTATGTTTGGAACACAGTTAACGAGATATGAAAAAAGTCTATGGGAATTCAGAATGGGGGGGGGGGAAACGGGAACCAGGTAGGATGTGTAAATGACGTCAAACTTCGCAGCTCTAAAAAACAAGTCAACAAAAACAAGGAGCTTGTGTGTGACTGAAGTGTACCTGGATGTAGGCCTGGAGCTCGGGGTAGACCTTGAAGGAGGCCAGCACATGGGACACCGGGGTGGTGTAGGGGAAGCAGGCGGTGACGGCGTGGGACACCTCGGGCAGGGAGAACACCTTGAAGCCGTACTGCTCGTACAGCTTCAGGAGCTCCTGGTCCGGCTTGTCCTCGCCCTCGCTCAGGACGCTGCCCACCGCGTAGCGACACTTCTCCAACGCCTTCTGGGGGATGACAAGGGGAGACAACAGAGGAGGGGATTAGGTTACAAAGGTAGGATTGGGACAAAGGGACATGTCCCACTCCCCCCCCCTCCCCTGTGATCCCCTGGTGGCAGCTGTTGGGATATGGGGTTGGTTGGTGTTCCACCGTGGTCTGAAGACTCACCTTAGCCCATAGCACTTAATGTACAGTAGCTCTTGCCTACCCTCATTGACCATACATGCATTTTAGATAGCAATTTTTATTATAACGTTGTTATTGAAAAGGCGCTTAGTCTACTTATGTACTTCTTAGATTACTATTGCTGTCCATTTGATGTATTGATGTATTACCTTGCTTATTGTAAATCGCTCTGGATGTCTGCTAAATGCCTAAATTGTAAATTGTAATTATCATAATTCTTTTTAATGCAATTTATTAGGTTTACAGTACATCATACTGTATATCACAATCAGTTCTGCTCAGACAGAACAGAATCTTTGTTGCATTTAATAAACATCAACAATACGGAGACACAAACGAAACCAAAACCATACAGAATTAAAACACAAACACAAACAATAAAGAAAACATAACACCAGCAACAGAGACAACAGAGTACTCAACCTGGAAGTGTCCACTACATTCATGAGTGGTTGCCACATCTTTAAAAAGCCTTTGTAATTATCATGTACGATGTATGAAAGGGCAGTATCCTTAACATGGCTTAATGTGGAGAGAATCGAGAGTCTTGTTCCCCAATGCTATATATCTCGGTAGGATATTAATTAATAACTGACTCTTTTTTGTTAAGGGAAATGACCTTTCCTAGTATCTGATGGAGGAACCAGGAGTGGGGTGATTGTTTCTTTTCTTTGTTTTGTTTTCTCTCTACGGTCATTTGTCTGGCCTTGTGGCTTATGAATGGATGTTGATGTGATGTGCGTGCTCTTTGTGTTATGATTATTTTGTTCATGACAGTATTCTTTGGGTTTTTGTTTTTTGTGGGTTTTTTTGTTTGTTTATTTTTTTCTGAGCTTTGCTTTTGTTTTGAATGTAAAAAATAAACATATTGTTTAAAAAAAAAAAATAACTGACTCTTTCATTGAAACCTCCTGACGCCTGTGATCAAAGCTCTAAAACACATAACATGTGCTCTCTAAAACTAAAGTGATACATTTTTTGGACCAAATACTCAAGTGACCAACCAACAACACATTGAACAGTAATACCATTTTATGCCATGAATAGTTTTTTTTTAAAAATAACAGATAATCGGCCACTCAGATTCTCATCAGAGTGAGCTCTGTCAGTCAGCTCTAGGCTACAGTCAGTGCATGCTCTCTTGGCGTGCTGCTGACTGCTGCTAGAATTGGCCAGGGGAGCAAGGAGACCAGAGCTCAGAGAGAGATGGATGGATGGCAATGAGCTGCTGTTAAAACCTGCTGGCGGTTTGTGTTCTGCGTCCCGCGGCGTCTGTCGGGGGCTGGCAGCGAGAAAAGGGCACAGATGGGATCCAGGAACACTCTCCCATGCCGTTCCCTGGCACCCTCTCAACACATCTCATAATTATCACATCTCCACTACCTTCCTCGGCTTCTCCTTCTCTGTCTCACTTTGTCACTCACACACAGGGTTGCAGGGGCGTCACAAGGGGGGGGGAAAGTGGGACTGAGTTACTAGGGCCCAAGGTGGAGGGGCCTTAATTATTTTATGCTTTAGCTATTGAAAAATAGCAGATCTAAAAGCTCGCAGCGCAGCACTTGAAAAATCGCGAAAATGTATGCAAATCTTTGAATATATGTATTTTTTTAAGATAACTTTTGTATCTCAAATTTTGATTCTGGGGGGGTCCCTAGACTCCCTACCCCCTGGAACTAAATATTTTGAGATGAGGGTCCGTGGCCAAATACATATCATTTTGGGGGTCCTTCACATGAAAATGTTTGAGCACCACTGACATAGATAGAAACATAGGTTTTTCCAAAAACCTTAGAAGGATTTGAAATATTTTTCACGATTTTTCAAAAATAGCAGATCTACACGCTCACAGCTGTGAGCTTGTTCAATGTTTAAAGCACAACATAATGCGTAATGACGCGTTCCCAGTCTAAATGGGTTAAATCCCCTCCCCATATGAAGAACATTCATGGGGGGGCCCGCAGTGAATCCTTGTACCCAGGGCCCAGAATGTGGTGCGACACCCCTGCAGGGCTGTGCCGCGCCGCTCTGCAGTCTGTTCCCCGCGCTCACACACTTGTTTCATATCTTTGCGCGTCATAATTCAGTGTCGCCGGCTGGAGGGAGGCTGCCGTCGGAAGCGGTGTGTGACTGACATAAATCCGTTTGATCACAAATCCGCTCCCCTCCCCATGTACACATCACAATGTCTGGGTTCAAATGGATAAATAGTAATGAGTGACATTACCGTCCGACATGAGCTGATAATCTATGCCGTCACCCGACTCCATCCTTCCTCCTTTCTGACAACCACTAAACAATGAGCCATGGGAACACAGATTATGTCCAGTGACAGGGAAATTATTCTGTCCGGACTGCCTTAGATATACTGGTCCCACTGCTTAGATCAATGAAAGGGGGCTGTGCAAACAAAGACAGCCTCAATGGCAGTGTGTGTACTATAAGCCGCTTACAGCCACCACAGCAACAACTAACAGTGTGGATGGAACAGTTGCATTCATTTAGCCCATCAATCTGTGGCTTCATTCATGTTTTATAAGGATATACAGCATTGAAAGAAAACAACATCTTAAAGGGATACACTAGGGCATTCACCAAATATTCGAATATTCGAATATCAAAGTCACTATTCGACGTTGTTCACCGAAGTATATAGTTTATAAAACTTGGCTAGATAGGAAGTCATAAGAATGCGTTGTCAATGCCCCTGGTGGATGAATTTGTTAATGCTCTATACCAGGGGTTCTCAAACCTTTTTAGGCCGTGACCCCCAAAATAAACATATTTGAACTGGGGACCCCCACCCTGACAAGCACTTAGAATTGTAGGTATTACATTTAATGTGACTCAGATAAATATTGTGAAAATAGCAGATCTACATGCTCACAACGCCTCGCAACGCGAGGCGTTGTGAGCATGTAGATCGGCTATTCTCACAATGTTCACCTCTTGCTGACTAATATTTGACAGTTTGGCCAGTCCTGTCAAATATTTGACTATTCGAATACTTTGAGGTCGAATAATTCGAATACTAAAAATCACTATTCGTGAATGCCCTAGTTCACACCCGAAATGACTTTTTTCTATCGACTACTAACCCCATGGAGACTTGAATTCATGGATAATGGACGTCAAACTGACTTTGGATCTTCACATTATTATTACCGGTACAAACACAAATGTGCTATGTTATTTGTATAAAATTATAATAAAAAGACCTTGATCAAATATTTGATTGAACATAATTTTGTTGTAATGGGTCATAATTTCAGATGACTCGTGCAGTGGGAGGTATGAGGTGCATTTCCCACCTTCCTAGACATCACAGTGACAAAAAACACGGGCTGTCGTGTCAACACACCTTTTATATGTGTATGTATACCTTGTCAACACTGGCGGGCTATGATAAGACGCAGTAATATCCCTTCAAAGAGAGAATGGATGACAAGTGTCCTCCCACGGTCTTGCTCCTCCATCCATCCACCTTGCCACCTCTCACTCTCCCTATGCACAGAGACTACAGCTTGTTAGCCAAAACCGACGGCTCGCTAATGATATCATTCACAGCTCCAGCTATCACTCACACACAGTAGCAGGCAATAAGCGCAAGCAGCCAGCATTGACTGCATCCCATCTCTGCTCCCCTCCACCTCCTCCACTCCAAATAACACACCCCAGAGAGACTATAGGCAATTAGGAGAAAGAGCTAAACCACTCTGTGCACTTGACTCCCTCAGTTTCTTCCCCGCTTCTATTTCTTTTGTTCACATCTGAGATTCTATCGACCACACAAAAAAGGAACAAAATTCTCTGACTCTGACCAAGGCTGAGACAGTTGTGGCTGTGAAAGGCAGCTGCTGTGGGGGTGAAAGATAAAGCAGGCGGGCTTCCAGTCCATACCATTCGCTCAAAAGAGAGACTTAGGAAAGTTGAGAGAGTGGCATTTGATTAGCCCAAGCGAGAGCTCCACTGTTAGATGCCAAGGAGAAGGCAGAGCTCTTGGGTTGCTAATTGGCCAGCGAGATGTGGAGTTACCCTGCCCTGCCACACTGTGGAGAAGAACAGATTCAGCACAACTGTGTAAACACTGCATCTACAGTACTACACCTCCAGAAGCAGTCAAAATTGAACACCAAAACTCTAATTATTTCCCAAATCCACACTTTTGGGAACGTCTCTGTTGTTTCTTTTCTTCCGCTAAGTCTTCAACGTATTTAATTTGTTAACCGCCACCCCCATGCTAAGAAAAGCAGATGAATTCAACTTTTGCTGTCCATGGGACTTCAGGTTGGCCTTCTCTCAGTCTCACAAAAGCTCCCATTCCCATATCTGCCCTGGTTGGTTCCTCCAGCCTAAGCCAAAGTCTCTGGGGAGGGACCTGTCGGAAAGGTAAAGCAATTTCAAAAGCAATTCTTTGCTTGGAGGTAAGAAGGCCTTTTTGATGGATGAGGACTCTTTGACAATAAAAAGGCAGGGCTGATAGAGGTAATTCTTTATTACAAGACACCTAACGAGGATTTACTCTCTTCATCTTTGCTGCTTCTAGCCTGGCTGCCCCCTCCCTTCTGGCTATCTATTGCAGCTGGGAATACATTGTACTTAATACTGGTCTGCTTCACAGTTGGGTCGCTGTTGCTGCTACACAAGAGATGGATGGAGCAGCTTTCAAATGCCACACATGGTTATTTATTGGCTTCAAGGGTCGAGTTCACCAATCATATCTTTAATAACTGTTGGAAGGGACAAACCTCTTTTTTAATACAAATGCATCATGAATAGTGTCCCAGAAATGTAAAGTAAAGTATGATAAGGTTAAGATAGAGAAGACAGAACTAAGCTTACTTTATACACCATCGCACAACAGTGTCACTTGATTAAAAATCAAACCTCGGTTCGAAGTGAAGCGGTGAATTTTTATTCTATGTGTTCTAGATCTATACATTCTGTGTTCTAGATCTATACTTTCTATGTGCTTTAGTTCTATATTTTTATGAATTCTGAATGAATGAATGATTTTGTCTGGAGGGCCAAATTGTCATGTGAAGCTTGACCAATCCTCAATTCTGCATGCTCGGGACATGTACGGGACAGACAAAGCCACTCCTTAGTCCTTGAGAATCTATGGGAATCCTCAAAAAAAAACATGTACGGGACAGACAAAGCCACTCCTTGGAAGCGGCTTTCACCGCTTCAAAAATATGTTATTTTCGGCAAGCGATACCATCGTGCCATGGATATTAAATCAGGCTTTCCCCGCTTGCCTGAAGCTGAAGTACAACAAGAGTGATGCCAGGCATCACTCTTCCCTTAACAGTGAATGCACAGAAAGTGACTGTTTTGCGAAGATGGAGTTGAGAGGTTATGATTGTGAATGGTCTGTTTAACTGCAGGGCAGTCAATAAATCTGTAAATTCAGAGCCTCTATCTGAACGGACCTCGACATTGTCTCTGAATCACTGTCTGCAGTGAACCATGGAGGCAGCCAACACAGAACTCCCCCAGAACTCATATCCCATCTACTATATAGCCCAGTTCCACTGGATAAATGTGTTGCACAAACAATACACTTCACTGCCCTGGCTGCAATCACTAGAGGATTGCCTGATGGACAGCGGCATCGGCGGTTTTCCTCTGTAAATGAGAAACAGGACCGCTGGCTGTAGACAGATGGCGTGACAGGCAGCGATCACTTCTGTAGCAAAAAGCAAGACGGCCAAAGGAGCGCAGGCAGGACAACTATGTATATGGGATTAACAATCTGTCCAAAATAACTCACGTTGGCTTTGGCGTTTCGTAGCAGTGCTACAGAAATGACAGGTAACCTGTCACAGCTGACTTAAAGCCATTAGCCACCCTGCAGGTGGCCAGCTCAGCCGGAGAAAACACACTGGGAAAGGAAATGTGAAACTAATAGGACTACACAGCACTGCTGCCATGGGTGTACTACTGTGATGGGCTGTTTCAAACCAAATGAATGCACAGGCTATTAGCTACACGGCAGCTAGTATACCTATGCAAATGAATAGAGTGCAAACAGATGTACATAAACAAAGCCAACTGTTTTCTTACAACCTGAATTCATAACATAGCCTAATTTAACCACCAAGGTTTTCCTCGCTGCTTTAGTCGAGACATTACAATTGACTATTTAAGCATTTGGCAGACGCTCTTAATCCATAGCGATTTACAGTAATCAGGGTAAACACGAGATAATACATCAATTGGATAGAAACAGTAGTCTAGGATCATAGCTAAACCAATAACCTATAATCAGTCTAAACAATATAAAAATCAGAATAACATTTTAGCCTTTGCATAAGCCTGCAAGGTCGTCAAGGCTAGGGAAAGTGCTACGGGCTACGGTAGAGTCTGAAGAGGTGAGTCTTCAGATTAGGGCGGAACAATGGGAGTGAGTATGCAGTTCTAATTGCTATGGGGGAGTTCGTTCCACAGTTTGAAGGGAGAAGAGTCTGGGACATGTACAGCGTTGTCCCGGATGTTTTAGGGAAGGTTCTGTCATCTTCCCTGTGTTGTAGGGGCTGTAGGGTAGGCTTTGAAGATATGGGGGTGCCATACCTTTGGTTGCTTTGTAGGCCAACATCTGTGTTTTGTACTCTGTGCAGACAGTAACTGGGAGCCAATGGAGCGAGTGGAGAAGGAGGGGAAACATGCGAAGAGGCAGAAAAGGGGGGAAATGTTGCTGCCAATATAATACTATAAAGCCCTATCCGAGCCCAAATCATTGCTCGTAATGACCATGAGAATCAAATTAGACTCATTCAGTCATTCAAAACGACCCATATCACAACTTCAATTAGTTCGAGAGGAAGGAGCAACCCCCCCAAGTGTCAAAATGCGATTCTCCATCCATTGCCTCTAGAGGCCTCTTGAGTGAGGAGCCAGCCATTGCATATCTCAATTTCTATCCCGTTTCTCTCTCTCTCTCTCTCAGCTTTAAGTGTGTCTCTGTCCCTTCACGGTTCTCGCTGTGCTCAGATTTCCCAGGTAATTACACGTGGCATCCTGGGAGTGCTGGCATGTATAATTACTGGCGGGCATCGCCACAGCAAGCCGGCTGGAGGCTTGAGCCTGGAGTCCAGCACACTGTTTTTCTATCTTTACCACAGTGGTAGAGAGGTGTCACCACTATGGATGGGACCAGGGCAGGAATTTCAGGGAGGCCATGAAGGCCATGGCCGTCGTTGCCCCTCAGTTTGGCCTTGTGCCCCTCAAAGAAATGGCATGCCCTGAGGCCACTGTGGCCTTAATGCTCCAGCTGACTGTAGGCCTACCACTTTCTCCTCCTTCTGTCTCTTTCTTGTCAATATGTAGACACCAGTGTCTCTTACTTGTCATGTAGACAACAATGTCTTTTGTCGAAATTCTCAGATATATCTTCATCCATGCCTTACCCCTTATTGCTATAAACTTCTTTGCCTTTGTTTTACTATTTTGAAAAACATTTGAGAACCACTGGCCACTGGTGCCAGTACACCCAGAAATGTCATGGCAAAGAAACATACCAAAAAATATCTTCCATTAAGCCAATGAATGATTTAATTTTAACTTAAGAGTTTAAGAGCTACGTTTCTCAAATGCCCTTTGACATTAACACTCTAATAAAGAGCCCGGGTTTTTTACGCAAATGAATAATGACCGGTAGATGACGTCAATATGACAATTCTTCTCTAATTGTCTTTAGTGCTTTGAAAAGTATAAAGCCAGGAAAAAATAGAAAGTGAAGAAGGTAAGAAATTAGACAATAGTTCAGAGATGGCCATGGAAATAATACAATTGACTTTTAAAGCAATTTTTGAAAATGGGTTATAAATTGCTCCATCTACGCCTTCTCTCTCAGCTTTCCTACTTACTGGGATGAGGACTAAACACTCTCCCTCTTTAACTAGACCAGGTCAACCTGGTTGTGCCAGACCCCCTGTCTGTCATCATCATTTATGACATCATGCCTTTTGTAGGCATGTCATCATCATGTCATCATCATATATACCCTTTATATAGAAAACCCGGACAGACCGACATTTGCTTATGTAGGCCTACCCATTTCATGGGTCTGGCAAAAACACAGCATGTGTTCTCCATCATGTCTACTTGACTAGTATACATTTAGTATTTTATTTCATAGTAATATTATTGACCACTCCTTTTGCATGTCCGTGGCAAAAATATATTTTGAGGAAAATGCCCATCACAAGCCCAGGGGTTGATGACCCCTGACCAATGCAATAAGTTTGATTTGTGCAGGGCTGAGGTTTCTTTCACTGCAGATAATCTACATTTCAAAATCATCCTTAACCCCTAAATTCAATGAATTCTTTCAATGGTCTAAACCATTTTATTTATTTTATTTGATGGCCTTCCTGCCCTAGCATTTGGCCTTTGTGCCTTCAAAAAGGCCAATTGGCCTTGCCCCTAAAACGACGGAATTCTATGCCAGGATGGGACCATATGAAAATGTCATGTAAAGATTATTGTGGCCAAAATAATTGCGATTTACGATGTTATCGTGATAATCAAAATATCCTGAAAACTCTTAAAATACCACTTCTGTTAACCCACTTGTACCCCAGCATCCATATTCCATAGGGATAGATCACACATGACATTTATGACATCATCAACTTGCGACAGGCATTTCCCCTATTGAGTGAAAGATTAGCTATTTCTAAAAGAAATAAAATATTTAAAGTTATACCATGTAACTTTTTTTATAAAACAAATCTTAAAATGGTCCTAACTGTTAAATCGCTAAGGTTTTAGAACCCCCACTCCGTTATTTTCAGCTTCAAAAGCCTTCTCTTTATATGTTTTCTATGAGCCGTGAGGGGGGGAGAATTTCGCTGCAAAATGACGTCATCATACTACCGGCCAATCACAGCGAGGGTTATACACTGCCGGCCAATCACAGCGCATCTTGGAGTGGGGTCGCTAGGGCGGCCATATTTGTAGTCTCCCGTGTGTCTCTAATCGGTGAAGCATGGGTGAGGAGTGTATCTCCGGAATGGCTGAACGCACAGGAACCAGGGACCCCTCAAAAGATAGATCTCGGCGAGGTGGAGGCAGACGCGGGGGTGTGAGAACCGAAAAACGGCCCGAAAGACGTGGACGCGACCGAGGTTTGCTATAGAGCTACTGACCACAAGTTGAGCAACTTACACAGTATAGCTTTAAGGTGTTTTTGGTTTTACATTGTAGTTATAGAGGACAATTATAATGTACCCTAACCCTAAACTTCTTTCTCTTTTTTTACTATTTTGAAAAAGACTTTAAAAAACGTCAAATAGCCGATCTACATCGACACGTTGTGAGCTTGTGTATCAGCTATTTGAAATATGATCAAAATAGTAAAAAATGGCAAAGGATTTTAGGGATAAGGGATAAGGATAACAGTCCTTGTGGTCTTGTTTCCATTGGGGTCCTAGATCCTATCCTAGGTGAATTGATCCCAAAGTATGACAGAGGACAATTTCACGATAAATTAAAATCTCTGCGATACGATTATTGTGAGCAGGTTTTTTATCACGATAAACGATATTAATAACGATTATCGTCTGATCCCTAATCACCACTCTATAGCCAGTCGGATAGTGGATACAGTACAAAACTCCCTCCAGCATGGGGAGTCTGGGGAATGAGATCATGTAAAAAAGATATGAACGTCTCCCTCCTCCCAAACTGATATTCCTTCTCTTGCCTCTCCTCAAGAGTATTCCTCTCTGTCTTCTCTTGCTCCCTTGGCAGCTGTGTTATTGTATACTATAAACAGGAATACTTAACCATTGAATAACCTTGTTTCTACATACCATCACGCAGGATGAGGAAACTAATCATGACTCTGTGTTGATATGGCAATCGATTTCAGGTTATATCACCACCCTATTGCATGGAAAATTGATGTATCGTACACATGCATGCCTTTGAAAACCAATTGAATTCAAAATCTCAAATAAAGATGTATTGCAGATAAAGATGTATTGCAGATCTATTGATGGATTGGGGGGTACAGGGAGGTGAGGCACTCGAGGTAAGTCGGACTCCTGCCAATTCACACTCCCCGTCTGTGACAGTTTCACAGAGTGTCTCGTCTCACCTGATCTCGCTTTACCACTCCCACACATCTACACAATATAAAAATGTCTCTTTGTGACGAGAAGACATGAGTGGGTTTTCTATAAAAGTCTAAACAAACTGGGGAATTCTGTAGACGGTTTTGTGGGGGTGGGGGATGAACAACTGCCCAGGCCGTTACTACAGCCTCTGAGAAGAATAATACTGCTCTCAGTGGCAGCCAGTCAGATACAGCCTGGCTTTGCACTAAGGACAGTTGGGCATTGATCAAAGATCCTCTGTATAATATGAAGTATAATGGCTGAGAGGTCAGCCAGTCAAGGTTTTATACCAGCTATATTAGTCTCTCTACGACTATATTAGTCCAACCTCGCCAATAAAGTCCCATTCAACCTGAGGTTTCTTACTCGCTGATGATTGCTTTACCTTTTCAGTTGCCATGAATGAACACGGGGAAATCCCTGTGAAGAGATTTTCATATATACTGTAGTGTAATATGATGCTTTCTGTGTGTATTTCTCAGCAAAGCGTGGAAATGCTGTGATTGATGACATGATTATGTAAAATGTCGTTTGCGTCATTTGAGCAATCGAGTACAATCACGCATGGGGGGGGATAAGGTACACCAATGTTGAACTCAAAGCCAGGCAGGAGATAAACAATGTGCTTTGCCACTGCTCTGCCCTTTGCTTGCATGGGATGGAAATTAATGCGAGGCGGATATTTAATTTCCATACACAGAATATTGTATATTAGGGAGTGTGACCCCAATTTAGACAAGTTCAAAAGCTTTCGTGTTGGGTTTAACCTTTTTAGTTGACCTTGTTCCAGTGAACTGTACTGTCCTGTACCGTTTCCTATGCAAACTTCTAATAAAGTCTTAAATCAATCAATCAATGGAAATGAATGGGAAGCGAATATTTAATTTCCATACACAAAATATTTTATACTGTATTTTTTTCCACACTATATAGTTACATATGATATGGTAAATGGTGCATTTATATAGCGCCTTTATGCAAAGCGCTTTTCAATGTGCATTAATTACATTCACAGACACACACATTCACACACCGACAACCATGCAAGGCACCAACCTGCTCATCTGCATCTATTATGGGTTCATTGTCTTGCTCAAGGAAAGGACACTTATTAGGCACTAGCTCTGGGGGAGCCCGGGATCGAACTGGGAACCTCCCATTTCCCAAGCGGCCGCTCTGAGCCACTGCCAGCCCTGATATAAATAGATCACACCCTGAGTGTCGGAATATGTCTGAAAGAGTTACTTGAGAATAGTGTGTACATCTGTGTTGTCCATTTGTCCAGCTGGCTAGCTTTCTCCCAAAAAACTGTTTTTAGAGTAGAGTTGGAGCCTTGAGGGATCATTTCATGACTGTCACTTGCTCAGCAGAAATATCAAATTTTCAACTGGGAAAAAAAAACACGTAATGTGATGCAGTAATGAGATGAGACCTTGGTTAGCATTATGGAAATCTAAGCAATTGTACGCAGTGCCTACACACACACACACGCACGCACACACGCACGCACGCACACACACACAGGAAGTAACTAGAGGTAGATGCACTGTGAGGACTAGTACTAATTGGCTATCCACTGCTTCTGAATAAATTCCTGTCAGTGAGTTGGAGGATGTCAATCACCTCTCCTACAACTGGAAACCAGTCAAATCAAAGCCACTAACATAGCCCTCAAACTGTCCACAGGGAAGACTGCTCCACTTTGGCAAATAAAGATTTAGGGAAAAATGTATGAGTCCTACTTTAACTCTTTTTGTGACTAATGTCAGCAGTTTATAAGGAGGAGAGGGAGTAATTTACACTTCACAGATTCCAAATCTAATAATTAATCATCAACATGAAATTGCCCCTTTCGCTGAATGGGCTCTTGTAATACTGGGCTTTACTGAGCTAATTTACAGTAGTCATTATGTATTTATGTGCATTATCTTTTTACAATGAATAAATATTGCAAGGATACTGCTCAATATGATCAAATCTAAATATAATGCCAATCCTGCCATCTAGTGGCTAAACATGTACAGGAGTTTGTATGCAACATTGACCACATACAGTAGTAGCAACATGCCAAGAATACTGTATATTTTGAAAGCAATCCAACCTATTCACAGCTCCAGAATTCTATGTCGTTGTACAGGGAAGAAATGACAGCACAGATAATAATTGTTATGATGTGTGCAACAGTCTCTGTTCACAGTGACTCACTTCTTTACAAAGTTCAATTTATAGCTAAATGTGTTTTTTAATTACATGGTTGGGACACTGTTACGTTACCCTGAAAGAAAACATGGGGATTTGATTCCTCTAGCTTGTTGGTTAAGCTTGTGAAAGGAAATTACTGTACCTGCACAGTGCATACACCACAGTGACACACAGGTCCATTACGGTCCATGTTTTATTACTCTTGAGTGATTTGTAATTAGCTTTGATTGAACCATACTATTGAAGAATTCCAACAAGAAGAAGTAATTGCCACGATTCTGTTCCTTGTATCAGGTCAAACAGAAGCAACATTGAGTGGTAAGGTTAGGTAAAGCCCATTGCAAAGGGCACTGTTAACCACAACATGCACTTTGCAATCAACCATTCAGCCTTTAAATCCTACAAATCTCATGCTCTCTGCGCCAGTCCTTTGTCAATAACAAACATGTTGGTAATCGGGGCTGTGAGACATTAGCCTGGAAACCAGACAAACCCCCAAGGGGGTCCTCAGAGTTACTACAGGGGATCCGCCAAATCTTTGTGTGATGGGGAACATTATCCGGAAATAGCAGATCTACAAGCTCACAAGGCCTTGCAGCGGAGAGTTGGTGCAGGGGAAAAGAGCAAAACAAGTAGGAGAGCCAGTGGTCAAGTTGAAAATGTTTAATCTGCAACACAATGTTGTACAATATGTAGTGGGGGTCCATGCTTAATTTCTCTCTCTCTCTCAAAATTGTTTAGTTTTAGTCATATTTTAGTCATCTGAAATGTTTTAGTTTTAGTGCTGCGCAGCCGCCCGCGTCCAGTGTGTGCTCCCCTTAAATCTACAGTTGATTTTGTGGACAAAAATGTATTTTGATGGGACTTGATGGGGATTTTACACTTGGTTGCATGCTGAAAATAGCAGATCTACAAGCTCACAACGTGTCGCGCTGTGAACTTGTAGATCTGCTATTTTGAGAGCGCAACACGTGAGCACAAGCAAGCATAAAACGACTTGCCTTTTAGTTCTACTGGATCTCTTCTCCACTAGACCCTCCCTAACATTTGAATCTAGTTTTCAATTGTCAATACTTAGTCTTAGTTTTAGTCATCATAGCTCAGTTTTTGTTTATATTGAATTTTCGTCAGTGAAAAAAGGTAGTCAACGAACATTTTCCGTCATAGTTTTAATCAACACTACCTTGACCTGAAAAAGGTTGTAGACCCCTGTGCTAGAGCTATAAAAAATAAATCTAACTCAGTGATATTAGTCTGGCCATACAGGCATTGACACTAAGGCTTGCCCACCTGCCCCCGGCAGGTAAATAAAACTTTGGGCAGGTGAAGTTTGCTTTCAGGTTGCCCGACTGGGCAATTGCTCATTTGAGAGGGGACACGACCGTCTATAAACAACACAAGATATCTGTCTAAACACCTGAACCTGGCCATGAAAAAATGACAAAGTGTGAAACCATAGCAATCATAACTACCTAGGTATTTGGATTTGGAGGTATTGAGGTATGATTACAAATTGTTATTGAGTTAAATTGAGTGGTAATTAAAATCTTACCTATCATTTTATAATGGACGATTTACTTTTTGGGCAAGTGTACATGACCTTTGGGCAAGTAGAACATGACCTGTACTTGCCCGACGGGCAAGTGCCTCTTAGACCTTAGTGTCAACCCCTGCCATACCAGGCTAGTGACACATGAACCTAACGTAGAGAAGCTACAGTACACCTACAACCAGGTTTCACAATAGCCAAAGTTCAGCCATGTCGCATTTGAGCGTAATTTCTATCACAGTATCCTGGCGTCCTGTGTACTAATGGCTGGTAGCAGGTAATCAGTGGTTGAAGGGTAGTTGGCCTTTCTGAATCAGCTTATCCACAAAAGGTCAATAACATTATCATATATCAAAAGTGTGATAATAGCAAAAGGCTATAATGGCATAGCCCTGGCCTTTCAGCTGAACAAGATAAAGCTAGAAACAGAATAATGCTGATTGTGATAATTTCTTACCAGTGATATTATTTAGGGATGGGAGAAGTTAATATAATATATGTTAATATATGCAAAAAATGTACAGAATGTGAGTTTGACATGGATTATCTCATTTGAAACTAAATCTTTTTTTTGTACTGTATGTGTGTGTTGTATATTGCTTGACAACATTAGACAAAATTGGCTTGTATTTTGAAATTTGAATGTAACAATTTTCTATAATGTTGTTCATGATCAGGATACAGTAGCTTATATTGTATTTCTGTTTCTATGTACGTTCATAATGGAGTCCTTCACAAACGCAATATTTTACAGCATACTATAATCTTAAATATCCATCTTAAATCATGTGAATATAAAGCATATGAAAAGCTCTAGACAGCCTGACCATGTGATCAATTCAATTCAATTCTAACGTTATTTCAGAGCTGAGGCAGACACACAGGGGCTCCATAGAGTAGATACAAATTATCAACATCTCATCACACATAACAAATTAAACAATAGGAAGATGCAATTGGAAATTGCAAGTGTGGTTGCCGTTGACTCTGATCAGAGCGCCCCTGGCCAGCAGGGTCTCACTCCGCTCACTCCTCATGCACTGAAGGAAGCGTGAGCTCAGTTCGAGGCCCTCCCCAGGTTGGCTGAGCAGTGCCCAGGATTATACAGGAAGGATACAGCTTAGGCAATTGGCACTGGGTGCAAAATGGGTTACAACATTGTGGGATAAAAAAACAAAGAAGGAAAAAAAAGAACAAACTAAAACAAAACATAAAATCATAAATAGAGGCCGACTCTCCAGTGTTTACGAAGCCTGGCTCTTCCCAGTATTGACAATATCCTCAATAATATCATCTAGGCGGGCACGGTGGCGCAGTCGGTAGCGCTGTCGCTTCACAGCTAGAAGGTCCTGGTATCGATTCCCTTGGGGGGGAAGGTGTGGGCGCTAGGGGCGTGTTCTCTACTCCGCGTCATCAGCGCCCAAACCCTAGGTGGGGTTGGCGAAAGGGCCTTTCTGTGTGGAGTTTGCATGTTCTCCCCGTGTCCCCTAGGGTAGTACTAGGTACCCTCACAAAAAAACATGCAGTAATCCTGGTCTCTATAATGCCTCCCCCTGGCCAGCCGGGGCCCCTGATGGAGGTGAAAATAAGTGGTTGGAATAACGTGTTCCTTGTTCCTTCCACAAGCTACATCCAACCGGGGAAGCTCCCCCCTGTCACGTGATAAGAGTGAACAGCCTGCTCACTCCTCATGCACTGAAGGAAGCATGAGCTCAGTTCAGGACTCTCCCCAGGTTGGCAGAGGGAGACCAGTGCCCAGGATTACAGTTTGGGCAATTGGCACTGGGTGAAAAAATGGGTCACAAAATCTTGGGATAAAAATGTAGAAATAACTAAAATTATAATAATAGGCAGGGACCTTAAGTAGTATCCTCAGGGCATCATAAGCCTCCGCATGCTACTTTTCTTGCATGTGCACCCCAGGAAAGCTGTATACACATGGGAGTGCAGAATGCTTTGTGCACACTTGACAGGACATGTGATGAACACATACTGAACCTGCGAAGCAGCATAATAGCCATCATGATTATCCTGTGGAAAAGGTTTATCATGCTCCTTATTGGACCTCTAGCCAAAATGATCCACTGGCATGATTCATATGTAATCATTTCCACAAAACCCTCTACTTTTAGGAAAAAGTTACATACTTGTAGAGGTGGACCAAACAGTCACACAGTCAGATGCACATCTTTTCTACTGCACCAAGCATGTGGCTAACAGAATTTTTAACTGACTTTCTATGCTGCTGGCAAGAGCTGCAAATGGCTTTGGCAATAGCTCCCAATGTGACAGCCCCAGAACAACCTGATGTCAGTGACAGAAGCCACACAAGACAGGGGGAATTAATCAACTAAGCTATACTAAGAGGAGGTTCAACAACCACCAGGTGCTTCGGTGTGCCATGGCCACCAGACTTCATTTGGCCATATGGTCCTAACGGTCCAACTCACTCTACCACAGGGGTCTTCAACAGGGGGTCCGGGACCCCCGAGGGGGTCCCGAGAGTTACTACAAATCTTTGTGTGATAGAAACTTTTTATTTTTATTTTTATTGAACCCTAGCGTCCATATTCTGAGAACTTCAGCCAAAAATAGCAGATCTACAAGCTCACAACGCCTTGTGCTGCGAGGCGTTGTGAGCTTGTAGATTGGCTATTTTTGGCAAAGAGCTTTGGTGTAGAGGGGAAAAAGAGCAGACTAAGCACAGAGTGAAAGGTCAAGTTTAGTATTTGACATTTCAGGTGGTTAAATATCTGAAAACACAAATTGACATGAATCCAAAATACACTGATGATTGTGCTGTCAAATGATGAAACTATATGGACTCTATAAAAAGGTTGTGGGGGTCCCTGCTTCATCTCTCTCTCGACGAAGGGGTCCTTGGCCTGAAAACGACCCCTGCTCTACCACGACACACTGAGCAGTGAGCACTCAAAAATCTGGAAAGCTGACACAACAATCCAACACTAACCAAGACCTCATACAGGTGTGATCCAATATTGTCAGTGGTTGTCATTTACTCAAGTACTTTACAATTTTGAGGTATTGTTTACTTTACTTATATAACTTTACTTCTACTCCACTACATCTCAAAAGCAATTATTGTACTTTTACTCCACTATAATTATTTTCAAACTTTTAGTAGTTTTACCAGTTAATTTGTAGATTTTGATTATTATTTCAAAACCACTTCATACATATATACTTTGGCAATACATTTTGATGCCAATACTTTTTTTACTCAAACAAGTGAATTTTGAATACCAAACTTTTACTTGTAAAACACCATTTCTACAATAGGGTATTGATACTTTTACTTACGGTAAGTAAAGCATTTGAATATTGCAAGAGCTAGTGCTATTAGATCATTTGGCACTTCTCCAAATGTGTAGCCTATAGTGTGTGCCAAATGTAGTTCTAAGAGCGGCCATTTCTTGGGTAAACACAGCCTTACACAGGTGTTCTGATTAGACTATAGCATTAGTTCTATGCAATTAAACAATTGAAACACCTGTGTTTTTACCCAAGAAATGGCCGCTAAGGACTACAATGACGTAGGCGCTGGCACACACTATAGTGTGGCCAAACAGTAAACCCATGCCCCTTTAATGTCAGTTTGACAAATCAACCTGACACAGTCATGCCCTTTAACTACAGGGTTTACTGTTTGGCCACATGACACAGTTTCCCCTTCTGCCACTGGTCCAGTTGTAGTAGGTTTAGTGTTTGACCCTTATCAGTATCAGTAGGATGTCAGTCAGTAAATATTCCCATGGAACAAGCCAGCTGCTGTGCTGTGTGTGCAGTGCGGGCACTGCTTGTTGACTAAACACTCATGTGATGACTGACTGGTGGAATGAGGAACTTTAAGTAGGGTGATGAACAGATCTCAGCTGAGAAATGACCAATTTATTATCTATGATTTGCTCTGCAGTGGTAGGCAAACGTCAGAGGCTATCTATTCTAACTTAAATCCCAGCTCTGAGCATGACATGTTGATTGTAATAATAATAACCCTGCATGGAACAGATTCTAGACCTGTCACCAGGCTGGCCTGCTGGCTGCCGCCCTGGAATACTTTCCCTTATGTCGGTCTAGCCTCCCTATGTTTCCCTTATGCAGAATAATAGGCCCATATACTTCCTTATGCAAATTTACCTTGGATAGTTTTTTACCTAAAATGGATTTACATATGTTTTTTTTACCGTGTTGCACAAACTGGTATGGTGAAGAGCACCTGCACATTTTTGGCATAGGCCATTGGCCTTTTCTGCCTTTATATCGATCGTATAGAGATTCCACCCCATTCTTTTCAAAATGGGCCGTATGGTGGCACAATACCGGGCTGCTTTACATTTTTGGACAGTAACTTTTACCATACAGTAGCAGTGACGTCATTACGTGCGCGTCACGCGTCTCTGACGCATTCACGTTGCCTAAAGACGCATTCACGTCAGTGTCCTTGGGTCCCACGGACGCATCGCCTCCATTGGAGTCCACGTTAAAATAATTTACCACGTTGCGAAAAAACAAATATTTTAAAAAGTCCAGACGCCACCATTGTTAATGGGTGAAGGCATGCTACTTAACGCTATGTTAACACAAATGAAATCCGCGTAGAAAGTCTTAAAACAGACGATAGAACTAACGACAGTGTGTTTTGAACGCCATTGTGTGTCCGTAGATGGTCACAGAATTCAATGGGTGCTTGAGTTTTAGCGTAGCACCGGGCCGCTCTCTGACCATAGTGGCACAGCGTGTTAGGTGATACACCAAAAAGTGTTCCCCCACAGAACGTGTATGGCGCAGAAACATGACATGCTCACTGCTCACACAGCGACCCGCCTCCTCTCCCTCTGTCCTCTTCATTCAATAACAACTGGATACACGCGCTATAGTTTATAGATGTAGTGGACATTGGACAACGTGTTAGAAGCCACACAGGTCTTCATTGCGTCTTTACAACAATAGCGACGATTAACGTCGTGGTGAACGTGGTCAAATAACCTTTATTGGCTCAACTACAACACGGAGGAAGCAAGCTAGCCTAGCATGTATGCTATCTGAGACAGTATGTATATAGCCTAGGCTGCCTAACTGTTTGATTGATATAGTGTTTTCGTGGCGGCGCCGTCCATTTGGTGGTCCGCCGGGGCAGCGGACCACCGCGGCCGCCTCCACATCCATAGAGGGGCGGCACGTCCCTCTATGATCAACCGTTCAAAACAAAAGTAGCCGATCTACAAGCAATCCTAATCCACTGTTTTTGACCCAGTCCACTGGTTCTTTGTATACAGCAGAGCAAACACAAGCACGGCATTTCCCCCATTCCATAGAAGCAGTAACAGTACAAACAGGAGACATCATGATCTCACTTAGAAGATCCATATTATCGATGTATATAAAATAACAGGTGGCTGACTGGCTGTTGATTATGAAGACTCGGTAAAAGCTTCTATCTACGCCCCCAAGTGGTCAACATCCGATATTACCGGTTAGGTATAAAAAAAAATCAAACCATCACATGACTATTTGGAAGTATTAAAATTGTAAGATTTGGAATTGTGGTTCATTTCTTTCAGACACATTTCTACGTAACATGAACATAACCATATAATAACCAATTCAAGTTAACTGCTGCACTTTGTCAAAAATTACATGATGCGTTGAATTTTTGTGGGACCCATAAAATATCCCTGGGACTCATCCGAAAGACCCGTCTTGGGTCCCGGGACTCATTACATTAAAAACCTATTAACATCACTGCAGTAGGTAAATACAATCTGGAGGCATGTGATATCATAAAAGACTGTCATTACTTTCATAGACTGACTGATCAGCTGGTTGCTGCGCCTATTTTTTTTTTTTTTTTTTTTTGTCAATTCGGACAGACATGAAGGCCGCTGTACCGTAATTTACATTCCTGGCCTAATTTGTGTTCTCAGTCTGGCCCTTAACCCATTAAGACCTGAGGCCGATTCTACAAATGCCTTCTAAATCAATAGTTCCCACAATTGTTCGTAATTCAAAATGATTCAATGATTCAAAAAATGTTCAAAAATAGCAGATGTGCAAGCTCGCAGCGCTGGCACAAAGTGGAGTAAGTAATCACAACAGAGTACTGTGGGATACAGAATGAGGCCAAATGGCTTCTCTTCAGTACGATCAAGGGGAAGGAACGGATGAGGCTGCCTGGTGCAGAGATTGGAGGCAGCTCAGGGTGAGCAACAGCATGGGGGGTCGTTGTGAGGTGTGTGTAAGGAAGGACAGGTTGCAGGCGACATCCCATATGAAGAGAGTGACCTCCAGGTTCAATCACTTCTGCAATTTCCTAGGCACAAACACCCTGGCATTGGACAAATACACCTGCAACAGTCCTTACTTACTACGAATCTCAACATTGGTCTCAACTCCCTTAACGTTCCGGGAGTTTAGTTTGCCAAAACTCCAAGAGCTGCAAATGGCTCCACTCTTGTACATCTCATCTTCTATTTTTGATTTTTTAGAAAAATAATTTAGCCTTTTTTTTTTTAAAACATATCTTCTTTTCTGAGCGTCCCTGGCACAAAACATTCTCAGGTGGGGTACGTGGCCTTGACACAAAAAAGTTTGAGAACTACTGCCATGGGCGTATACAGATGTCAGCTTTCGGTTAGCTCCTTATAAGGAAGCTGTGGTACCCATAGTCCTGGTTCTGGTTACAGTATTTGAGTCAGCTGGGCTGAAACTAATGCCAATGTCAACTGGAGCCACAGATGTGGGGGGAAAAATATCAACAGTGCAACGTGGCATTGAATGGCTGACTTCATCATCAGGCAGACTGGTTCTCACTTCTCACAAAAGCTTGCAATTATAGTCCTAAAAAGCTCTATGGTTTCACATGCATTCAATACATTCTCTAAAGCACCAATCCTTCTGCATTTCACTACTTGCATCAACAATGAATGAGACCTTAGGGAGAAACAAGAGGAATGACATTGCATGCCTAATCCCCTCGTGTCAGTCATCAATCCAATGTAAATATGATACAGACAGACAGACAGACAGACAGACAGACAGACAGACAGACAGACAGACTAGACAAGACATAATAGATATTTAAAGTGAGATCCTTTTGACTGTGTACAGTTGATCAATACAGATGACAGCTCTTATCAAGACATAAAATAGCTACACTGGTGGCCAGGTCATTTATGGGGAAGATACAGTATGTCATAAGATCAAGTAACCTATCACAGAAGATTAACCATTGTGATGGTGAATGTCATCAACTCATGGGGAGTGAGTGGGGGAAGGGGACTGTCTTCTAACCTGCTTGGGGTCATCGTAGAAGATACCGATGCTGCTCAGGTTGGGCCCGATGCTGGTGGTCTCGGCGTAGGAAGCACCGAACTGGGACGACGGTCCCTCCTTGAGCTTGTAGGCGATGGTAACGTTCTTCACGGGAGGAGAGCCCGTCTTTATGTCCACGTCGTGAAGCAGTCCCGAGTACACGACAAACCCGAACAGCGTCACGGTCAAGCACAGAAGGAGCACGACTATCAGAATTATGATTAGGAATTCAGACATCTTTTCTAGTCACTCCAACAAGTTGGGATACCACCACCGGCTGAGGGATGAAGGTGATGCAATGTTTAGTGGTTCTGACTGCCTGCTTCCACGTCCTCTCCTCTCCTCTCCTCTCCCCTCCGGGTTTATACGTACTGTACTCAATAAGATACAGTATAATAAATGGTTGAATGTGGGTCCTGTTGATGTGGCTTCGGTGCTACTTTTAAGTACACAAAACGTGGATATTATTGTGGAGAAAATATGTTGTCACTGCAGGAATAAAGTGACATACGGTGTCCTTATGGTAAGCAGTACGTTGACAGTCAGATGATGTCAACCCAACCGCTTCGCTTCTTGTTGTTTATTTCCCCAAACATTACAGTCAGTCAGCACGCTTCCCGGTTAAACCATTCTCCCGTGAAAGCAAGGGGTGCCTTCAAAGTAAGAGGGTCGTGAGATACGCTTTAAAATCGATAGCCACATCACACCGTGTAAGAAAACGATATTATCTCAGCTATTTTCTGTGTAATAAATGTCACTATTCCTCATCAATGCGACACATTCAGAGGGATACATTTGCCAAGAAAATGCTACAACCCGGAGAGTTGGTTCAAGCCAGGAGCGCGCAGCAGGCAGTGTGCGGCGGTTGTGGTAATGTTTCAGTTGTCAATCTTTCATTGATGTATTCAGATTCCCCCAAGCTAGAAACTTCTTGATGAATTGAATACACAGGTCCACAATGGAAACAAGTTAAGCATCATTGCTTAAAGGAGTAGTTTTCAACTTTTCAACCTGTCTTCATATAATAGGTCCTCACTAATAGTCCATGGGCCAGACGGGTTGTCGGTATCAAAAAGGTGGCAAAGGTTACCATGCATTTTTGAAAAGCTCTATATCTGTAGATTATATTTTGGTATGATAACCCTTTCTTAGACCCAGCTAAATTGGTGTTATCAGCCGCTGGAGTTGGTGTCCCATTAACTTTACATTACAGGGAAAATAAGCAAAAAAATTATCTGCTTTTAGTAGCATAAGAGGGGTGTCAGGGGTCAAACTAGGGGTTTGTCATGATGCTGAATCCATTGCAAGCATCTGTTTTGCACAAACAACATTCCTTGGGCTAAAAAGACTATGGTTTAGTGATGAAAAGTGATGAGTCATCACTTTTGTGGGGGCTGTTTTAGCCCCAGGAATGTTTTTCGTGCTAAACAGATGCTTGCAATGGATTCAGCATCATGAAAACCCCCTAGTTTGACCCCTCTTATGCTACTTAAAGCAGATTAATTTTTTGCTTTTTTTCCCTGTAATGTAAAGTTAATGGGACCAACTCTAGCGGCTGATAACACCAATTTAGCTGGGTCTAAGAAAGGGTTATCATACCAAAATATAATCTACAGATATAGAGCTTTTCAAAAATGCATGGTAACCTTTGCCACCTTTTTGATACCGACAACCCGTCTGGCCCATGGACTATAATGTTCATAATAAAATAGCACATTTTTTTTCTATTCAGTCTGGGTCTCATAGGAGAGCTGTCAAATCCTACTACCGGTGACATTATCGTTTGACAAAAAATAAATAAATAATATTTTTGAAAAAAAAAATATTTAGATTTTTATTATCACGAGAACAATGGCTTCCACTTTAACATTGCAACTTTTTCAGGAATAGAAAGCCTGCCGTTTCTATTAGCTTGCATTTCCCATTGATGATGTCACCGGTAGTAGGATTTGACCCACCCTCAGCTCTCCTATGAGACCCAAACTGAGTAGAAAAAAATTGTGATATTTTATCATGAATATTAGTGAGGACCTATTATATGAAGATAGGTTGAAAAGTGGTGGAGTGCCCCTTTAACCGTAGGCCAACTACTATTAGCAAATTGTTAATAAAGTATTCAATCAATCAATTGTAGTCCATATTTCCATCCTCTTCAGTCCCATCCAAGCCAAAACATACAATTAAATTATATGGTGTAAGCAGATGACTGCAGAGGGCACTTATTGTAAATTGTATTCTCGTGGAGATCATCTTGCTTCTCTAATATTAAAAGTTATTATGGTTTTGTTAATTATTTTATGTTTGATACAATTACTGACAAGGTTTCTCAACACCACAGACAAAACACTTGCTGTAACCTAATTAAATCAATACATAAAACAATTAATTATATACATTTTAATTGGCTGGCAAAGCACAACAAAGAAGACGAACAAATGTTAAAGACACTAAACAGGATTGAAAATACAAGGCCAACTTGGTCTTTTAAAGCAGCAAAAAATGACAGTAACACTTAGATACATCATTATGCAATCTCTTTTTTTTTTCTTCAGATGTCAATGCATGGGGATATACAGTATATGTAAATGAATCACCCGAAGCTTGTGTCTATGATCCTGTACAAGAACAGTCATCTCAACGATTTAAGAGGATAGGTGGGCACTAGGGACATCAGGACACCTCCATGTAAAATTGGCTATTTTGTACAAAATGTTAATATAAAATATTTGAAAAATGGCCTTAAGTAATGTTAAGTATACCTGATGTGAACAGACTTAATTTTATCCTTCAACTTCTTGTTTATGCCCCAACATTTAGCAATTTAATTGTATAGTAGAAATATTAGATCAATTGTCGAATGTTTAAGCATGTTCTAATCATGTATACTTTACTTTAAAACATTTTTTTACATTTTGGACAAAATGGCCAATTTTACATGGAGGTGCCCAGCTATACCTAGTGCCCACCTATCCTAAGATCACCTTGGTAACCGTCAGCATGAAACAGACCAAGAATTTGGAAACATTTATTACTTTTAACCACTTGACTGTTTAATAGCATCCTTTTCTGGGGGGAACATTCTAAGAAAATCTGATCTACAACCTTGTAGATTGTCTATTTTCGGTTAAGAGACTTGGTGTGTGTATACTGTGTGTAGAGAGAGAAAACTAAACTAAAATAAATATAAACTATAATAAAATAAAGTATAGAGGGTTGTTTATTGGTCTCAGAAGATCACTTTATTAGTCGGAGTCTTCATCCTCTTCATCTTCCTCCCTGAGGCCATTATTAGGTTCTCCAGCATCACTTTCCTCACCCTGGAAATAAAGAACATTAAGACCTGAGGCTTAAATACTATAACAATTTTGAGAAAAACACATGGTTCAAAGGAAACTTAGCTAATGCACATCGACTGGTGCGTGTTGGGCTAAAGAAGCAGTAGAGCCCGCACGCAGGAAAAAGGTACTTCTTTATTTATATTTTGAAATAAAGAAGTACCTTTTAACTTCTTTAGTGTGCGGGCTCTACCTTTTAGCATTTATATATATTCAAATATTTCATAGCGCGGCACACAATAACGAACCATGCGCTTGTATATCTTCTATTTTTAAATAGCCAAAGTATAAAATAATGATTAAAGTAAACAAAATCTAAATCTAAAGGGGGCGCTAATGGCAGTGTGGTTAAAGGACAACTCCGCCCTAAATCACTTCTAGGCTCACTTTCCTACTTATATTGATCCAAAATTACTGTCCATGGGGTCTATTAGGCACAAATGCCCCTGTTGTCTAGTTTCCCCAGCAGAACCTAGCAGCTCTCATAGCATAGAGTGGAGGCTATAAATAAGCCTATCGCTTTTACACTATTTATTGTGGTCAAAAGTGTTTTTATTTTTTCATGAATGTAGTACTAGTTGTCATTACAAACACATCCATGTCATCGTTGTCCCACACAAGCCATCACACTCTGCTAAACAGATGTTATGCTTTTATGTGTTTTGCCAAGTCCCGGCAAAGATGCCCTGTGATTGGCCAGTACAGTCACTTTGATTGGCACTTGTGCCGAATGCTCAGCCCAAAACATTATTTATGATATTGTGGTGGCTTGTGTGGGACAACCAAGGCAAGGATGTGTTTGTAATGACAAATAGTAACACATTCATGAAAAATAAAATCCCTTTTGAACACAACAAACAGTGTGAAAGTGATAGGCTTATAGGCTCCACTCTATGCTATGAGAGCTGCTGCATTCTGCTGGGGAAACTGGACAACAGGGGCATTTCTGCCTAATAGACCCCACGGACAGTCTTTTTGGATCAATATAAGTAGGAAAATGAGCCTAATAATAATAATAAAGCTTTATTTGTATAGCACCTTTCATGACATGAAATGCAGCTCAAAGTGCTTTACAGAGCAGAAAATGAAGCACAGTTACTTAACAGAAAAAATAAAATACACATGAATACAATAAAGCAGAACAATAAAAACATAAAACATTGAAGAACAATTTCAGAACAGTGTGGACGTCAATAGCATCAAAGAGATAAAAAAAAATAATTCAGCTAAAAGCAAGAGTAAAGAAATAGGTCTTGAGCTGTGCTTTAAAGCTATCCACAGAGGCTGCCTGTCTTAGGTGTAGTGGGAGTTTATTCCAAACTGTCGGTCCGTAGAAGCAGAAAGCTGCTTCACCATATTTTTTATATTTCATTTTAGGCACATCGAGTAGGTCAGCACTAGAAGACCTGAGTGGGCGGTTTGGAACGTATCTATGCAGGCAGTCATAGAGGTACGAAGGTGCCAGACCATTTAGGGCTTTATAAACAAGTAAAATAATTTTAAAATCAATCCTAAAAACAACCGGGAGCCAGTGTAGCGACGCTAAGACTGGAGTAATATGTTCTCTCATCTTAGCTTTAGTTAAAACTCTGGCTGCCGCATTTTGAACAAGTTGCAAACTGTCAGTTGTTTTCTTTGGCAGACCAGAGAGAAGTGCGTTGCAGTAATCAAGCCGAGAGAAAACAAAAGCGTGGATCAGCGTTTTTGCATCGTCCAATGTTAGATAGGCTCTAATTCGCGCAATATTTCTAAGGTGAAAGAAGGCAATCTTGGTGACATGATTAATGTGTGTATTAAAATTCAATTCAGCGTCAATGATCACTCCCAGGTTCTTTACAGAAGTGTTACTTTCTTTAGACAGGTTACCAAGTCTACTTATTATTGATTCTCTCTGCGCAGTAGAACCAATTATGAGAACTTCTGTCTTGTCCTCATTTAGTTTGAGAAAGTTCTCACTCATCCAGCATTTTATGCTAGACACACACGTCAGCAATGGGTCTAGAGCACAGGGGTCGTCCGGAGCTACCGAAAGGTACAGCTGGGTGTCATCAGCATAGAAATGGAAATTCACACCGTGAGCGGAAATAAGTTCTCCCAGCGGCAGTATATAGAGGGAGAATAATAAAGGACCAAGAATTGAGCCCTGTGGAATACCAGAGCAGATGTTGTGTTTGTTTGACTCAAAGTCAGCTAGATTAACAAAGTAGCTTCTGCCTGTTAGGTAGGAGTAAAACCAGGACAAAGCTGTGCCTGACAGCCCTACCCAGTGTTCAAGACGTTGTATTAGAATTGTATGGTCAATTGTGTCAAAAGCCGCCGTTTGATCCAGCAGTAGGAGAACGGATACATTTTTGTTATCAGCAGACACCCTAAGATCATTAATTACTTTTAAAAGTGCAGTTTCTGTGCTGTGTCCTTTCCTGAAGCCGGATTGGAATTTGTTGTGCACCTTATTGTTCTGCAGAAATACATCCAATTGATGAAAGATAATTTTTTCTAGGACCTTGCCCAGAAAAGGCAAATTGGAAATGGGTCTATAATTACACAGCATGGACGGGCCTAGAAGTGATTTAGGGAGGAGTTGTCCTTTAAGGCACATACCACACACACTCTGATGTCTGATGTCACTCTGCTGTACCAGCCAGAAATTATTAGCTCAAAACACAACATTATCTTATCGCTCCACTGCCATTCTCAGTTTCAACTGCATGTTATCCTTACATGTTATGTAAGCACTCACACTTCTCACATTGCCATGGGGTTTCCAGAGATAAGAGTTTAAGACCACATTCAAATAGACACTAGATCACTATTATTCTTTTATGTTTTAATCTAGCACTCTCTTTTATTGTTTTTCTTCTTAATAAAGTTGGTTGCTTCCTTTTCTTTATGTAAAGCCACTTTTGGTACTATATAAATCTGAGCTATTATTGGTCTGGCAGTAGCAGACAGGTAGCCATGATGCAAGAATAATTAAGTAAGACTACCAAATGTTTCACATGATAAGTTAGACACAAGCAATTTAGATGCTATAAATGCTATCTGCATCTAGGCTGCAATACCCTCCATCCATTGACAGCCCATTCATGAAACAGAAAAGAAAAGGCCTGTCTGATTGCATTAAACAACAATAAATTCACCAATATTGCAACTGTATGGACAGATAGCACTTCATGAATGGGCTATCAATGGAGGGTATTGCAACCTGCATTTAGCAGATGCTCTTAATCCAGAATGATTTACAATAAGCAAGGACAGCACAAGGTAATACATTAATGCAGAGAAATAGTTATCTAGGATCGTAGGTAAACCAAGAACCATCATCAGTCTAACAGTAGAATAACCAAAACATCTATAATCTGTTTATTGAAACCAGGTCAACAATGACCTGGCATCTGTCTACATGACAGATCCATCTAAAATACATTATAGCCGTTGCATAATCCTGCAAGGTTGTCGAGGCTAGGAAAAGTGCTATGGGCTATGGTGGAGGCTGATGAGGTGAGTCTTCAGATTACGGCGAAAGATAGTATTTATAGCATCTCAGTTGCTTGCAGATAATGATATCGATCGATATGACATTCTGATATTTACAAAGACATTGAAAAAACATTTGGCAAGATGTGCCAGGAATCAACCTGGCACATGTTTATAAAGTAGTAGGGCTGTCACGATTATGACATTTTACATGACGATTAATTGTCACTCAAATAATTGCGATTGACGATTTAATTGTGTTTTTGTTGTTGACAATTACATTTCTGTTTGGCTTGTAGGCTTTGAAGTTGCACATGGTAGATAAGACACATAACCTAAAAATACAAAGAAATTACTGACATATTTTACAACTTTATCCTTAAAAAAGAACATTGATAGTGGAAATAGCCGATCTACAAGCTCACAACGCGTCGCGATGCGACGCGTTGTGAGCTTGTAGATCTGCTATTTCCACTTTTTCTTTTAATATAAGAACATTTTCCAACATGGAAACGATTATGACGATTATGAAAAATAATCACGATTATGTAAAAAAGAATCACGATTAGACGATTATGTAATAATTGTGACAGCCCTATAAAGTAGTCCTTTCTAATGACATGAACACAAGTACCTCATCCGCAGATGGTTGCCGCGGGTTCTCAGCGTCTTCCTCCTCCTCCTCCTCACTTCCCTCGGGACGCTGAGAGAGAATCTCTTCACCCTGCAACATGGTGACACCAGGCACTCAATCCAATGTAAGTCATGGCCTCAGGCACAACATTTACTCTTTAAGCAATTAGTAGATGGTTAATTAGATTTGGTTTGGATAAAAAGGTAAATGGTAGAAGTCATTCATTGACAAATGAACCTTTTGTTACCACCACACTCTGACTCCTCTGGTGCGACATCCTCTTAGATCAATAACATTTACAAAAGTGATGGGTCGCACTTTTATTTCTTCTCCATGTCTTTACAATGAAAGCCACAAGGTTCGGCTATTCAGCCTTCGTCAGGGGCTGGATTCACACTGACTAAGGCTGATTGGCAAAACATTTGTCCTTCATTGTAAAGAAGACATTAAGAAATTAAACAAATGAATCACTCTTGCCATTCTGAAAGCAACCCATCACTTTTGTTAATGTTAGAAGTCATGTGTTACAATGTATGGACGTCTCGCACGCACACACTCCTTTGGGTCCAAAGGGTAGAAAGAAAGCATACCTTCAGGTCACGGTTCTTCAGGTTGCCCATCCAGAATGCATCCTGACAGTTATTAAGAGTCAGCATGGCTTTGACTCTGTAAACAAACAGCTCTAAACTCTTCTTCAGGGCCGGCACGTGGTTGGTCAGGCTCATGTCCTGACGGATCTGAACAAACAAACAAACAAACAAAACCAACCAGAGCTTTAGGACACTTGTATTGACATACTCTCTATCTTGAATATCCTCACATCATATGATAGCTACCTTTGAGTGTCCACACATGTGATGGAGCTTCCTGGTGCTGAGTTGAATGGTCTTCAGAAGACTTTGGACATCCTCCTGAGACACACATTACAAAGAGTTAGCCCTGGAAGGACATAACTCAACGTTTTCAGGCCAAGGACCCATTGGTTGAGAGAGAGATGAAGCAGGGACCCCCACAACTTTTTCGTAGATTCCAAATAGTTTAATCGTTTGACAGCACAATCATCAGTGTATTTTGGCTTCATGTCAATTTGTGTTTTCACATATTTAAGCACTTGAACCATCAATACTTAATAAACTTGACATTTCTCTCTGTACTTCTGCTCTTTTTCTCCTCTACACCACCAAAGCTCTTTGCCGAAAATAGCCGATCTACAAACTCAGTGTAGAGCTATTTTTGGCTACAGTTCTCAGAATATGGACACTCGGGTTCAAGTTGTTAATATAAAAAGGATTGGAAGATTTGGAGGACCCCCTATGGGGTCCCGGACCCCCTGTTGAAGACCCCTGCTATACAGCACAGCAGTCTTCTTGTCAACATCATTTCCATAAAGAGGTCAGAAATACACAGTAGATTTGCTATTTTCGGCTAAGGTTCTACTCAGAAATTGAATAGGGATTCTAGGGTTGAAGTGGTAATATATAAAAAATAAAAATAAACAATTTAGTAACTCCGAGGACCCCCTGTTGAAGACCCCTGGTCCGGACAGTTTGTAGGCAATGCGAACGCACATGACCTGTGGCTGAGAACAAACATGGTTTGTACCTTGTGCCTTTTGAAACTATAGTCCAGCAGCGGCATCCCCAGCTTCAGGAAAGACTCCAGGAAAAGACGACCATACTAGCAGAAACAACATTAGAAACAGTTAGTGTGGAGTCAATAACTGAACTGCTGAACGTGCAGATCTGCTTCTATAGTAACTGAGGTTTACTCACCTTGAGACACACATTAAGTACTGGCCTGGAGTCAAATACCTGTGAGAAGATATGGACGACAGAGATCTTTAGTGGGACACATACAATGTTTTGCGCGCGCACGCACGCACGCACGCACGCACGCACCCACGCACGCACGCACACACACACACACACAATTCTGCAGATCACTAACGAGTAATGCACCTGAACTAGATTGACCAGGAGGTGAAAGTCTCTGACAGCCAGGTTCCATGTCAGTAATTTCTCACTCTGGGCCTGGAGGAAGTAAGGAAGAATTGATCAGAATAACACACGCACATGCATGCACCCACGCAATTGCATAAATGAAATGCAAGGGGGTGGGAAAGTTTAACTGTATTGAAATTACAACTCGAAAAGAGGCTTTTATTCAGAAATGCTCTGCACGGTTTCATTACTCTACTTCCACCAAGAGGTAATTTTATAATCAGAAAATGATCACAAAATGCTATGATAGCATTGGCACAGAAATTGGTGGAAAGGTTGGTCATAGGCCAAGGAAAATCGGATTAAAGTTTCGTTGGTGAGATCTATCACAAAAAGGCACCCATCTTAGGATTCATATAACACCACAAATGTTTGAGGAAAAGTTTGTCGACTGCCAGCGCTTTTTTATTTCTTCAAAGGAGCCTTACGGGGTGTCATCGGCTCTGATCCATCAACTTTTCAGTCGAACCCACAGGCCGTGCCCACTTCCTCTTTTGCAAATGTCTCTAAAGGGGGCCTTGGTTCAGAGCTGCCAACTCGCTGGCTGATACCCAGGGCTATGCCCATGCCCACTTCTGTTTTTTGGAATATCTCCGAAAAGGGTTTCATCAGTCTTGACTTGGAGACGCCAACTTGCCAGTTTCATTTTTGTATTAAGAAGAAAAAATAAAAAACATTTGAATTATAAAAAAAAAAAAAAATGTATGCTATTCATTCTACACAAATAAAATATGCTACATATACAGCTATTTATTTTAACCACGATGAAAGTTTATTCACACACATTTAAAAGAATATATACGCAATTGAACCTTTCCCCCAAAAGGGACGTGGCAGTGTGTTAATGGCATTGCAACACTTTATGGTCTGTGCTCTACTGAGCGTATTTTCTAGTATCCAATACAGATGATTTTAGGTACACACACCAACAAGAAAACTCCATTCTCACAACCACCCCAGTGAGACCACTTGTGGTTTACCTCGGTGCTATCACTGTTCTTACAAGCAGGAATCTTCCTCACAGCCTTCTCCAGCTCTACCATCATGCCTTTATAGAACACCACGAAAGTCAGCCTGAAGAAAGAGGGGAGAAAGTGAAAGTACAAAAAACTAAACTGAAAGTCTTATTCTACTTAAAAATAGGTCAGGCCTAAGGCCTAAAAAGAGTTCAGGTTCTCATTTTAGGTCATGACGAGCCCTGCCTTTTTTCTCTGAAATTAATTACAAAATGGTGTTACAGTAGCACATTTTTGTGTGCTGTGGACACAGCCTCATGGAAAAAAGCGGTCTCTTAAGGTCCCACTTGGGGATAAATAAATAGGGTGATAGATAGGGATGGGACGATAAGCTTGTGAGCTTGTAATAAGCTCACAAGCTCACGCGTTGTGATCTACAAGCTCACAACACGTTGTGATCTTGTAGATCTGCTATTTTTTTGGCAAATGTTCTGCCCCTGGATAATGGATGTTGGGGATATTTTGATCGCGATATTGCGATATCATAATCGTGATTTCTTCTTTGGTCACAATAATCGTGATATGAATTTTTCATATGGTCCCATCCCTAGTGATAGATCGAGGTCCTATACCTGCTGAGAGTGGGCCAGGTTTTGGAGCCATCGTCTTTAGCTGCATCGAGGAGCTCAGGGATGCCCTCTCCTGCTATCTCCTCCACAGCCTTCAGGACATCGTCTGTGTGCTCCAGGTAGATGCTGGGAGACAGATAAGAGGAGGTCGGACACTAAGGCAATGCAGTTGATGGCCCAAAAAAAACGATATTCATGGTTCACCAGGCTGACTGACATACTCATGGTTTGCTGACAACCTCCCTCCAGCAACAACAGTGGAGCTAAAGGCGAGCGAGGCACAGCCGCCTGGAGCAGTGTTAACACCACCTGCCTGAATCAGTGGTTCCCAATCCGCGGGTGCCCAAATTAATTTGGGATGATTAGCTTAATGTGCAACATTGTTTATCACTCAACAATAAACAACCCAAGATACACTGTAAGTGTACACAGGGTATCTGCAAATGTTACAATTTAATGACTTTAAGGACCCTTTTTTAAAGCACCAAATTGTCAAATATTACGTAAGAAAGAGGCAAACATTGTGAAAATGACAATAGTTTGTCTATTTTCATAATATTTATCTGTGGAACCGAGTCAAACGCAATGTAATGCCTACAATTCCAAGTGCTTGTCAGGGTGGGGGGTCCCCAGTTCTCATATATTTTTTGGGGGGGTCACGGCCTGAAATGTTTGGGAACCCTTGGCCTAAATGACGGGGACGTTGTGTGCGACTGTGGCACTGAACCACAAACCAGGCAGCACCTCCTGATATACTGCCCCCTGCCCTGGCCTGTACTGCATCAGACTTGGCCGAATGAGAAGGGACAGCATGTGTTCAGCTGTGGCTGAATCACATCTAGCCTTGTAAGTGACATTCTTGTGGACACGAAAAGAAGAAGACTAGGCCCTCGCATAATTCATTCAGTAACATTCCTGAGATTTAATCTAACATAAATCAGTTGGTGAGCTACTTTCTACATCACATATCAGCGTTTAACCTTTTAAACAGAGTGAAAGTTTGTTGATATAGGGATATGTACCCCATTTTGTTGTATTCTATGATGTATACAGTATGTAGTGGAGAAATAGGCCTATGCAGTGGAGAAAACATAGGCCTCTAAGGGGCTTCTGTGTTGCAGAAAATGTTGATTCACGATGAGAAGCATATCCAGCAACTATTGTATTAATTTATTACAATTTATTTTTGTGCTATGCTATATATTTTCTTTCTTTCCACCTCTCGTTGTTCTTCAGTTATATTGTTTGTGTTGATAATTACCAATCTATACTATAATTTTGCGAATGTCTGTCTGAGTGAGTGTCTGTCTGTATGAAACAGCGTTTCTCCTCGGTGGCTGGAGCAATTGATCTGAAATCGCATCACCATCAGCATATGAACACACCTGACATAACTGTGAAGCCCGTTTGTCACTTTCACAAATCGTATGCTGTATAATAGCATTTTTATGGTGTATCTATATCTATTTAGCCTACAGTACCTTTTGTGACCACACATGTTAAGGGAGGGGCGCTGTTGTTCAGGCCATGCACAAACACACACAAACCCACACACACACACACACACACACACGGGGGGGGGGGGGGGGGGGGGGGGGGGGAGTGTGTGTGTGTGCAGGCGGGCAGGCGGGCGGGCGGGGGGGGGGGGGGGGGGGGGGGGGGGGGGTTCTGGCCCTGTTACAGATGTTGTCCAAAAATCATGCAGATCGGTACACAGTATCTCTGTAGCCATTAAATGGAATGGGTATTTCTTACATTGATGCTCCTACATATTAGCATGCAAGCACCAGTTAAAGTTACTTTCCATCCCTCATATACTGTGTGCACAGTGCACATCCCATAACCCACACACTGCACATCATTTCGGAGCTCATATCTTTGAACGGGTAAGGGCTAGTTATTCTAAAACTTACAACTTTTGTGGACAATTCAGGCATGGGTGGGGTATTCTGACACAAATAAAGAAACACACCTGAGCAGAGTCTGAAGGCCCTCGTTGAACTTGTTTCCTCGCTCTCTCTCCCCGCTGGCGGTCACCCACTCTTGGCCCAGGAACCGCCGTGCCAGGGATGCTGCGAAGGAGAAATCAATCACGGTGAATGAACAAACAAAACAGTCCATCTGTGAGCAGGAGATTAGATGAGTGGATTTAGATGAGGTAATAGATAGCATGTGGTGTGCGTGAGTCAGAGGTCTTCAACATTTTCAGGCCAAGGACCCCTTAATCAAGAGAGATGAAGCAGGGACCCCCACAACCCATAGATACCATATAGTTTAATCGTTTGACAGCAAAATCATCAGTGTATTTTGGATTCATGTCAATTTGTATCTTCAGATATTTAACCACTTGAACCATCAATACTTATTAAACCTGACCTTTCACTCTTTACTTGAACTTGTACTTTTTAGGGCATACACCAAACCTATTTGCCAAAAATAGCCGATCTACAAGCTCACAACGCCTCGCATCGCAAGGCGTTGTGAGCTTGTTTTTGATCTGCTATTTTTGGCTAAAGTTCTCAGCATATGGACACTAGGGTACAAGTGGTTAATGGAGAAAAAAAGCTTCTATCACACAAATATTTGGAGGACCCCCTGTAGTAACTATAAGGACCCCCTAGGGATCCCCCTGTTGAAGACCCCTGGTGTGAGTGATGCTGACCGGTCTGCTCTCTGAAGGCTGCGGAGTTCCCTCCTCTCTCTGCCACGGTGGAGAGGAGCCGACAGAGACACAGCGCTGTGCACAGACTAGGCACGGTGCTACGGAAGTTCAGCAGGTACTGAAAGCTGTCCCTAAAAAGCAGAAAGGAAGTCCCATTACAATAATGAAACAGTAGGGATGTGCATTGTGCAATGAAAGATATTTTTTGTTACATAGTGAGATCAAGGTATAACGTATAGGCTTTCCTGGTCTTAATGGGTTAATTGCATTCATTCCATGTTGCTTAACATAACTGGAATCAACGTTTGTAACACATACTATCCTCTGACTTTAAACCTTCATCACTCACTTTATAAGTTGCTCCAGGGTCCGCTCAGACCCCACTTCTTTAAGTCGTCCAGACAACACTCCCAGAGCACTCTTCAATAAGCTCCTTTGGCCTAGCTGGGAAAACCCAGACCTGGGAGAGCGAGAGACAGACAGACAGACAGATGCACACAACATTAATAAATAAACTATATGCACATTTAAATACATAGTAATAGGGTTGGGATCCTTAAGAGATTTTAACGTTTCTGGTTCCTTAACGATTCCTTCTTAACAGACCGATTACTTACGGGTTCCCTTTAGCGTTTCCTATATAGAGGGTTCCAAATGGACCCTATTAGGTCTGTAAGTTGAGTTATGGTGGTCCTTGAAATGTAAAAGTTTGAGAACCACCGGTATTGTAATTGTACTAGAAATTCGTGGCCGCTGCGCGGCCGCTCAATTCTAGACCTCACGTTGTTGTATAGACTGATTGATTGATTGAAGAGTTTAGCACTGTTTGCTATAGAAGATGCAGTTACAATACACAACATTGCCACACACACACAGTCCCATTCCGCAACCCACCGCCACCCGTGGGTCGAGACCCAGTGCTTGGGTACAATTATTATGGAGAGAAGTGACTGTTATGCCTCTGCTCTTTCTCTGCACTCACTGTGGAGGCAGCAGCAGCAGCACGCACATGCAGTAGAAACACAGTGGTGTCAAATTTCAATCCACTTACTGCGGGGGCTTTGCTTCCAATTCCATAGCCCAGGCTGGTACCATGGCGACGGCTAGCGAATGAGTGGACGGCATAGAGTTGTGGGCGGTTTTATTCCGTACGTTCTACCGACATCTGCTCTACCTATGAGTTGCAGTGGATGTAAAGTGGGCGTGAATGGGCTTGGAAGTGGGATGCGGCTCTTAGAGGAATGTATATATAAGATAGCAGATGTGAAGTCCACAGCACATGCCTGCTCTGACTGTGTGATAAAACCGCCACTGTTCCAAATGTGATGGAACCGATTCCGCTGTTCTACTATCTGATAGGACAGACTGGTACTTCTCCTCACCAGCTGAAGGTGGCGTTCAGGATCTGCAGGAGGAGCCGGTAGGCTGAGGACAGTAGCTGATGCTCCTGAACGTCTGTACCTGGGCCATCCACCACTCCATCGTTGTTAGAGAGCAGGGTCTGTATCAAGAAAGCAGAATGAAAACCAGTTTCATACAAATAAACTAATGTGGCACAGTGCCACCCCCAACACATATCTCTTTTTGAGCGGTGGTCACACCGCTTAAGCAAGCGCTTCGATTGCTCGATTGAGCAGATGCACAAGCGCACACACACACACACACACACACACACACACACACACACACACACACACACACACACACACACACACACACACACACACACACACACACACACACACACACACACACACACACACACACACACACACACACACACACACACACACACACACAAAATGGGCCAATACAGGTTGCGTGCTACTTTTAAACCACAGCACACACTGTGTGATGTCTGCTGGACATCACAGAAGAGCACTACTGCATTTTCGCCATTGGAGCAGCTGTTCAAAACACAAGGTATGATGCCATGTTATGTTTAAAACGTTAACGTCATTGCTTTCATGGCTATGATTTGGGAACGTTAATGCTTTTGTACTTTGTTTAGATTACAGCTTACCACTGTGCCACCCGCAAATATAAATGTTGTTGCACTTGCAATTAAACAAGATGCACATTGGCAGTGGATGAAAAAGACCCAGCGTCCTCCTCAGCAGTTTCACAGTGGGTGTACCTGGAAGTGGTTGTGGCAGTTCTCCAGGTGTGAACAGAGGGTAGGCAGCAGCTGGACACAGTAGGAAGCGATATCTTTGGAGCTCCTCTGCTGGAGGTGGGAGAAACCCACGCTCTTGTCCGTCTTCCCCTGCACAAGGCAACATCATGATCTCATCAGCTGACAGTAAAAGCGGTGAGCAACAATTAGGCTTAAAGATAATGACCAATACAGAACCAAACCAGCCTGTTTGAACAACTGTACCTTGAAGAAAGGGGCTCTCTTGGCTGGTGCGGCTGTCAGACTGAACTCTAGTTTGCGAAGCATGTCCTCCAGCAGGAAGACCAGCTCAGCAGGACCCAGCCGGACTTCCTCTTGCGCCTGAACAGCACCAAAGCAAAGATGAGATTAGGGTTGGGATCCGGAACAGTTTCTGGAACCGGTTTGCATCACACATTCAGAGCTGGTTATGTGGACTTTACGTTTGCTATACAATTACAATACCAGTGGTTCTCTAACTTTTTAATTTCAAGGACCACCATAACTCTTGAGAGTGAACAAATGCAAATGTTTGTACATTTGCATTCAGGAATCGGAGCGTTAAGAGGGAATCGTTAAGGAACCGGAATTGTTAAAATCCTAAAGGATCCCCACCCTACATGAGATACGAGACTCCATGTATGTTTGTTACGTGTGGACCATGAGGTAGGGGAGACCCATGGCCGCTATGGGATTAACAGCAATTAAAAAAAAAGAGTTATTATTCCAAATCAGCATGATTTGCCATGGTGATCTGACCCCAGTTTACCATCTATCTACACTTTGTGTGACCTTACCTTGGTGTGTTGCTCGCTGTCCAGCAGGGCTCGGGAGAGCAGGCCACACTGCAGCACGTCCAGCACCTCCACGTCCAGCTCTCTGAAGAAGGGCCGGTAGCCCACCAGGCTGACCCCATGACGGGCCTCTTTCTCCTTCTCCTTCTCCTTCTCTGGAGGCGACTGCAGGAGCACAACGATAGATAGCAATGTTGTTTTTGAGCAAATTTTGATTTAGTTTTAGTCAGTCTTTTGAATAAAATGTAATTTAATTTTAGTCATAATTAAGTCACCTGAAAAGTTTCAGTTGTAGTCTAATCTTAGTCGACTAAATATTATACGATTTTCATTTTACACTTGGTTGCGTGCTGAAAATAGCCGATCTACAAGCTCACGACGCATTGTGAGCTTGTAGATTGGCTATTTTCAGCACGCAACACCTGAGAGCAACCAAACATAAAATTACTCTCTTCTTCACTAGTCCCTCCCTAACGTTTTAGTCTAGTTTTTATTTTGTTGACGAAATTGTCAATATATTTAGTCTTAGTCATCACAGCTTAGTTTTTATTTCGTTTTCGTCAGTAAAAAAAACGCAGTCGAAAAAAAGAAATTCGTCATAGTTTTAGTCGACGAAATCAACACTGATAGATAGATACTTTATTAATCCCCAGAGGGAAACTCAGATATCCTATAGCTCATACAGGCACATCACAAAAAGAGGGGGGCACAGGTTAAAACTGAGAGAAAAAATATATATAAAACATATATTATGAATAAGTATAAAAAAACATTAAAATTAAAAGGGTATCACTGGGAATAATAATAATCCTTTGTTATTGCACATAAATAACTAAAACTAAGACCATTAATCCAGTTCATACAGTAGGCCTAGCGGCTGGTTGTGGAGTTAAAGAGCCTAATTGCTGTTGCAAAGATTTAAGCAGCATCTTTCTTTAATGAGCATTAAAGAAAGATGCATTACTCTTTCTTTAACTTCATTACCTGAAGGCATTCATCTGCCTCAGTTCCTTCCTCCAGCTGAGAGCCGTTTCCTGGAGAAGTCTTAGCAGGTGCTTTCCTCTTCTTTCCTGTGCCCTCTAAGGACAGAAACACACAATTGTTCCAGGACATCACCAGATGACCCTATGGCTAAAGCTCTGTCCAGACCGGCGAATTAGCGAAAGCGACGTGAATAAGCGAACCAAAAAGGCGAAGAATTCGAGATTCGCCTTTTTCCATACACACCAAAAAGCGACGCGAATATGCGTATAATATTCGCTTAATTTGCCTAAATACGAGGGGGTGATATCTGCCCGTAGCGGCTGCAGGCAGATTTCTTCTCCTTACAGGAGAAAGGAGAAGAAAGGAGACTAGGAGAGAGAGGAGATCGGACGGGGAAACAAATAAAACAATGGAAACTACATCCTCAAGTGATGATGACCTGGCCGTGGTTGTTAGCCTATTAAATAATAAAAAGATAAAGAAGAATATAAGTCTTCGCCGGCGCACGCAAGACGCAACCCATCACATCACAGAAGAGACTTGAACACGCTTTCACCGTTCCCCCGGCCTCCGCTCCGTTCCCCCACAGAAAGGCAGCTCGCAGCAGCAGTGGTGTAAAGTAATTAAAAGTACATTTACTTGAGTAGCCTGTACTTGCAGGTATTTGTACTTGAGTCCAATTCCCAGTAGGCTACTTTCCTTCTACTCCACTACATTTCGGATCCTATTGTATTTAATACCCAGCGATTTATTTTAAAACATTAGTCTTTTTGTAGATATAAATTAATAATAAAACATACATAAACCATGCTTTTACCAGTATTCGAGTACTTTCCCCAAGCAGCCACACAGACGAGACACGGAAAAGCTATGCAAAGGCAAGGTCCCTCGACCTTGCTCTCTCTCTCTCTCTTCAAGTAGGATAGAGTGAGCTTGATTTAATACAGAGAGAGAGAGGAGTTCACCAGCGAATGTTCGCTAAATTCGACACAAGGGCGAATAAAAAACAGACGCCTTTTCGCTTTTTTTAAATTCGCGTTTGGTGTGGATGCTTCCATTGACTTTATAAGGTTTTAAACAAAAGGCGAATTATACGCTAATTCGCTATTCGCCAATTCACCGGCGGTGTGTACAAAGCTTAAGAGATCTACATGGCATCACCAGATGACCCTATGGCTAAGAGATCTACATGGCATCACCAGATGACCCTATGGCTAAGAGATCTACATGGCATCACCAGATGAACCTATGGCTAAGAGATCTACATGGCATCACCAGATGAACCTATGGCTAAGAGATCTACATGGCAGCATTATGCTGACAGTGAGTTGAGGTTAGGGCAGTAGCACTTGGCCCTGGCCTTGATGAACTTGCATTGGCTTATGCAAAGACTCAAATGTAATATACATATAGCATGTTTCATAGTCTGATGCCAGGTCATTGTTGTCCTGGTATAGTGTGTTTAGTTTCAATGTACAGATTATTGATTATTTTATTTAGACTGATGATAGGTTCTTGGTTAACTGATTGATTGATTGAGCGATCGATTGAATACTTTATCAGAAGTTTTCATAGGAAAAGCACAGGACAGTACAGTTCAGATACAAGGTCTACTAATATGATTTAAACCCAAGAAAGCACGATGGCTTGTTTACATTGGCGTCCTTTTGTCCTCAATTCATAGAGACATCAAATGACAGAACTATGCATTATATATATATATATATATATTAGGGCTGGGATGCGATTAAAGTTTTTAATCTAATTAATTACAGGCTCTGTGATTAATTAATCACAATTAATCGCATTTTAATCGCACATCGATATTTGACCTGAGAAGCTTTTTTTTTCAAGTAAAACCCATTTTGTTGTACGAATGAATCAACAAGTGAGTTTTTTAAATCTAAATTTCGCATCCACTTGGCCAAACAAAGCGCTCTGATCGGCTACTTCTCCCTTTGCGTTTGTTGTCTCTTCTTGGTTGGTGCATCTCTATGATCGGTATGCCCGAAACTGAAGGTTCTGTGGTGCAAAAACTAAGTGCGATTAAAATGCGTTAATTTTTTTAATCGCGTTAATTTTCTGTAATTAATTAATCGCAATTAATCAGTTAAAGTCCCAGCCTTAATATATATATATATATATATATATATATATATATATATATGGGATTATTGATCCTATGCATTTGATATATGACCTTGTCCTTGCTCATTGTAAATGGCTCTGCATTAAGAGCGTCTGCTAAATGCCTAAGTTGTAAATTATAAGTGAATGAACCTGGCTACCTTTCTTGGCCTTGCTCTGAGGAGCAGCTGAACCGGGGACAGGGATTACTTCTGTGCTTTCTCCATCAAAGTTAGCCAGAGGGGGAATGAAGCCAGGTGTCGCTGGAGACGCAAATGTATTATAGACGTTACAATACGTCATGTCATCATCATCAGGGTAAATTCATTATTTCAACCCCCCCCCCCCCCCTAACCCCTCCACAACCTGCAGGTTTGTTGCTTCTGAGACCTACCTGCCAAAGCTTTTTCTAACAGAGTCTGAAGGTAGGTGATGTTCTGCAGGCGAGTCATCACTTTGACCTTCATCTCCGTATCTTTTTGCTGGCAGAAGGCATTTATAACCTGCATAAACAACACACGTATTTTACACTGAAATAACATGCAATGCAGGGCAGACTGTATAAAAGTTCAAATTGTTGATGCAAAATATGCAATTACCTCTCTGAACCAGTTGATGGTGTGAAAGAGCAACATGCAGAGGAACTCTCTCTCAGCTTTGGACAGGCTCTCCACTTTCTCTATTATGTCCATATTGGTCAACACTAGGGGGCAGCCTGTGACCCACATATGCACAAAAGCAAATTACTGTATATAGTTGTACCAATGACAACAAATTGGTATCACAATCAGACTCTGTAGTTTGTAACTCTCTCTTCCTCACCTAGCAAGGCATCGATTTCCTCCAAGTCTCCCTGGTGTCGTTTCTCCTCGCACAGCCTCAGCAGCCGAAAGAACGGAGACAGACAAAGTGGAGACACCCGCCTACGAAACACAAAACAATTACTACACAATCCACATCACTCCCATTCATAAAATCACAGTTGCATGAGTTGTCATTTTGAAACACTTAATTTCAAGTACCACAACTGCCTCATGAACAAAGCAAAGAATGCCAACGATTGTATATTTTGTGTTCAAGCCTTATGACAGCATTAAGCATTTTCATACTGCTGCCCTTATCTTTTAGCCTGCAGATCGGCGATTTTCGCATGACAACGTCGAACACATACGTATAAAATAGGGCTTATGTGTTTAGGAGAGAGTGTGGCAACTGACTTGTGTGCCTTGTCCTTCTGACTCCACAGCTCTGCTTTGTTCAAGATATCATCAGCCAGAAGAGGCAGCAGGTTGATGGCGATGCCTCCCTGACTCTCATCCTCATCCAGGTTGTAAACCACACAGGCAGGGAGGGGTGAGGAGCTGGGACACAGATAGAAGTCATTACAGGGAACAGGCGGCCCTCACAGCTATAAATTATCTAAACCAGTGCTTTAGCAGAAATGCTTAATCCAGAGCGATTTACAATAAGCACAAGGTAATACAGTACATCAAATAAATAGAAATAGTAATCTAGGATTGTAGGTAAACAAAGAACCTATCATCAGTCTAACAGTAGAATAACCAAAACAATAAATAATCTGTACATTGAAAAATAAAGATAATTCCCAATTTCCAGAAATGAAAGAATAGTGTAAATAGCATATCTACAAGCGCACAACAAATTATTCTTAGGTATTAACAAACCTGCTGATCTCTGGGCCAAGGTCCACCACAAAATCTTCCTGGAAGTCGTCCAGTACACTCTTCCCTATCCACTCCTGTTGGCCAGGGGAAAAACACAGCAATAAAGGGCTTAATCAATCATGCAGTGGCCGCCCGTTGTCAGTCGGTTTGCAATCTGATATCTACAAGAACTAATTTAAAATGTCAGCTCACAGGATGTTTAGAAGTCCACAATGTAATCATGTGGATCTCAAGACTCGTGGCCAGCAGGCCTGTGACGTATCTATGATGTTTTTTTTATTATAATATTGTTTTACCCCTTTTCTCCCCAATTTAGTTGTTGTGCCAACTGATTCCTCCACACACATAATATTTGGGCAAGGTTTCAGCTTGAGCCAAGCCCTGCTGTCTTCCATTATAAAATATAAGTTTCATACTTCAAAAAATATTATGGTAAAGAAGTATACTCCTGTGGCCTACTGGCAATGTTCACATGATACGTCATTGGCCCAGAGGATTTGCAAGGATTTCTCCAGCCACACCGAAAGACCCTCTTCTAGACGAATCGCCCTCTGAGGAGTCGGAGCCATGCCACACAAAGATAAAAAGGACCAATTACGGTAATTGCGTATGCTTTGTTAAGCAAACACACACCTGCACAGTAGAGTCCAGGTTACAGGTGAGGACGAGGTTGGCCATCTCGTCATAGTACAGAGCAGCAGCCTCGGGAGAGCTTTCACTGCATGACTTCACCAGCTCCAACAAGGCTGTCGCCTACATGGGCAACAATAGATCAGTAGCAACACTAGCGGTGAAACTGACATCCCATTAGTCTATTAGTCAATGGTAGGCGAATATAATTTTATTGGTTTAGTGATGCCTCATGTAAACTAGCGCCATTTACAATTTCACAAAATGTGCTAATGTTCCATACTGTAAAAAGTCATGTTTTTGACACCTGCTGAGCAGCTTACACATTAAGTATTTGGATAATCAAAAACTGCCTGTATGAATCTCTGTATTTAGACAGAGAGGATTTACCCGTACCCATATTGGTACCACTGTGAATCTCTGCTGCTTCTTGTTATTAACCCAGTCTCTTCTGCAACTTAATTGATATACTAATGGTATATTCACCTGTCTATATGTCTCCGGGGGTAATAATTCCTCTTGTGAATTCTCCACTTTTGGCCTAGGGCAGGCACGGAAAGAGAGAAGAGAATAGGCAACCGAGACAAAGAAAATAAGAAAGAGAGTGTAAGAAGAGGGCACAGAAGTTCCAGTTTTAGGAAGACAGTGTAATGAGAATATAACAGATCCTACAGTACCTGAGGGCGCCCATGCTGCCCACCACCATGACAGCTCCGATGATACCAATGCGTTTGTACTTGGGCACGGTGCTGGAGAGCTGTTTGCGGATCACGATGTGCATGTCATCCTGAGACGACACAACGGAAAGAATCAGACAGAGCAACAGAGGAACGATAGCAAGGACTCTGCTGTTGTTGTTGTCAGTGATGTGCGTTATATACACCAATGTGCTCCTGTGGGTGGGTTATGCGAGTGTTGTTTGACGGACTGTGTGAGGTAGGCCTGTCACAGTTATTACATAATCGTTTAATCGCAATTATTTTGCCATAATCGTCATAATCATTTCCATGTTGAAAAATGTTGATATATTTTCAGATCGTTAATCGCAATTATTTGAGTGACAATAAATCGTCATGTAAAATGTCATAATCGTGACAGCCCTAGTGTGAGCTACCTGGATGTGAGCTCCTTGCTGCTCCTGTCCAAACGCCAGGCCACTCAGCAGGTGGAAGAGCCGGCGGATCTGATGAGGAGTCAGGTTGTCCATGTAGTCTAGGATTCCCTGTCCAACAAACACTACAGTTAGCTTAAAAAACTCCCAACGCTAAAACAGGCACTGACAGTACAACCTTGAAGGGGCTGAAGAAGCCTAACGTTTTCTTATACAAGATGGGATCAGTCACCCAAAACAACCACATTTTTGTACGTTTTTGTAAATGGGTTGTTTTTGGCGACGGTGAGCAATCCTGGCGAACAACCCGGCAAGCAATGAAGCTTGAATTATGCTTCAAGCTTTAAGGAGGTTAATGGCACATAAACATGGACATACAGTATCTCTTGTTATGGGTCATGAATAATATCTCCTCACCTTAACAAAGACGGCGTACAGGGCCATGTCAGAGGGTTTTTCTGTCACCAGGCCACAGAGCAGCTCCAGAGCCACGTCCACTTCCCCTCCCACGCCACTGCACACGTGGGTGACCAGAGAGCCCACCACCTCCTATCAACCACGACAAACAGACAGGACAACCAAACCACCATGTAGAGCTGTAGTTCCCCCCACACCCTGATGAGCACTAAGAGTTGAGGCATTACATTTCGTATAACACGGTTCTATTTATAATTTTAGAGGCATTAAAAAGTCCTTAAATTGTCACTTTAGAAATGAGCAGATACCCTCTAACTTTATGTTGGTTTGTTTACTGTTGAGTGATTAAACAATGTTACACATTAAGTTAATCATCGGGGAACCCCCCTGGGAGTCCCGACCCACAGGTTGAGAACCAATGATGTAAAGAATGCACAAAGAATTTCACAAGTTTTCAAATGTATAAAAATCTTTAGAAAATAGCAGATCTACAATGCGTCGCGTCGTGAGCTTGTAGATCGCCCATTTTCAAATGGCCAAAATGTAGGGCTAAAGTGGGGAATGTATATTTTGTAATAATAATAAGTGTAATAATAATAAAATCTACAAAGTAACTAGTTTGAGTTAAAAGTAACTAGTTAAAAGTTAAAGTTTTCAAATAATTGTGGTGGAGTACAAGTACAATATTCTCCTCCGAGAAGTAGTGGAGTAGAAGTAAAAGTACTGACAATTTAAAATACTCCAGTAAAGTAGAAATTCCTCAAGTTACTTTAGTACTAAATGTACTTATTTAAGTTCCACCACTGACCATATCCTTGTGTTCAGCACCCACCTGTTGGCAGTAAGTCTCGAAGGAAATGAAGGAGTGTCTGTACATGTGTCCGCCAAAGGGCACCACACAGGAGTCTGGGGAGCGCAACAAACTCTGGGCCAGGGACAGGATAGATGGGAAATACCCTCGCATCACCTGCAATTACAATTTCATCGTAACTAATCATCACATTCATAAAAAGAGGGGACTGCATAAGCAGCACATGGTGTTATTTGATAAAGTATTTTGTGATTGATTGAATACTTTATTAACAGTTTGCAAATACAGGCACAGGGAAGTACAGTACAAGGTCTGCTAATAGGTATTTTAAACCCATTGGGTCCTCTGTACTCAATTCATCCGAAAGGTGCGTGTCTAAAGACTGCCTCGCCTGAGCATATCCCCGAAAGGTCTTCTGTAGCAGGGCTTCTGGGATCTGCCCCGTTCTCACTTTCAGCTTGAGCACGCGCTCAGCTCCTCGCCGGCTGTGGTTGGCGTTGGTAGAATGGAGGATGAACAGCACCAGCAGATCTATGACCTGGCGTCGCAGGTCAGAAACACAAGAATGGATGACTGGGTGTCACTCACCCACACCACAAACACACTCAAAAACTGTGGCCTCTAAAACAAAGTGGGAAATGAAAATTGTGTGAAATACTATCCAAAAACAGAAGAAAGCCTTCGCTTACCTTATGATCCTCTGCTTCATCAACATTCTCTATAGCCTGAAAAACACATTGACACAAGAGCAGGAAATAAATAGTAAATACATGTCAGACCTGCAACACTGCCTTTTCACTCATCACTTAAGACATGATGAATCTGTATATTCACATTTATGTATTAGTCCATTCATTTTTTTTACATGTCATAAAATGACAAGAATATTCATCAGCATTGTGTCTATTTGATTTTCAGTGTTTTTGCAGGTACCGTATTCACATTACGGTGATAGAAGAAGCTTCTTACATAAAGGGTACAGCATAACTAACAATTATGGCTGACTTCAGACCAGTACTTGAATTGTAGAGGCAACAAACATCTGACTGCATATCAAAGTTGAGGTTGGTAATTATACTGTAGCCAACTTTATATTCCAGAGTAGGATGTGTTCACAGTACACTAGTTAACTTACAGCATCATTGTCACAAGGTTAGATACTGCAACATAGCAACTACTATGATGCAAATCGATTTCATATCATAGTTTCTGGTAATATCTGTATGACTTTTCACTCTGAGGTGTGTACAACGTAAAGTGATTTCTCACATCTATTAGATATTAAAATAAAAAAAGAAAATAGTTCCATTTCTCCCTACTGTACCTTGAGCCAAGCCTCAGATATAGTCTTTTGGAAACGCACTGCTGACTTGATGCCATCCAACACCAAAGTAACACTGTCCTGGTTGCTGCTGGCGGAGGACCTGTTCAACAATTAACCTCATTACAAAACACCAACACAAGTAATTACAGTCTGCAATGCATCACAAATGTACAAAACAACAATAAAAGTTCATTACAGTAATACAGTACATCCATTAGCCCATTTCCCACGAGTCTCTGGATGTACTGTCGATCTACAGTATGTGTCAAAGCTGAATGATGAAATGTGTAGTTTGTGGAATGCTGTGTTTTTAAAAATAATAAAAATAACTACTCTAAATAATTTAGTGTAGAGAATTATTTTTTACCCCCTTTCCCCAAAAAAATTAGTTGTTGTGCCAATTGATTCCTGTTGTCACTGCTGCTGTATCCTACTGACTCACCCACAGATATAAAAAGCTAGATACCTCATCCGCCGCTGAAGTTCATTGGCGTGACTGGTAAGACAGGACTGGCGGAAGTGTGGAACTGTGGAAGGTACTCTGCCCCCTGTATTGGGAAAGAGGGAGTCCCGCCATTCCTGCATCTGATTGGCCTACCCCAGCATCCCATTCTGTGACGCACAGGGAAGCGTCCTTCAGAATTCCGGAAGCTTGCCAGTCCTCTTTTACCAACGCCTCAGAGCCGAGGAGGCGTCTACCTTTATATGTCTATGGACTCACCTGCCAGTGAGGAGCTCCCACCAGGAGGACGTAGAGCCTTCGTCCTACTCTTTCTGCCCAACACTCCCAGCTGACAGGTAACAACCCCCAGCCCCCAGGAATACGTATGTATAGTGACAAATATCACCCTACCTGCCGGGCTTCCCTACCCCGAAAAGGGGCCAATGATGTTACAATGGCTGTATATCTTACGTTGCTGCTCCCTTGCTCTTAACGCGGATCTGCGAGGCGCGAATCACAGGAGGAAGAACGCACAACTCCAGTTCCAACTTCTTACGAAGGTCGTTCACCACCTGTACCAAGGGAATGCATTCCACACGCACTTCTTAATTAGTTCTTATTAGTTAAAGTTTCTATAGAGTGCAGGAATATTGCTATGGCCAACATGACTTGAAGTTGTGACCTCATATGCATCGGGGCCAGAGATGGAGTGCAGGATGAACTTGACAACCACAGGAAGGTCCTCCAGTTGTACTGCTGCCAAGGTGGCCATGACAGCTGTACGAACCTGATGTAGGGACACAACATAAGTTACTCTACCGCCTAGACACAGCCAAAATGTGTGTGTGTGTGTGTGTGTGTGTGTGTGTGTGTGTGTGTGTGTGTGTGTGTGTGTGTGTGTGTGTGTGTGTGTGTGTGTGTGCGCGCACGCTATGTTTGTCTTTCTTGCTGAGGTTGTATGTTGGCTCAGAGAAAACCAGGGCAAAGACAAAAATAATTAGAATTAAGAAAAAGCTTTGTTAAAAAAGTATGTTTTTAGTCTCTCAATTTAGTTTATACGTTGTGGGGGGGGGGGGGGGGGGGGGGTAATGATATGTAAAATATGACGTTATCAGTGATGTTACTAGGTTTTCAATGTAATGGGTCCCGGGACCCACAGGTGGTCATTCAAATGGGTCCCAGAAAAGTTTTATGAGTCCTCAATATAAAGTTTACGCGCGCAAAATGGTGTCGGACGTCGGTGGAATCAAAACATTGACGTTTCTATCGCCTGTTTAAGACTTTCTATGTGGATTTTATTTGTGTTAACGTAGGGTAAAGTAGGATGCGTTCACCCATGAACAATGGTGGTGTCTGTGGAATTTCTTCTTTTTTTTCTTTTACCGCAACGCGGTAAATTATTTTAACATGGACTCCAATGGAGGCGCATCCCCGGGACCCCAGGACCATGACATGAATGAGTCCCTGGGTGACTTGAATGAGTTTTTGATGCGGGATGCGCACGTAATGACATCACTGCGTTATACTAGACTGTACCTGTCATGTTATTAGGGCTGGGCGAATGGGAAATATAACTTACATTCAATATTACGATTATTTTGATTGATTATTTTATTAGACAAAAATGGACGATTGAAATGTAGTACAGTACGAGTACAGTTAAACACCCTGCCTAAAAGGAACATCCCAAATAAGAACTTTTTTACGTAAAACCTGCATCTTGGTTATTCAATTAAGCTAAATGAGAATGAGGGCTGTTATTACAGGTTCTAAATGTCCGTTTTGAGGTATTTTCGGTTAATTGCCCAATGCCCAGCCAACACTACATGATCTCATCAGTAACAGGTATGGTATGTGCATGTGCATCTTACTTCAGACAGTAACGAGGCACTAAGGTTCAAACTAGAGAGGGCGTCCAGGATGGGGACAGTCAACTGAGTGTTCTCCTGCAGCAAAGCACTGTAGAGAACACAGAGATAAAAGAGAAAGTAATGGGGAGAATTGTTTTCCATCCGTCAGAATAGAACAGGGTCCAGGGTCAACATTTTAAAAAAGACAGACAAGACAGAAAAAAACATTCATCCTACAATCCTACATAATATCCTACCATACTCTTTAAAAGGCAAATAGAATAATTAAGTACTTCATAGTCTAACTAAAAACAGTGCAAATAATAGGGTTAGGTTTCATTCATCTTGATTTGGTTTATTTGTCATGTGTGGGGGATAGAACAATGTGTGTTCACGACCACATATTGCAATGCACTATGGCCCTCTTTTATCAATGGAGCGTAAAAACGCTTATTTCTTGCCATAAATATTGGTTTAAGTCAACGTTGAAGTGAGATTTATCAACGCATCCTATACAGAATGAATTATGAATTATAACAAAGCATTCATGGATGAAAGCTGGCTGGTGTACTGTATGAGGGGATGGTTCTAACTCTGATCTCCCAGTAGCAAAAATAAATCCACGGCGTGAAGATATACTGTAGGTGTGCTGGGGGCACAGTAGAGCGTCTGGTTTTTATCCTTAACTCCAGAGCGTACATTTAGAGATCCTGCAGTCCACAACAAGATTTAATCAGCGGTGCTCTTGTTTATTCTAGGTCTGAGCCAGATCGGCAATCTTATCTGAATAACTGTTAAAGTACGTGTGCACATTGCAAATAATGTTAAGAGTGTTTCCATATCACTAGATTCTACACCACCTCAGAACTTGACGTGAGATCTGAGCCTACCGTACCCCAACATCAAAGTCACGATGCGATGATAAATGCGGGAATCTCGGCGTATGCCAAACATTTGATCTGCACCACGTTGATAAATGAGGGCCTATGTACTTATCACTCATCCAGTAACAACTTTGATGTCTGCAGCAGTTCTTATCATCACCATCATCCCCACCCTAACAACCTCATGACCCAACTGTACTTATCACTCATCCCTTAACAACCTTAACGTCACCATGATGCAGCTGTACTTCTCACCACCATCCCTTAACAACCGTAACGTCACTGTGATGCAGCTCAGCTGTAATCATGTGTTCCTTACTTGAGATCCTTGGCGATGTCATTGTGCTGGGAGTCTTCCAGGATCTCAGGTAGGCTGGTGATGATGTCACGCTGAATCTCCACTGGCGCCACTGACACCAGCTGCATGAGCTTAGCGGACAGTTCCTACAAATAACAGATCGCAGAAAAAGAAATTATTATAAATAAGGCAGTTTATTTTAGTTGGGGGGGGGGATAGGGCAATATGGAATGGATGAACAAGGATATCAAATCGAATACACATTGTGTATTATACAGCATGAGATAAATAACGGTTGAAACCAGTAGAAAAAGAAGAAATCAAGATTACCATGGGACAGAGAAGGTGAAAGTAAACATTTGCAAAAACCAACTAGTCAGAAGATTTTACCTTGCTGTCCTTTACTCTGTCTAACCATTTAAACTGGTTGATTATGACACGTGGAATATTAAGTCCATCTTCTGCACTGTGGGGGATAGAACAAGATGACGGCATATAATAAGATATAAGCTTATCTAGTATACAGTATATAATATTATATAATATAGAAAATACATTGGTTATGCTGTTACATTTGACATACAGTAAAACTGTGATCATACATAAATAATACTGACCTATTAAACATGAATTCAGGGAGTTTCTCAAACAAAACATTGATGATTAAAGTCTACAAGGAAGAATAAGGATAGATTAGGAATCTGTGTTGCAGTTGAAATGTCGCTCTTCTGGTTTGCAAATGTCTTAGATCGTCTCTGCCAACCATTCAACTCGTACCTGTAGCATTTCAATCCCCAACAGCATACGTAGCAGACTCTCTTGGAATGAACTGACAGAACTAAAACACAGGAGAAAATGACATCCATTGACATTGGTTGAGTTGCGTTGCATAAATATAAGTTATTATTCTAGGAGCCTTTTCCCAGTTAGATTTGTGCATTGTTTATAATAGAAGAAAAGAAGGCATAGTGCTGAATCGCGTCTGTGTCTTGTTGCCGTTCTGAATTGAAATAATTTGAGTGCCTACTGAATGACATAACATAAAGTACTGGAATCATTTTTCTTCTATTGAACTTTTTGAGCCCTGCACCCGGCAAGTTTTGTTGTACCATTCCTCTTTGAAGTTGTAATCACATTCTTTCTGGTTTGTATCATTTTATAATACCTAGAATCACCATCAGGCAACCGAGGAACGCAAGGAAGGAGGCAGTTCCTAAACTTCTCAGGTTCTTCAATATAGGACTCCATTCCAGTGATGAACTCTTGGATAATCTGTAAGGCAATTAAGAGTTTGTAACTTCAAGGCAGAGTTCACAACGGTGTTGTCTTCAACCCAGGAGCAGTCTTCATCATACTCACACCAGGGTACCTCTGACTTTTAAGCAGTTGTTGCTGTATCCGTTTTTGGAACACTACTTGGTCAACAGCTGGTGGGTAAAACATTTAAGGTTCCAATCAATAAGCTGCATAATGTGATCACTTTTCCCCATGCATGCGTTTCTCAACTTGAGCTGGTTGGATGCTTACCAATCTCGTTGGATGCACCCCCTTGTCTCAGGGTGACACCAGCCTCTCTCAGAAAGACACCAAATACAGAGTCATTTGTTTCTTCTTGAACCGCAGCCTTGGACTGACGACTACTGGCACGACTCTTCTTTGATTCTGGAGGAGAGGATCATAGGGAGCAGAACATGACAAATAGGCCAGTGCAGCAGACACCAGATATACAGTAAGAATGTCATATAAACGTACTACTGGATAAGTCATGGGTTGCAGAACTTTCGCCTTTATCCACAGCAGCCGAGGATCGCTTCTTGCGCATCATCTGTGGGGAAGAGATTTAACCAAAGACCTGTCAGAGAAACATGCTGGTGGTATCCCTGATCTATCCAAAGTCCTGTCATAAAACCATGCTTGCTGGTGGTACCCTGTCACTGCTGTCAGAGAAAACCATGTTGGTGGTCCTTAAGTCAGTGTTGTATCCTAATCCAAAACCAGACCCAAATCTTAGAATATGTTGTTGGTACCACAGGAGAGATGACAAGCAAAATATGTGCAGTTTGGGTAATGGGGCGTGCACAGTGAATGTGCAGTGTGCGCTGTGCACAGTCTATGAGGGATTGAATGTAGGAGTGTTGGGCACTGTTTAGTAGTATCATCCCCATATAGAACATCCATAGAACCTCCCGGGTGATGTTCTATATGGGGTATCTAGTATCAGCGATATCAGCATGCGACACAGCGACAGACATCGGACAGACAGACATTCGGTCGTTCGTTTATTATTAGTAGAATACAAAATCCCCCAGGCATAAAGTAGATGTCACATGTTTATCTGATAACAATGCCAAAGTGGAACTTACTGTTGACGGGTTAAGATAGACCACACGGTACAGAACAGAACAGCAGTCAGGAAACCAACACACAAATTCACAACAACACAACTTCCCGCGCCGTCCGTGACGTCACTCCTCTCAGGCAGGGATCAGTGACAGTTGTCATGTCAACAGTGTGCGGAAACTGCCAGATGAATAAAACTATAATTAAGACAATCAATCAATAAAACATTGTGAAGAATATAATTATGTTTCACGGTATTAAATAACAACAACAAATATTCAACAGAAAAGTTAGGAAGGATAATAGCACTCTCTAGTCTTGAATTCACAGTTGTTGATGGTCTCTAGAATTCCACGTTTGCCTGCCTGGGGGGGTTGGCTCGTTTTGAGACACACGTTGGCTCTTTCTGAGGGGTTTACCCATACCGGCTAGCCATAAATTATAACGCTCGTAGAAGACTCATTTTGTAGACATTTGAGCAAAAATGTCCACAAATAAAAGTACTCTACGTCGCCGAGCGTTATAATTTATGGCTATAGAGGGTTTACCCCTACCGCACCGTTCGATTCGGGAGCAGTAGGGGAACTAAACTCAGCACACCCAAATTATACAAGCGTAGTACCCAGGGTTACCATGTCTGCTTATTATACGTTTATTATATTGTTTCTGAAGTCCTTGCTTCCGAATGTTTTAATTGTTGTTTAAGAAATAATTAAGGACCCCCCAAATTAGGCTAGTGTACCCCTCCCCCCCCCCCCCCCCCCCTCATTTCATTTAAAAAAGAAAAGAAAACATTATAAAGGATATGGTTTTAGTGGTTAATGTAGTGTAATCAAATTCTAGAAAGTTAACAATTGTAGTGGAGTAAATTTACAATATTTGCATCATAGGTTTAAATGCTTTATTGTGAGTCGCTCTTTGGGGCTTGTTTTCACAGACCTGGTTGCTTATTTCTCAAAATCTGGCAACACTGGTTGGTTGTACCGCCCACTTGTTGGAACTTCCTCCTTTGACACCTTGTCAAAAGCAGATGCCCAAGAGAACTGGAAGTACAGAGACAGAACAGAACAGAACAGAACAGAACACTCACTCACCTCTTCTATTCACAGGATATCATTCTTCAAATAGGAAAGACGAATAAATCACTGAGACAATGGCTAGTGCTAATTTCCATGAGCTGACCGCCAACCTTGTGAGTGGAGAGGCGTTCAGTTTCTCCTGCCTTCAGGGTAAAGTGGTCCTCATTGAGAACGTCGCATCCCTCTGAGGAACGACCACCAGGGATTACACCCAGATGAACGAGCTCCACGAGAAGTACTCCGGCAAGGGGCTTGTGATCCTGGGGGTTCCCTGCAACCAGTTCGGCCATCAGGTAATAACTATAATGTAATATGCACCGATCAATTATATTTCTTATTTGTGATCTATTATGATTTACGACTGGGTAAGGAGAAAGGTAACAGGATAGGTGGGCACCATTAAGGAAGAGTGGGCACCTCGGTGTTAAATTGTCTTTTCTTTTTTTTCTTCAGAATGAAAAGGATTTTTTTTTCTTTTTTTTTTAAAGCAAAGTATACATGATGATTCAAACATGCTTAAACATTCGACAATCAAGGTCTAATATTTCTACAATTGCTCCAAAACCTGAATATCCAGTGAATTTGGGGGCATAAACAAGAAGTTATAAAAGAAGGATAAAATGAAGTCTGATAATGATGGCCTACTGTGCATGTTCACATCATTACATTAGCCTGGGGCCAGCTAACTAGTAACTGCGTAGGCTCCATGTTTTAACCATAGGTTTTACCAATTTTCAAATGTTTCATCTTTTAACATTTTGGACAAAATAGCCAATTTTACATGGGGGTGCCCACTGCCCAGATGCCAGTGCCCACCTGTCCTGTATCCATTTCAAGTTCAACCCATCACTTAATAATAGCAGGTGGCAGCAGGCCTACAGCTCTTTCTTGACGAGGGATTAATTTCATGCAACCTACCAGTAGCCTACCACTAGTGATCTTTTTAATTGATTAAGGCGGCAAATATTATCTTAGTGATTATTCTATCGATTAGTCTATTTTTTCGATTATTTGAATACTTTTTAATTAATATTTTTTAAATAAAAAGCTAGCTATATAGTAGGCTAGACTGTAATTCTTTTTTATCAACGAATCGGTGAGAAAAAAAAAGTTTTTTATAATGGACTAAATCGTTTGGTCTGATTTAATCACTTAAAAGCCTTATATTTTATACTTTGTCATACAACAGTGTTGCACATTGTTATAGCTAAAAGGCTTTTTACACTTTAAATGACTATACATGGAAGCTGATTCGGAATCTACAAAAAAAATCAATTTGATTAAAACAATTCATTTGATACTGTTGTTGCACGCATATAATTGATCGCAACTTTAACGGCTGTATGGTTTAACCTTTTACAGGAGAACTGCAAGAACGAAGAGATTTTCCAGTCCCTGAAATACATCCGTCCAGGAAATGGCTTTGAGCCCAAGTTCCAACTACTCCAGAAGACAGACGTGAACGGGAAGGACACCCATCCCCTGTTTGTGTTCCTCAAGGAGAAGCTACCCATCCCCAGCGACGAGCCAATGGCTCTGATGGATGACCCTAAACTGATCATGTGGAGCCCCGTGCGCAGATCCGACATCGCCTGGAACTTCGAGAAGTTCCTCGTGGGACCGGACGGGGTGCCTTTCAAGCGCTACAGCAAAAAGTTCCCGACCATCAGCCTCGAGGCAGACATCAGGAAGCTTCTCAACCTGGCCTAACTAAACAGTCCTGTTCTAATAGGCCTACAGTAATAATGCCTGTCAACTTTCCAATGTCCTATAAATGTCCTGCTGTAGGTTGGTGTGTGCAACATGTTTAAGACGAACCACCTGTGCTTTCTTGTGCTAAATGTTCCTTGTGTTCTGAACTTTTACTGTATGAAGGCATCCTTTGAAACCAATACTGAGAGGGATACCCGATGGAAGTGTAAAAGTCTTAACTTTCCCTGGTCCGTTGTGTTCTTGTAAAGCACAGCATAAGTGGTTCAATAAATGTATTTAATTTTTTTCCTACGATGCAGGTGACTATTTTTCTGCCTTCAGCAGGTCAATCTATTCTCATTTTATAGGACTTGCACTCCAAAACATATTTATGACCGTATTGTGCAAAGCAAGTAAAAGTAATGGGCTAATATTAATATTGTAGCTCTATGTCTAGGCTACTGTCCAATGACGTGTTATTTGGAATCGTGTATGCCCAGTGAGCCATAGTCAGCTATTAGATGTCTGTCTAAAACCGGGTTATAACTGGTGAAAGTTTTTCAAAGCTAGGCTTAGCCTAGACGTTACGGCTATAAATATTTATATCTAGACACTTAATCATCTAATCTTTCAGACCAGTCATGACCTGGTTTTAGCCCAGCCGTTTAGGTGCATTTTAGATGTCTAACAGCCGGAAAAAATGCTCAGTGGGTGAAGTTTGAAAAAAACAAGTGCCATAGATACAATTTACTGTACACTCGACTACAACTACTGTGCTCACTTCCTCCTACTCTTACAACTCACTTCCTCCTATGCACAGTTCAAGTTCAAACTTATCTTACTACAATGCACCATGTATAACCTGTTAAACCACAAACCAAATTGCCTACAAAAAACGAATGTGTTGCTACATACTGTACATGTACTGCAATACACCAAATAGGGTTCCCGGCCTGAATGGGTTAAAGGAAGTTGAGATGATTTCAGGTCTAGACCCTACATTTCACAATTTACTACAAGGGAAGCCACAACATGCACTCCAAGAATACCATATGTACGCGGTTACTCAACGTATTAACTAATTTCCCATTCTCCACACCACTTTGGACTCCAAACAAAGCATCTCGTTTAAGCTCCCAGTCTTTATTGTATTTTCAATCCAAATATTTCTCAATTAAAAACAAATATTGTAGATATTGGCAATATGAATATTAGGACACAATTATTAATATACCTATTTGAAATAGTGTGATTATTTACATCTATTCAGCAAATCGATTTATGTGGAATTGGAGTTGCTCTTGTGATTCAGGAGGGGGAGGGGGGAACCATGTTCCACTGTGTTCGTTGACAGCTGGAATTCTTCATCAACTTGCTAGAGAGGTTAACAGATACTGTATGATGTAAAGCTTTTCTATTCATTGGCATAAATATGATTATATGTACTCATGTCAGAAGGGCATAATCACGGCAGGACCAACCAGCAAAAAGGACACTTTCAGTCCCATTGACATTTACATGCTGTCGTGTCACATGGAAAAAGCACATAACTAATGCCACAGAGCAAGCACTCTATCTTATGGGAGTCGTATCCATGAAGCAGTTAATGTAAGTTGCATCTGGTTTTACAACAAGTCCTTTTGATATTAAACTTGATTCTATTTTATTCACAACCCTCACATTAAAAAAAAAGGTGTGAAAGATGAATTGCTTAGATGAGGCACCTTTCAGTGTCAAGATGACAGTTTTAGGTAACTCAAATATTAAACGAATAAAGGGATTACTAGACACTCCCTCAATTTCTCCCACAACCACGGAAGAATGTGCCATACCGTTTTATTAAACAGCTGACAAGTTGACTAAATCCACTGGAAGGGAAACGCATAGTTTCAAATGCCTGCAACGCTCCCCTCAAACAATGAGGAGGCCATCGCGATACTGCTGTCCTGCACCAAGTCTGATAACGTGTAGATTGCTTATCGTGATCAGCAGCTAATTCAAGTTTCATAAATTAAGCACCACTTTTATACTGGTTTATTTTGCTTCACTCAAGTGTGCTTTGAAGATATCAAATAACAGCCATATCAATACAGAGCTGCAAGAGTACAAGACTAAGGACAAGCCATTGCAGATGAGCCAGGGGTCCACTCAGGCAGCAATCAAAATGTTAAAAAGACACATTAAAAGACCTGGAAATGCATGACAGATAAGAACCCGATGCTAAGGCAAAACCATCCTTTTGTTATCATTTCTAGTTAGACCAGAAGCAGAGAATGAAATTAATAATTGGAAAGTTCAAAGTGCCTCTTTTTTTCTTCCTTTAACCAGGTTGCAGAAATAAAAGGCCGCATTTGCATTGTGTAACAATGAAAAATGAAATTAAAAAGTTTGTTTGCAGGACAGATAGTCCCCCAACAGATAGCCAAGGGAAAACAGAGCAAGCATGCTGCTGTGATTTCAAACAGCGAGGCTGATGGCCTGAAGGTGCATTCACACCAGATACGCTAAAAATAAATCACGTTGCCTGAAGAGTGTCACTCTGTTGCATTTACACTGGATGCAACATCACTTTGAAGCAATGCTTGCCACGCACAGACACTGGCTGCTGTGCTTCAGCAAAAATCACAGACTTGAACAATTTTCAATTTGCGCGATTCGCGTCACTTTGGGCATACAAGCAAAATAATTAAGCTTGATGTTGCGTCTTTACATTAACTTAAATTGAATCGTGTTGCTCAAAAATAAATCGCACCCTGTGTGAACGCGCAAGAGCCAGGCTACAAAACTGCCTCTGCCACATCTCGTGGCAAGGACCCAGATGAGGAAAAACCTTGAAATTAGACATTTATTTTGTCATTGGAATTACACACTCTGCAGGCCAGGAACACGTGTAGAGCCAGTCTATTAGCGGAGCGAACACCATCAGTTAACTTTCCTTGATGGATCCACTGTTCATAGGAGGCGTAATGACAGGATCCATAAAGACAGCGTGTCTGCGTGCCGCTCTGTGCACATCACAACGGCAATAGAGTTTTGCATGTACCTCACTGCAGAAGGATTATTGGAGATACAACTAAGGGGGTGTTCCCATAGGCCCCCCTCTGTCAAAATAGCTGGTACATTGCTTTAACACGTACAACTTGGAACGCTTTGGTTGAAACAGGATGTGCATTTGGCTTATTTTTTTTGTGTGTGTTTGCATTTCTAACTGTTCCTGTGGGTAACAGAAAAGTTTATCTTTATCTATAGATTTGAGGGCACTTCTAACATTCTGTTCGTCCAGTGAGAAGGATCTATAGCCATTTATATTCCCCGCCTTTTCATTTCCAGACTAGTAAACTATGTTTATAACTCAGCAGGCCACCCGCTCCAGGGAGAAAACGTCTCTCAGGTCACTCTTCTGTCAAGGCTTTTGGCTCTAGTGGATGAGATGCGAGACAAATCGAAACACAAAGGAGGTGGGGTGGGGTTAATAATAACGACTCTGTGGTGAGTCTCCAGTCACTGAAGTAGCTTGGGTGTGCGCATCAAAATGTCTCCGTTTGCCATAATAGTTTCAGTGCGTGTCCTTTTTTTTTTCTTTTTTCCTTTTTGCAACAGTGCTTATCAGTTGGTGTCCATGTGATCTTCGGCTGCTACTTCGGGGGCTCCTCCTAAGGAGGCTGAGGGCTGTGGCTTGGAGGAGGAGGGGGCGTCCCCGCTCTCTCTGCGCTGGTAAAACAGTACGTAAGCTGCTTTAGTCTGTAGGGGGGAGAGAGAGAGAGAGAGAGAGAGAGAGAGAGAGAGAGAGAGAGAGAGAGAGAGAGAGAGAGAGAGAGAGAGAGGAGATGGAGACGGATGAGATTACAAAACACTGTCACCTGATGCCAAGGATGAGAAGCCCAGAGAGGTCTCCTCATCATCGGTCTTATAAGCGTGAACGTAGGAAAAGACATATGCATTAATTAGTTGGTTTATCTTTTGGTTGTAAAGTACAGTACAGTGCAGTTCTCAACCTGTGGGTCGGGACACCATAGGAGGTTCTCTTTTGGGGGGGGGGGGAGATGACAGTCAATTGACCATTACTGTATCAAACGTAATCAACAAACTTTGTTATTGGCCAAATTGTGAAATAATATAAGGGAATAAAAAAGGGTGAAAAAAACTTTTAGATGGGCTATTTACACAATATTTAACTGTGGAAACGAGTCAAACTACCAAATGTAATGGCTAAACTCCTAGAATTCCAAGTGCTTGTGAGGGGAGGGGGGTCCCCGGTTCAAATATTTTGGAGAGGTTGTGGCTTGAAAAGGTTGAGAACCACTGAAGTACAGGACTGAATAGAATAAACAACATCAAGGCTTTAAAAGCTCACCACAATCTGATCCTCTGAGGCAGACGAAACACTGCTATCGTCAAAGTAATGCCACTTTCCATCCAATTTGTTTTTGCCATAAGCTGTGTCTGTTGGGCGAGGAGAAAGGCAGAGTTATCAATGTCATTGCACATAGTTGTAATTTGTTCATGCAGTGACCAGGAGTATGGACCACCACGTCACACTAAAGTCAAAACTTTCATTATAACCTATACATTAACACTGATTCAAATTTTGCTACAAGGTAGTTCTTTATTCATAATGCATATGGTTGAGATATACTTTAGGTGTAACAGAGTTGATTCTTGACAGCAAATCTTGATTTAGTTTTAGTCATATTTTAGTCATCTGAAATGTTTTCGCTTTAGTCGACTAAATCTACAGTTTATTTTGTAGACAAAAATGTATAGTGGCGGGCCTTGACTGTGTCGTAAAGGCTGATCTCATCTTACACTTGGCTGCATGCTTAAAATAGCCGATCTACAAGCTCACAATGCGTCGCGCTGTGACCTGTTGCGAGCTTCTAGATCTGCTAGTTTCTGAGCGCAACCAAACATAAAATTACATTTCTTTTAGCTCTACTGGATCTCTTCTCCAATAGTCCCTCGCTAAAATTTAAGTCTAGTTTTTATTTGTTGACGTCCATATATTTAGTCTTAGTTCTAGTCATCGTAGCTTTGTTTTAATTTAGTTTGTCAGTGAAAAAAGGTAGTCAACAAACATTTTGTCATAACAGTTTTGGTCTATGAAAAGAGTCCACAGTGAATGATGGCACAAGGAAGGGAACCTGTGCCAATCTGAAATGAACACTGTAGCCACTGTTTCCTTGGAAACAGTGGCAGGCTGGCCTCATCAGGGACACATTGTTGACTGGGTTGAACACGTACAGTAGCAGGTACAATAACGCTATCAAAACCAGTAAGACTCCCTAAAATGGGAGATAAGCGACCGTCAGGTCGCATAAACAAACTTTAGAAGGCAATGGTAGTCAATCAGGAGGGAATATGGGAAATGGGACAGATCCATGTTGATGACATGACTTTAGAGATACTGCGTACAGATTTGCGTGATTTTAGGGCAAAATCTGTAGGAGCAGTGTCCAAAAATGTGTGTTTCTATAATCGGCCAGATTGTGGCGCTAGATGGGACAGATGCATTTTGATGACATGACTGTAGAGATACTGTGTACCGCTTTGTGTGATTTTAGGGCAAAATCTGTATCTTGCAAGAATCGGCCTCATGGTGGCACCAGAAGAGGGCCACCCATGTGGGAAATGAGGGTGGAGTTGTGGTTTGGCAGGCAATGAGCGTGTGTGCAAAGTTTCGCATGGTTCGGGGCAACGGTGGTGGAGATATGAGTAGGGGAAAAGTGTGACATGACGAACTGACTGACAGCCGGTGGAGGTTTTGATAGTAACTGCAACCTGACGGCCGCGCAAAAAAAAAAAAAAAAAAAAAAAAAACTAATTTAAAAACATGAACATTAACTCTTATACCGCTTTGGACGTTCCTGTTCGCCCCAATTCCCAAGAGACCTCCGCGCCAATACAGCGCTCGTTCGCGTTCGTTCGTTCATTTACTTTGTTGAAGCTGATGAGGTCGCTCAGCCGTGTACTGTAAACACATTTTCCGCGGTGATGGTGTAAAAAATCCATTATGCGTTAACATCAACGGAGACCAATTCACTTCCTTGTTGATTTCTCTGGCTGTGAGGCTCTGTGGCCAGTGACTGGTCTGAATGCACGTAACAGGCAAATCACATTCATTCTCAGCATGACGCCGCCCTCTGCTGCCTGGCAGACCAAAGTGCACTATTGCACAATAAAAAAAAAAAAAAAAAAAAAAAATGTCTATCTATCTACTATAACGTCGCAAAGGTAAGCCGCTTTTTGATGGCACCAGACCCAATAAATAAATAAATAATCTGGCAGTAGGAGAGTTAAGTGGGAGGGAAATCTCGCTCTTTCGAACGACCGTCATTTCGACAAAGGAGCGTCGGGAGGGTTAGGACTCAGCCCACGGAGGTTAGGGTAAGGGTTTGGGTTGGGTGTCGAAAAGATGACACGTAGTAACAGCAAAGCGTTCCCTTAAGTGGGTTTTATTCCAACACATAACGTCAACTGCGTTGTCCTACTGTGTACGTGGATATGACTGATGTTGGTGCAACGTGTTCGCCTGGAGGAGAAGACTGCTACGTGCTGCTGTGTGTATTTAAATTAAACATTAACTATAGACACAGTGGGAAGGTTAAAGATCACTTACAGTGGCCTCCTCCCATCCCGCCATAGTGGTTGGAGACAGCAACGAGGTCATAAACATAGGGTACAGCCTTGGGATCACACACAAACTCGGACATATTCAGATCCCTGGGAAAGGAAAACACATCATCAGCAAATGTAAACCTGTCATTACTGCCAGCCTCTTGGACAATGTCACAAGAGAATTAAACTAAAAACCACCAAAAAGGAGTTTGAGGTGTAATAAATGCAATTGATTAAAAAAAATACGAAAGAATGTCTATGATCACATTATATGTAAACATTTTAAAAATGAAAAAAGTGCTAGATTAAAAATGATTAAGCACTAAGCGTGGGTTGGGCTGACACCTTAACACGGCCTCAGCTGGGAAAGGCTATCCTGGGTTTTGAGTGTGGTTTTGAAGGAAAGGAGTGTCAATTGTCCAGTGCATTGCAGAGCTACTTCCAACTTGCTAGAAGCAATGAATAAATAAATAGGTTAAGCCAAGTAGGTCATTTAGCCAGGAAGTAGCTCTTCAATGGAATGAACAATTACAATACTTCCATATTCCCTTTCAAATAAGTGGTCTAGACAATTGGGTTAAATTGGGAATTGTTTAAGACCTGGGTCGTGTCCCAAATTTCTACAAAGCAGGTGCCAAGTCAAATGTTATCCTAACCGATAGGCATGATAATGATGCCAACTACTATGAAAATAATAACCAGGTTGTTTAAAAAATCACACCCGTGTGAACTGAGCGGTGGTCGTGGAGGCTGCGCAACAGCAAAACAAATATATATATATATTGTGTGTGTGTGTGTGTGTGTGTGTCTGGCCTGGCCTGAACAACAGCGCCCCTCCCTTAACATGTGTGGTCACAAAAGGTACTGTAGGCTACATACAGACACGCATACAGACAGACAGACAGACCCACACACACGGCCACGTATAGGAGCGTTGTGACCACCGCTCAAAAACAGGAATGTTCCTTTAAGGAGAGGTTTAGTGAAGGACAGATGAGTCTTTGTCTCCTGCAATCTGAGTACCGTAAGCATGACTTTGCTTTCTATTAAAGGAACTCAGCGTGTCGGTAACATTCTCAGTTCTGCTTCCTGGTTTTCTGGTGGACAAGGTTGCTCAACAGAGCTTGGGAGGAGTACAGGTCGTTACAAAAAAAAAAAGGTAGCTTATATACTGTACCAACCCGGAGCAACATCCCCATTTCAAAACATGGGGAAATTGGACTTCTGCAAACAGACGTTTCAATGACTCACACAGGGTCCTTTTGTTAGGTGTTGTTCAATTATTACCAAACCAAAATGGATCAAAGGAATGTTGCAACACATTCAAAAAGGTGTGACCAGAGATTTGGAGCACAATCAACTCTGCAAAAGAAATCTCTGAAAAATAACTTCCTTGTTCATTCCTCCGACCAATATTCCCTGCTAGATTGTGCACTGCAACTCCCCCTAGTGTAAAACAATGTAAAACACTTCTCACGTTCTCCTTTTACATGCCAACTAGTTGGGCAAACGAAAGCGCTTTCCTTAAGGCACTGTGAACCATCTTTGTGTTATGGAATGTTATACCAGTGGTTGCCAAACCCAAAAGAGATTAAGACATTTGCCCGAGACCTAAACTAACAAAAGTAGCAGATCTACAAGCACACAACACCTCACGCCGCAAGCTTGTAGATTGGCTATTTTGACTAGTTATTCATTCTTTTTATTTATGGAATTTCTTAAATGTTTGTTTTAAATGTATAAAAAAAATATATACTTTTAAAATATAATGTATATATATATTTTTTAAATGTATAGGAATAGAAAATGGGATTTTTACTTGTGACCCATAAAAAATTGTTTGGGAAAGTGTGATATACAATACAGATAACCTTCACAGGGCTGTAGTGTTGATGCCAGCATACCTGATAGGAAAGTCCACCACCGTGTCCAGCTTGTCCCTCCAGCATCGGTTGTAGGAGAAACGTTTTAGGTGAACTACCAGAACGCGAGGCAATGACCACAGGTCAAACTTCTTCGTAGCCTGCTGGTGTTTCTTACAGGTGGGACAATACCTGCGTATACACGATGGTAGTTATTGATATGAGAATTACTGCCATCAAAGTAAAACAAAATTATAGAATGTTCTGGGATATTATAACATCAGATTAACGTAATAAAATGGATATTCTGGAATTCTCCTTTAATGGCAAGACCATGAATGCTTTTGTTACAATGTCAAGACTGAAGGTTGTCATGAAACCCATACCACGGATCGTGTTCTCCGAGCGTCTCCATGGTTGTGAAGAGCTCGATGCATTCCCTCAGAGCCACCGTGGCCTTCTTTTTCTGGGGTTGGAGCATGCTGTCGTGTTTCTCATAGGCCTGCAAACACAGGGACCATTGGAAATTAAGATTTTTTTGTTTGGGGGTTTTATGCCTTTATTGATAGGACAGTAGACTGACAGGAAATGGGGGGAGAGATGGGGAGTGACATGGGGCAAAGGTTGTCCGGATCGAGAATCGAACCGGCGATGCCGCCAGGCATCCATGCCTATGTGGCAATGCTTAACTCATTGAGTGCCAATCCCGAACTAGTTCGGCTTTATTAGCGTATCGCAGAGTGCCGATCCCGAACTAGTTCGGCTTTAAAAAAAAAAAAAAAGAAAATTGAAAAAATATTTTTTGAAAAAATGTTTTTGTACCCCATCAAATCTGGTGAACATGATTTCAATCGCGATTTTGCATGTTCCACCCCCATACAACCCCATCTAACATACAGGGCAGCCATTTTTGTTTACATAACATGTAAAACATAATGGCTATTATCTCAAGAATGCCTGAACGGATTTCCAATCGGATTTTTTTGTTTGAAAGCTGTGAACAAACTGCACAAATCCACTCCAATGCAATCCAGGATTGCATTGGATTTTTTAGAGCTCATTCTTCTCTGTTTTTTTCCCATGCATGAGGTGTGCAAAGTTTAATCGAGGCTAAATTGCAGAAAATAGATCTTCTAAAATGCTTGGTAGCCAATAGCTAACTTCAAGCTAACTTCATCCTCTTCCTGTACATGCACAAAGGAAAGTGTTCAGGCATGTCATGGCTGCAGGGCTTGTGCATATACCAGCACTGTCTAGGTAGAATTCTCTGGTCATTGGGGCCCTCTAGTGGTGAAAAAGGGGGCACTCAAAGAGTTAAAGGAGTAGTTCACCACTTTTCAACCTGTCTTCATATAATAGGTCCTCACTAATGTTCATGATAAAATATCACAATTTTTTTCTACTCAGTCCAAGTCTCCTAGGAGAGCTTTGGGAAGTTCAGAATCCATCGTCTTGTGACATCATCATTTTCCAAAAAAATGTTTTAATCAATATTTTTGAAAAGAATATTTAGATTTTTATTATCGCGAGAACAATGGCTTCCACTTTAAAATTGCAACTTTTCAGGAATAGAAAGCCTGCAGTTTCTATAAGCTGGATTGGCAATCGATGATGTCACAAGACGATGGGTTTCTGACCTGCCCACAGCCCTCCTCTGAGAGAAAAAAAATATATATATATATTTTTGAGTGAGCACCAATTATATGAACATAGGTTGAAAAGTGGTGGAGTGCCCCTTTAAGTGGTATGCCACATTTTACAATGAAAATGTTATCTTTTTCCCAAATAAAACAAAACATACAAGGGAGGTAGTCAGACATGGCATGCAAACAATGTAGATATATGACCCTTGATGTGTTTCAGAGGAGTGTGAGCCAACATTAGCCAGAGACATTGTAGCTGTACTGTAGCCTTGTAGCTTGTACTACTGACCTCCGCTTCCTGGTCATCGTAACACAGTTTCTTTGTGTCGGAGTCCCAGTCAATCGCCACTGTGGAATGTGCTGCAGAAAAAGAAAAATCCAAACTTTGTCAGCTCAATCAAAACGAACACCAATACAAAAACAATATTCTCAAACATTTCTTCTATGAAAAAAACGTAACTTACGATTCAGTTTAAGGACATTTCCGTCGCAAGGCAGTGGGCTGATGTTGGCTGTTCCGTAGGAGTTGACCATGCTGAAGGTGAAGAGCTTGGGAGGCGTGGAGCTCAGCTTGGCTTTAGGTCCGTTTTCCAAGTCGGAGGTCTCCTCGTCCTCTTCCTCCTCTTCTGACTGGCCGTTCTCTGGCTCCGGGCTCACCTGGTGGTCCATGGCCTCCTCCTCACCTGCAACAAAACCACAACGACCACGGACGATCGATTTACACCTTTATACTCTGCTAGAAATAATCCTTAGTAAGCCTGGTCCATTTGTACACCCTCAGAGTTACATGAACACTCAGAATTTCACGACATAGATTCCATATCCTTCCATCAGGGTTCCCACACATTTTTACCAATTAATTTCCAAAACATCTCCAAAACTTTTTCAGAATATTTAACCCAATTTCCAGGACTATACAACAATAATTCAGCTCAATGACAAGTCGTGTACTCCTATGCGCAATGCCCAAAGACAGGTAGTGTATGCCAGTGGTTCTCAACCTTTTCAGGCTGTGACCCTTGAAATAATCATATTTTAACTGGGGACCCGTTGAGGAATTTTGTATAGCACGTTTCTATTGTGAAAATAGCAGATCTACATGCTCACAACGCCTCGCAATGCGAGGCGTTGTGAGCATGTAGAACGGCTATTTTCACAATTTCCGCCTCTAATATTTGACAATGTTTAATTTGTCATTTCAGAGGTATTAACAAAATCAATAACCAAAGACAATGCATTGCTATTTTTCCCAGGACCTTCCAGGACCCTTGACCAATTCCAAAATATTTTTCTAATTTAAAAATATTTCCAGGAATTTCATGACCGTGGGAACCCTGCTTCCATGTTGGTGGCTTACCCTCACATAGCCCATTCCCATTAGGGCCATTGCAGGTCCCTGAGTGGTTGCTGCCATTGCTGGAGCTGGCACTGCATGAGGCCCCGTCTGACAAGGGGCTGCCACAGCCGGCGCTTAGGTTGGTGTTGTGACTGGACGACGTGGAGCATTCAGCCGCCTGGCTGCAGCTGGTGAAGGTGGCTGAAGCCGTGGACCTGCTTTCACTGCAGGGGCTCTGGGAGTGCTTCACATAGCGTCTGGGCCACAGAAAACAGAAAATGACAGTTAATCTGGGGTCACTGGAACCAGAGGTCGTATTAGGCCAATTATCGGTTTCGGACAAATACTGAAAAAGATTATTCCCTCTGGACATCCTTTGCCAGGAAAAAAAAGGGGGGGAAACCAGTCACAAGTGACGCACGGCAAAAGCAAGATGTGCAACACCAAGTGATTCTTGCCTCAAATCAACAACAATTACAGAAGAAGCATCCAACAGAGGTGCCAAAAGAAACTAAACAAAAGCTGTCCGTTACGACAGATCCATTGAAAGAACAGTAGTTATGACACCCTTTCATCTCGCCGCAAACACGTGTCTCATGTATTGTGCATGCATTTATCAACACCCATTGAGGATTCAACGTTCAAACTACACAATTCGAACGTTCAAACTACACAATTCGAACTAGTGGTCACCCGCATTACTTCCGCTTTCTTCTTGTTCTTGCCGTTATCTATGAGCACACCAAAATAAATTCCAAATCGAATGCAAGTTGTTTTGGGCAATAAATGATTTAACACTCGAGTGCCATAACTACTGGGGTAGGTTAAGACGCCTGTGGACGTCTGTTATATTAATATTATTCGTTTCAAACTCTCTGAATAGCTTTGCATTTTATGTCACTCCGAAGTCTTGTGTATAGGTGAAACCGCATAAATGGAATACACACCCAATAAAATGTTACTACTCAAATAGAAAAGCTCTAAAAGGGCTCTAAATGCAGAAAGCCTAATCCACCGTCCATGACCCTTGAGTAGGCTATATTTTGATTTATTGCCGGCCAGCTCCATCCTCCAGTTAAGTCAATGAACATTATGAAGGATTATTCTGTGTGTGCCTATTTTTGAGCAGCACCCTTTCATTATTCAACGAAGTGTTCTAATAAGCTAATGATGCAATAATGCAACATTATATGCATCATTACACAAACAGCCGTATGCACAACAACAAATGTGCTATTTTAAGATTAATATGTCTGTTTTTTGTACCAGATGTTATCCAGTGATTGATCAGCAGGCGCAATAAAGATGGCACGGACAGACCCTGGTGCCCGAGCAGTCCAATCTCTTTCACGTGCACAAGCTAGCCTTGTTTACTTCCCCAGTCACACGCCGTCTATTGTCTAATCAGGGGCAGACTTAAAACATACATAAGACGGGTGCATATCAGGTGTTTAAGCATCTCTTTGATTGGCAACGGGAGAGTGACGTTGCACCCAGACTGAGTTGCGTCACTGGTTAAAACCAGGTAAAGATCCATATTAATACATGCGCAGAGTGCAAAAAACTATATATATAAGGATAAAAAAAAAATCCTATTTAAATGCCCAATTGTCAGTAACTCTCTGTGAACCAAGACAATGTAAGCAACTTGGGACATACCAGTGTTGTTTTTGAGCAAATTTTGATTTAGTTTTAGTCAGTCTTAGTCATAGATTTAGTTTTAGTCATAGTCTTAGTTTTAGTCATAGTCATGACTCTTCTCCACTAGTCCCTCCCTAACGTTTTAGTCTAGTTTTTATTTTGTTGACGAAATTGTCAATATATTTAGTCCTAGTTTTAGTCATCACAGCTTAGTTTTTTATTTAGTTTCCGTCAGTGAAAAAAGGCAGTCGACAAACATTTTTCGTCATAGTTTTAGTCGACGAAATCAACACTGGGACATACCCGATCCTTTCCAGGATCTTGTCGTACAGAATCTCTGCTATGAGGTTCAGCCTGGGAACAGTAATGAGTAGAGGCTGGCCAAAGAGCATGGTGCCCGTGGAGCCTCCGCCATGCTTGGAGTGGCGCTCCCTGAAGTAGACAGGCAGGTTCATCTTCTCACTGTCCTCCTCCTGTACCTCGTACCTGCAAAGAGCAAAAAGAACACGCTGCATTGGGGAAAAACCCAGCCACGGCAACAAGCCCCGACATGTCATCTTCACTCCACTATTTCTCAAACATTTTCATGTCAAGGACCCCCAAATTGATATATATTTGGCCACGGATCACCAATCTGAAAATGTTTTGTCCCAGAGATCCCCAGAAGAAAAGATTAAGTTATAGAAATAATTGTTTTATTATTATTATATTTTTAAAAAGCAGATGGACAAGCTTGCAGCCCAACACAAATTGATGCGCTGTGAGCTTGTAGATCTGCCGTTTTTGAATAACGCTACTCTAACTACTTTTGCTGGGGACATCCCTGGAACCCTGGGGGTCCCCGGACCCCACTTTGAGAACCACTGCTTTACACCCAACACTGAAACTTACACAAAGATGTCGTCTTTCTCCATGATTTGGTTTAGGCCATCGTCCCGCCGGTAGATTTTATGGAACCGGTGATTGTAAACGTCGGCCACCACCATCTAGGAAGACACAAGTAAATTCAATTAAAAATATGCAAAGCACAGACACATGATTCCATTTCAACCATGGAAATAATACTGAGATCATTCTGATAGCATAGGAGGGTTATGTTGCTTACATTCTCTGGAGGGAATCCACAGAGTCGAGACAAGGCGCCGCACAGGTCCATCACTGTACCCATCTTGGGGACCACCACTCGGTACTGACAGAATAATGAATGAAGTGATCATCTCAGACAGTGAACCACTTTATTATAATGCTGCTAAAAACACTGTTAATACCAGTAAAACGCCCTAAGGGCGAGAAGCGACCGCGGCACATTGGTGCGTGCATGCATCCGCCTGGGTGACAGCAGACTGCTGGGCGATCGCTGGGGCTTTGGCATGGGATCAACTTTGACAAAGAAAGAAAAGCACAGACCTGGTTGGTTGCTTAAGTTGGACAAAATGTGGTCATATTTTCTCAAATATGGAGATGACTGACATCTGACGTCATAGACCACATGAGACTGACACAATATGTCCATATATGGACATTCTCAGATATGTGCTTAATACTGATGACAGGGATCTGATGTCATCAATGATGTTCTGACATCATTGTGATGTCAGAACAGGTCAGCTATAGCCTTCTGCTGAGCAGGGATGAGGTGTCACACAAGCGAGGAGCTCATTCGGCTTGAGTTTCTTGCAGGTGGGATTTATGGCTCTTTGAAGTGAGCCGAGCCGGATCTCTGCGATCCGTTCCTTTTCAAAGAGCCGTTCAAAATACTACATGTAAAAAGTACAAACATTCTTTACTACAATGTACAAAATACACAAGTAGAAGTGTAATTAAAATGTACTTGAGTAAAAGCACTAAAGTATTGGTATCAAAATGCACAGAGTAGTTCACCCCCCAAAATGACTTTTTTTCTATCGATTACTCGTGCCATGGAGACTTGAGTTCAATAATGTGTTGTAGACTATTTGTAGCATTCCTAAGACAAAAATATGATTATAGTACATTTAGCCTCAATATGCAGAACGTCACATTTCACAGGTTTTCCAATTAATAACATTTGGAAAAATCATTTGAAAATAGCAGATCTACAAGCTCACAATGTGTCGCAACGTGACACATTGTGAGCTTGTAGATCGGCTAATATTTTCAAATGGCGGAAATGTATATGGCCAAAATGCAGGCCTATATAGGGTTGAAGTGATTTGTAATTATAATCAAAATCTAGAAAGTAACAAAATAACTAAAAGTAACTAAAATGAGACAGTATTTTGAACGGCTCTTTGAAAAGGAACGGATCGCAGAGATCCGGCTCGGCTCACTTCAAAGAGCCATAAATCCCACCTGCAAGAAAATCAAGCCGAATGAGCTCCTCGCGTCACACAATGACTGGCGCACGCACACACAGGATCTGCAGGTTTTTATAGTAAATGCGACCTATGGTCGCAACAACCTACATCAACAGTGAACACAATTCTGTTTCAAAGATATGAATTTATGTCTTCTATTAGAATTTACATTAGAGTAATATAATATGAATTGCATTCAAATAGTCAAGTAAGCCTTGGGAACCAACCGATCACGAGACATGGTAACACATGCTTGTTGCACAGTCAGAAGGAGAAAATATTTGTAGAGATCAACGGCATCTGTACTCAAGATTAGGTACCAATCATTATACCCTTTTAGTAATGATGAGATGCAAGAGTGCGGACTAGCCAACTAAGCTTTCATGCCGCAGTACATCTATGGAGGTAGTGTACTTCTTGCCTTTCCTGGCTTTGACCTGGGTTGGCTTCCATAATGTCTGTTTGCTTTCCACTAGTTCAGTACCGACTTATGTTTCGTTATGGACAGAATAGTAAATCTTCAGCCCCCCGTCACCTCCGCGCGGTCCAGGGGAACACAACCGAGCGCTCCCTACCTCCGGTTCAGCCAATCACAAGCTTCCACTGCCGATACCGGGGTGCTGTTTTGATACACGCCTTGGATGGACAGTCTACACAAGAATGCTACTTCTAGTCCCAATCTGTTTTGTCGAGTGACACCTGTCAGGCACTGATCTGATGGCCATCTCACCTGCGTGGGTCTGGACTGGGGGTCCGAGCGGACCAGGAACACCTCCATGGTGCGGTCCTTCTTCATGGGCAGAGGCAGTGTGAGGTAGCAGAACGGGTCAAAGGTGACAGAGACCTTGGAGCACTCTGGGCACACCAGAGTAGACTTGAAGAGGCCGTGGAATATGTCCACTATAATAGAGTCATTGCGTAAGCGATGGTTAGTCCAAGCTTCTGTAGCTACAATCTGTAATACAAAAAAGAAAAAAGGGGTAATAGAGGGAATAAAAATCATATAAGATCAGGAGAGGGACGCAGCAAAGTATTGGTTGGGTAAATTTGTGAAGGATGTAACTTTGCATTTGCAACTTTAGATCACATACAACATTTTGCTCCAATGTTTACAAATGATGTAATATTTAGAAATGATGTAATGTGTCAAACTATTCACACATTTACAGTGCAATTTAATAGTGAATCCATTCATAAGGAAAAATGCTCTCAATCCAATGACTCAAACAAAAGATGAGTCGGGATGACAAATGCTTAGAAGGCACAAACATCTGAGATATATCATGTAATCTTACTTCACATGCAGGTGTTGCCTAATTATTACATAACCGTCCAATGCAATTATTTGCGATTTTCAGAATTATTTAATTTTGCATTATCGTCATAATCTTTTTCCATCATGAAAAATACATTTCCAAATATAAAAAAAGCAGAAATAGCTGATCTACAAGCTTGTAAAACTCTTGTAGATCATCCCTTTCTGCCATTTATTTATTTGTGATATCTGCCCTGTGCAATTTTTGATTACGAAGCCTAAAAAGCCAACAGAAATTACATTTGTATTCATTATGTTCAATCTTAAAACTTAAATTTGTAATGGTTGACAGTCCCAACCACAGTTTGCTGCCTGTTACCTCATCCTGACGGCCCTCTGCATCTCGCAGGGCCAGGTAAGGCTTCTTTTTGACACGGTTCAGGTCTTCATGCAGCCCGTCCAGAAGGAAGGCCAACAGCTCCTGGGAGTCCTGCTGCTGGTAGCCAGAGAACTGGGGGGCAAACCGCCCAACCTGCGTCTGGAACAACGCAGTGAAAACACAAAATGTGAAGAGGTCAACATCACGCCACTTTTTGTCCATAAATTCAACGTAGCAGAAGTCCTTTTCAGGCTGTAAAGATACACAACTACGTAACTAAGTTGACACTGGATTAACCAATTAACATTTTCATGTCCAGGACCCCCAATATTATATGCATTTGGCTGCCGACTAGGTATGGGACGATATGAAAATGTAATATCAAGATTATTGTGACAAAAGAAATCGCGATTTACGATATTATCACGCCGATCAAAGTCCTTTTTCCTGGGGCGGAACATTTGCCTAAAAATAGCAGATCTACGGTTTCACGGTTAATTTTCATAATAATATGATCACATTTTTCTGGACCTGGATAGTGTTGTTTGGCAGGGGGATGTGATTTTGTTAAACAGACTCTGGGAGGCGCAAGAGAGTAGTCTTATCTCATCATGTCCAATTGGAACAGTGAATGAGTTTTGGTGTTACGCAGTGGGGTCTTTGGACCAGGGAGGATGAGACAACATAAGGTTAATTCTGTGTACTTATATACAATTTTGGGTTGAATTCTTTTTTTTATAATAATTAAAAACCGTTAATTAACCGGTTAATGCTGACGGCTAACCGGTTACTGAATTAACCGTTAGTGACATCCCTAAACGCGACGCGTTGTGAGCTTGTAGATCAGCAAAGACATTTGATAGAGTGAAAAGAAGACTATCAAGTATGTATTATTATAAGTACCTTTTACCAATTATAGACGGTTTAAATGGTACTGGATATGCAGCTTGGCAAATAAAAGGTGAATTGATCCCAGTGCATGACGGATGACAACATCACGATAAAAGATCTCCACGATATGATTACCGTGAGTTTATTTTTTTTCACAATAAACGATAATATCGATTATCGTCCCATCCCTACTGCTGACCCCGAGTCTCAAATTATTTTGTTCCAGGGACCACCAGAAGCAAAGATTTTAACAGTTTTCGCTTTTTCAAAAATAGCAGTTCTACAAACTGCTATGAGCTGCAATGAGCTTGTATATCTACTATTTTTGAATAGTCAAAGTATAAAATGACACAGATGCTTTCCCGGTTTTAATGGGTCAACACTCCATTAACACAGGATTTTCAGCTGCAGGGTTTGTTGGACGACACCACCACTCACTTTGAAGGTGCGTGGGGCCACATAGCTGCTGCGGCTGAGCCACATCTGTTTGACCAGGTCAGCGTAGGCCTCTGCGATCTCCCCCCTCATCCCCAGCGGATTCTCCCGGTTAATCTCCGCCTCGTACTGATCGTCCAGGAAGTATTCGGTGAGTGAGGATGCGTTGCTCAGGCACTAGAGAAAAACATGTTTGTTTTTGAATACCGCAAAATGCTTCTGGTTGTATCTAAACATTTGTTACATAACAAGCAACCTATATCTTACCTGGAGGGCAGAGTTCATGAAGCATGTGTTGCCAAGATTGCTGAGACCACAAAGGCCGGGCTGAGATTGTGACTCTCGGTAGTTGTAGGAGGAGCTGTACGAATTGTAGCCACCCAATCTATTGGAAGTAAAACAAAAATAAACTAAATATATTGAGCTACATCCTCCATAAGGCCTGCTCGCCTACCCAGGGCTGTGACTTTCGTGGTGGGGTGCAACTGTCAGGACTCAAGGAAGCCGATTAGTTTGTAAAATGGATGCTGTAACTGTTTGCAAAAATCTAACCGGTTTTAGAGGTCTGCTATATAAAAAGGCAACTCAATATGTGAGTCCAATATTTAAAGAAATATTTTCACGTCAAAGTGAATTTGAAGGTAATGACATCAAATTATGAGAAAAGTGAAAATTACGTTTAACCACTTAAATGCTATAGAATTATTTGACTAGGGTACCCTGGGGCTCTATACTTAATACACTCCTTTTCCCCCCTCTACAGTAAAGGAGATCTTCTCATTTTGCCGAATGTTCAACCCAGAATAGGGATGCAGGGGTCATTGGTAAATGTAAACACTAGAGTAAAGTTACTCATAGCTGTGAAGAAAGCTTAAGTCAGGTTGTAACTTTGTAATTAATGACAATTTTGTGAAATAATTAATGTAATACACTGTTATCTGATTAAAGGGGGTCTTACCTGTTACCACCAGCAGTGCTGTTGTTCAGTGTGTAGCTGGAGTTACTACAGTTATCTCCGTTGGTTACTGTCGAGGAGATGGTCGCTGTCGCGTTTGAGGAGAGTTTAGGGGAGGTAGTGAAAGTCCTCGATGTGGCAGCGCTGGATCTGATGCGCATGAGAAAGATGTTTCAGACAAACATTACAGAGCGAGGTCAGGATTTCACTGCCATGACATCAGAAATAAATAATAATTATATACAAAAAAACTGTACATGCACACACAAAATCTTCCTTTTTTTTGTGCAACAGAATGATGTTCTGTACCAGGACAATAACCATCATCCTGTCTTGACAACTAAAAGCCCTGAGACACCAAGCCAACTTGCACAAACTTAACAGTGACTGATCGTATGGCTTTGCATCCTCACATCTCTGGTAAAAAGCAAAGCTGGAACGCCATCTACAGCTGAAGCTCAACTGAATTCTGTGACTGCTTCAGAGGAATTAACTCCCCATACCAGTAGATGGCAGTAGTCTGTATCCTCACAATCCCGGCATATCCTCAAATACTTGGGAATCTTTTCCCACTATGCGCCTTGTAGGGCAAGAAGTTTAAGTAAGTAATAGGGAGTCAGTCAAAGAACATTCTAACTTGGGAAATCAGGATGGGGTGAGGAAGGGTTACGAGAGCTGTAGATTTGTGGGCCATATTAAAAATAATCACATCACAGACCTACTGTCCCTCCAGCCTATAGATATGCGTCCACAAGGAAGCAGCCAATTAGGTCCAAGCCATCCGTACAGCCCCTGACCACCAGCATGCATTCAAATACAGCATCATTTGTATCCTAGTTAACAGAAGCATGTCAATCATAGATGATCCAGGAAATCTCTTAGTTACAGATTGTCTTTTCAACATAGTCTTGTTGTCAGTCACTGGGGAAATTTAAAAAAATTGCATTTGCATGCATCTTCCACAGAGAACTCTGTATTGATGTAAACAGAGAGACACATATATTCATAAGTGCATCCAATGTTTGCTCCTGCTTCATTTTAGCAGCCTCGCCGCCACTAGCGGCTAATGCACAATGCACAGCAACTATGGAAGCTGGAAAGGCAAAGGCAAGTCAACGTTACTGCCAGACAAATTACAAGGCGGGCCATTTCTCAAAACCAGAACGCAAACAACAGACTTGTTTCCTTGTGAAGAATGACCTCATCAAGTTAAAATGGGGTTAACCCTCACAAATGTTATTGTTGCTATTGGATGATATTACGATAAATATCTGGCCAAACTTAAATTACTAACATTACAGTAACAAATTCAATTCAAACTGAGTGAATCCAGCAGGTTGTTGGGGTTTCCCCAATCATAACTGTCAATCATCCCACACTGATAGGGAGGACAGACACCAAGATGACTGAATGAGTACACTTTAATGTGTCGTGATCAAATATCACACATCGTCGTCTTCTTTACAAGATTCATGTGACCTGCGACCAAGCTGGACTTTGATGCATATGACCTTTCTCCAAGCTGTGGGAAGAGGCTGTTTGAAAGCTACATTTATGTTTTGAAAAAATACCAAGTGTACTGCAACGCCAAGATTTTTTTTTGAAGCAGAACAGAGGTAGGAAAATGCCTGACAACGTATTTAACTCGCTTTACTTTCACCCTTGTGTTGGTAATTAAAGATCAGGAAGTAAACAAAGCCATAAATGATAGTTATCATTACCTATGAATGTTTCTAGAACAGATTACAGAGCATTTGTTTCTAAACTGTCACCAAAACATTCATCCACTATTGGCGTGCAGACCAGTAGGAATGGCTCAAGATAGTTAAATCACTGGGTTCATAAAGTGGTTCTTTAAATGTTACCTATCAGTTTCATATATTCTCTAAATATGCTTGGATGGCATTATTCTCTGCACTACAATAGGGAAGGCAAAACAACCTGAGCCTTGTCACGGCTCTCGTGTCAATATTTCATTCATCCGTGCACCCTTTTTATGTCAATGGCTTGCTGGTCACTTTTGTTTCTCTTCCGATGCTCGGATTGTCTCAGACTGAACATCCAGAGAGGGCTCCCTCATTGATTAACTCCGCCACCAATTCAACATGCTCAGTCAGGGTATGACTGACTGCTGCCTACAGCATGGGACACACGGGCAACTACGGGGCCACAGATGCTCATGGATGGCTTTGCGGACGGTGTTTTGGCTTACTTGGGATGGGAGGCTTGTCTGGGCCATGTGCCATCCTCGTTCTTCCGTTCAATCACAAGCACCTGGGAGAGACAAGCAGGTGAGTCGTTCTGACTTTCTTACTTACGAGATCAGATTTGAAATCAATATGAGCTTGGGACTACCAGCTAAAAAGGTACATTTAAGACATGGCTAGCAGTTCTGTTAACAGCATGTTTCTTTTACTTATTTATGAAATTACTCTGAATAGAACGTCCGGCGCTCATGCCATTATACAGTATAGTTAAGATGGGTTCTTTATAATCAATAATGTATATGAAAGAGACACTCTGTTTACATCTATCATTAATACATTGTGTGAGAAGTAGAACTAGAGGACTGATTTGCTTGGTTTCTTGGAAACAAAAGGTCAGAGGCTATTTGAACGATATGGCTCTACTTTACCTGTCCTTGGAACAGACCAGCATCCTGCACAGTGCTGTCTGGCTTGTTCAGCTGCTCGTACGTGTTGCTCATGTATTTGTTCCACAGCCGCGTCTCCTTCTCACATGGAATTTCAAAGAGCGACCTCATCTCCTTCTCTATGGTATCTGAAGGGATCCATAACATTGTTACTTCACAAACAGACAAACGACTGATGCCCAAACAAGTAGAGTAGACCCCATCAATGTGTGTTTGTTCTAGAAATTACCGGAATACACTTGGCGGGTTTTAAACCATATCTGAGCACAGAGCAGTAGATAGAAAGCTTTACACGGATACTGCGAGACAATGCAGGAATGGATATACAGTATATTCTGGAGTGGTTGGTATATTCAATCCAAGGAGGACTACAGAGGTGGAATAACTGAATGTTGGTAAACTGCATGTCATACTATCACAAGGGAGATTTACTACAGTCTGCACTGTTAGCAACAACAGCGCAACCACTTTCTCCCCAATTTAGTAAGTATGCCAATTAATTCCTCCCCACACACATTTGTGTGTGGTCACTGCTGTTGTATCTACATAGAATCTTCATCCTACTCCTCCCGCCCCACACCACACTCCCTGCTGACAGGTGCATGCAATGACAATTTTCACCCTCTCCGCCCGGCTTCCCTCCCCCGGACAAGGGCCAATTGTGTTCGCACAAGACCCTCGACAAAGCCAGATGCACCATGTTGGACGCAAAACAAATATGGAATTATTATCTCAGTACACATGCAGTCAATGATTTCCATCATGGAAAGGAACATGCACTACTCCGTCATAGACGTCATAATGTCTGCAGAATCAAGTTGAATTACTAATATTCTGGGAACAATATGCTCATTCCACAGAGAGGCTGCCAGTGACGCATCGTGACCTGCTCCCAAAAAAAATAAAAAACATTAAAAAATTAAGGATGTTCCAAAGGTTCAAACCTTTGAGGAGCCCCCACTGGTCCCGAAATAGGCTTCAGGACCAGCCTTACCCCAGGGCTCTATACTAGGTCCTACTACTAGGATCTAAAAGCTCACAACGCATTGTGAGCTTGTAGAGCTGCCATTGTATTTACCCTGACCCCCCCCCCCCCCCCCCCCCCAACTTCATTCAACTTTCTCCATATAATCCACACGAGGAATGATGTTTATAAATACCTTGTGGCAGTTTTTTTTATCCCTCCGAAAATATATACCTAGGCTTAACAGAGCATACGAGCGAAAATGAAACTAGCGCTAGACGCTAGTTTCTAAAAGTCGGCAGAATGTGTGTGCTCGTCGGCCGTCTTACAACCTTTTCTGTCAAGTCTGGTAACTAAAACTTCTCTACAATGTGTTTATATCACCACTCAATGCGATTTGAGACATGAGTTTACAGAATCACAGTACATGATCTACCCGTCGGTTTATTCACAGCGTACAGTGTGAGAACCCCCAGTAGCATACGTTACTATAGTAACCCGACACTGCACAGATCTACAAGCGTGCGAGCTTGTAGATCAGCTACTTTTGAAACTAGACCCGCTGTGCTGTACGGGGAAGGGTAACTCGGGCTTATAGGACTGTGGAGCTGGGAATTTTGGGCCGACGATAGGAATATTTTGGCTTATCGCCGAACCCTAATTAATAGATACGGGTGTGCTGTAATTACTGCAAAACCGTCGGTAATGGGAATACGAAAACCGCGGTAACAAAATGTTACTACCGACCCAGTCCTACTTGTTACACTCATAGTTGGCCGTTTCTAGCCAAAACAATGCATTCATCTCATATTGACTCTCACCTATAGTGTCAGCTTTACTGAAATGACGCGTTACCACGTTGTCCATGTTGTCATTCTCACACAAGTTCAGCTCCAACAAATAGACCTCCACTTTACAATGCTTGACAAACATGCCATGTTCAACCACCTAGGACAAAAACAAACAAAAAAGAATAACTTTGTTAACTGAATTAGTAGTCAGCATTAGATAAATAGTTCAAAAGAGAGAGGTCTCAAGTGGCATTACCTTCCTGACAATGGCTCTCTGGCCCTCAAGACAACCATACCAGCTGACCAGCTTGTTCCATGCTTCAGTGGGAACTAGGACATAGTCCAGCTCATCTATAAGGTGCTCTTTCAGGACTTGCGTCTCATGGTCTATAGGAGAGAAGTAACACAATAATGGAGTTTTTTCCCGATACCATTACCAGTATCGTAAAAGCTGCTGATACTCTATAAACGAGTACGCCAGTCTGTGCCAATGCGATACTGTGTCATTTATCATATGATATGTCATTTACACTACATTTGTAATGCTTTAGTTGATTTTGCACTACTGTTTACATTATTATTTTACTAACTTGTAGCTGCAATTTAAAAACGTTTTTTTTTTTTTTTTTATCTATTCCTCGATCAGTGGTTCTCAATCTTTTTAATTTCAAGGCCCCCATAAAGGCCCATTCCCACTGGGCCAGATAACAGATATCTGGAGATATTTCTCCAGATATTTCTCCATGCAAAGTGGATGGTAGATACAGATAAAAAAATGTTTTGCCACAGATAAAAGTATCTGTGGCAAATATCTGTGGTAGATATTTTTTTTATCTGTATCTACCATCCACTCTGAATGGAAAAATATCTGGAGAAATATCTCCAGATATCTGTTATCTGGCCCAGTGGGAATGGGCCTTAACTCTGAGAGTGTACAGATGGAACTAAATGGAAGTGTCCATTTGGTTCTATTTGTACACCGACAGACCTGTAAGGGTCCATTTGGAACCCGGGAGACTCCCTGGACCCCACTTTTGAGGGCCACTATCCTAGATCGTTTTTAAACTGGTATCGAATCGGTACCCTGTATCAACCGACGGGTAAGGTATCGGAATGGGTAAGGAAAAAAGAAAAAATCAGAACATCACTAGCGTAGACATGCAATAATATTAACAACAAGGATGTTTAATGTTTACCTGAGAACAGTCCGGAGTTATCAATAGGTCCTGGATAGAGGCTATGTTCTCCGACATTGTACATGTCCCAACTGTCAAATCCCACATATTTCTTCCACTGTTTGAACCACCGACTGTCTATCAAGTACCTGGAAAGAAGAAGTGCTCATGTTGGTAACAGTGAAAGTCACACACATTCAGTACTACTACTACCACAAACTTGAAACTACTTCCATGTTCTGTCATTAGGCTTACGTGATCGATTACTGGCACATTTCCTTTTATTTCCAAAATATAAAATGCCTCTTTGTCTTTCTAACTTGTTGGGAAATACAGTATAATGCACTGGCCCTTATTCTGCCAGTAAAGTACATTATGCAAGACCAAACAAACTGTGACATGCCCTGGCTAGCTGTGTCGCATTTACAGATATAGCAACAGCCAGCACCACACCACCTTTAATCTCATAACAAGTGACAATCTCTTACACTGCGTTGCTTTCATGACTCTAAAAGTTGGATATAAGAGATCCCTAACTGAAATACCAACTTACCACCAACTTACTGCATTATTTTGTTGGTGAACAGTGCCACTAACATACCATAGCCCCTTCACATAATCTGCAATTCTATCATCTAGTCAGGTCAAAGATGTTCTATTTAAGACACTATGGGACACATTAGCCACATAGCTAGAAAGTTGCTAATCAAATCAAATGGGCCAGTGCATGATGACTCCTTGAGTTTCTATAATTTCTGACAGAGAAAGAGTGGCCAGTCAGATTGCTCAGTATAGCTCGCTTCCCTATGTCAACAACACGAGCCCGGCGTTGTTAACATTCACTGAAATAAACACTTGTTATTTTCGGTTTCAGTTCATTCATCTCAGGGCCCTGTGATCTTCATTTGAATAGCATAACAAACAATAACTTCAAGCCTCACAGGCGCCAGCTAACGCCAATTAGCTATACAGGCAAAGCTAATGCTAAGTTAACTTACGGGTGAATTGAAACTTAAAACATTTTGTTTCGCTTTCAATGCAACCCCATTTCCTGGTGATTACGTTAGTTGGGAGTTGGAGGAAACTGGTTTTACACAAACATGGCTTCATTTGAACACGGGGCCTTTTTTAAGCCGAGTTAACGTTAGCTAGTAGCAAACTACAATAGCTCATGTCATGTTTAGTTGTCAAAATTCACGTAGTCCTGAAACCTGTGTTACTGTGGGTTTATTAGCTAGTTTATAGCAACTTAATTGACGGCAGTCAACCACCGGTGTCTCATATATACCGCACAAACACACACAGCGGTGCTCGTTGTAACTGTATGTGTTGACGGCCACACACACACAGCTAAAAACGACAACACATTCCACTTCACTTGTGAAATCATTGCATGAGTTGGCCCGTCTGTGCCGATAGCTAGTTAGCTCGGTGGCTAACAGCGTTAGCATTTCCTGTTTGTGTGTGTGAGCAAGCAAGCAGGCTAGGCTAGGTAGTAGGCAGGGCTGACGTTGTTTTAGCCGTTTAAGCCCGAACCCTTACCATTCGTCGCCTTTTCGCAGAGTCGTTTTAAGAAGCGATCCTATGGTCTGTTTCTGATTCTCGGTTGAAGGTACTGTCGGTATCTGTGCGGCTACCACCGGCTCCGAGTCGGAGTCGGCCGCGCTGCCCGACTCGGGTCCGCCTCCCTCGGCCATCATGCAGAGAGTGTACCGGTGTCGTGAACGCGCGGTTGGAAACACAGCCTCTTGAACGAGCTTCGCACAGCGTCCTTCTGGGACGGCTCTTGCTCTGTGGCCACCATGCAGCCGAGGAGTCCTCTGCCACTGCCCCCTCTTGGCGTATGGGGGCCCTGGGTACAACGATTCACTGCATGAATGTTCTTCATAGGGGGTTTAACCTATAACTCTATGGGTTTAACCCATTTAAGGCCCATTCCCACTGGGCCAGATAACAGATAAAAAAAATCTCTTTCTCCAGATATTTTTCCATTCAAAGTGGATGGTAGATACAGATTAAAAAAAATCTGCAGATAAAAGAAATATCTGTGGCAGATATGTTTTTGTATCTGTATGTACCATCCACTTTGAATGGAAAAATATCTGGAGAAAGAGATTTTTTTATCTGTTATCTGGCCCAGTGGGAATGGGCCTCTGGACTGGGAAGTGGGAACGCATTATTTTGTGCTTTAACTATTGAAAAATAGCAGATATTCAAGCTCACAGCACACGCTGCGAGCTTGTAGATCTGCTATTTTTGAAAAAAAAATTGTGAAAGTTTGTGCAAGTCTTTGAATATTTCAAATACTTCTAAGATTTTTGGAAAAACCTAAGATTCCATTCTCAGAATATTTAGTTCCAGGGACCCCCCAGAAGCAAAATTTGAGTTACAAATGTTCGCTGAAAAAATACATAGCCAATATTCAAAGATTTGCACACATTTTCACGACTTTTTCAAAAATAGCAGATCTACAAGCTCGCTATTTTTCAATAGCTAAAGTATAAAATAATTAAGGCCCCTCCTCATTGGGCCCCTGGGGGTCAGCAACTTTTTGACATGAAGTGCCATGTTTGAATTTTCCTGATAGTGTGCCATTGTTTGATCATGACACACCATATCAAAATTGTATATTTCCAACTGATTTTGATTATCCATAGGCTATACATTACATAACAACCTTTTGTAATATTTTCTTTCAGTATGTAATGATCATTACACTGAGCAATAACCCACCTCTCCCAGTCTCCCTCCCCAGTCAAATTATGTGCAGAATGTAATTTTTATATAGATTTGAGGGGACTTAATGGACCAATCCCCAATCACATACACACCCATTGTAACAGTTACAATGGGTGTGTATGTGATTGGGGATTGGTCCATTAACTGACTAAACCTTTTGTAATATTTACTCTCTCACACTTATGCCAGTGTGCCAATGATCACCCTTGGTACCCTTGCCTAAAGTTGCCTACCCTGTATACTTTATTAGAAGTTTGCATAGGAAAAAGTACAGTACAGTTCACTGATACAAGCCAAGGTTAACTAAAAGGATAAAGACCACAAGCTTTTGGGCTTGTTTAAATTGGGGCTGCAAACCCACATCCACATCTGAAAAGTAAAATATTGTGCTACGGCGTCGGCATGGGACCGCCTCTTAAGATTTGTGGCGATAAAATGTTTCAATAATATTCCCACTTCTTCCAAGTGGGGATGGGGACCTGGATGGGGACCCGGATGAGGAGTAATGCATTTGGGTCCCCATCTAGAATCAATGGGGGTAAATTTACTATAATACTTTTTTTTGTCTTAGGAATTCGACAAATACCAAAAAATATTATTGAACTCAAGCCTCCATGAGGTGACTAATCGTTTGAAAATGTTGGGGGTGAACTACTCCTTTAAAATGTCCACAAAGGCTGCAGCACTCAAGACACGTGGAAGGGCATTCCATACCCTTTCGTTTTTTACCTTTTTGAGCGATGCAAACAGCTCCTACATTTCACTCTATTTGTACGGAATTAGTATGGATCTCTATGTATGGGCGTTCATACAGGGAGAGATCTCCACTATCGTGGCAGGAGATGGAGATGTGACAGTGAAGAAGGAGAACGACCCCTGACCTCTCAGTCTTCCTTTTGTGGCAAATGTTATCATAGAGAGGAAACTAGATTTAGTCTTTAAACACCGGCTTCGACTGCTCTCTTCGCATTCAATCCGACTTTTTCACCATTTCTCAGACGTTTGAATGCAGAGAGTATGCACTGGGTATCCACGGAGGAGTATCCACGGTATCCTGTTCTCCGTGCACTTTGAAGTATGCATGCGCCGATATCTCTCGCCTTGAATATTATTCCCCTCAGGGGAATCGAACCCAAACCGTGGGTTTGTTGCATCCGTGCTCTACTGACTGAGCTAATGAACGGATGATGTGACTCCTTTTTTGTGCATTTATCTTTGACGTGGATAGTGGGGTAGGCGTGGATAGTGAGGGACTGAATATTTACTATTCTGTCCATAACGGCACATAACTCGGTAACGCGGCTGAGTGGGATTGGGTGCCGTTCCCACCCAATACCGCGCCGCTCCGTCGGGGTCTGTGGCGTGGGGCGTTACACCGGGGAACAGAGCATACTTGGCATCTGGTTCGAGGCTGGGATTCACCTCAGGTTTTATTTTTGCGCTCCTCTGAGGTTGACCACTAGATGTCGACATTTTACTACTAATATCTCTGCATTTGGATACTGGATATCCAAGTATCCTGGATACTTTCTGCATTGAAGAGTCTGAAAGCACGTGAATATTTCGCATTAAGTGCGGGCTGCATTATGTAGGCCTGTAGGACGAAGGCCCTACTACATCCTCCCAGTGAGGGCTTCTTCCCGGGAAGGTGCGTCAGTAGGATACAACAGCAGTGGTGACACAGAAATGTGTGTGCAGGAATTAATTGACATAATGACTACATTGGGGCGGAAAAGGGGGTAAAAAATTATTGGCTACTAAAACAAATAATTAAAAATTATGATTTTAATCCTATGAATGAAGGTGTAATGAAATAAGTAACACGTTTTTACGTATAGTCAAACAAGACTTTATACAAAACACAGGGAATAGTTACAAAATAAACTGCCTAAATAAATATATATTAAAAAAAAAACATAACTTCAACTACATGTTTTCCTTTGCCAGAACCCAGCAATTTTTAAGTCTAGGTCCATCAGTCAATATCAAACGTCACGAAGGCAGCTGCTCTGTTTATGAACTGACAGAGGACTGATGAAGGATTGTGGAAGTGCAATGAAATAAGTATCACTTTCATAACCACAGCTATGTAAAATGACAGTAACTGTATCTTGTTTAGTTTTTTACAAGGACATCTGAATACAACGGTAGTAACACAAACGAGCATGAGATTTTTTTTAAAAACACTAGAGTTCACATACTGTAGTAGCTCATTACCTAACGGTATGTTAATAGTAATGATAGCATATAAATACAAGCTAATTGATAATGCATTCCAACAAGAAGAAATATGTCTTTCATATACGTGTTTTACTTTTCCATACTTGTTTAAAAACAAATTGTCAAAGTTATGCCTTCTAACTTGTTATGTCTCCTAATAGACAACGGAACCAGTGTATATAGTTTAGCTGCGGGTATTTCATTGCAAGCAAACCTGACCTGATGCTTAATAAATGTGACGACAATGATTGTATATGTAGTGAGTGTAAACTTTGCATAATGTTGAAGGGGATTTGCCTCATTTCTACACAATTCATCTCAAAACCTCTAAGAGATCCCACCTGCCAAATGAAACACAATCAAACCGAAGGCTCTTATTAGTTACAGTATAGTCAATCAGAACATGCCGGTGGGCAAATCCTTGCTAAACATTCCGTCAAAGTCCAGTTCCCTGCTCATCAGTTCCTCTTCAACACTATCAAGTGCCCACTGGTGGTCAGTTAGTTCCAGTGCTTCCCACTCCGCCTAAAAAACAAAAGAAAGTCAAATTAACAAAATCATGCTTTGTTAGTTTACCCTAAACCTGGGGTCTTCAACGTTTTCAGGCCAAGGACCTCGTAGTTGAGTCTCTCTCTCCCTCTCTTTCTCTGCGCCCTGTGTGCATGTATGTGTCGCCGTGGAGAGAGAGAGAGAGAGACAGATAGAGAGAGAGAGAGAGAGAGAGAGAGAGAGAGAGATGACTCCTGCGGGTACCATGCAGCTCTACATTGTGGGTTGAAGAATTCATAAACACAGGGGGAAAAGGAGGCATTATTACGCAGCGGATAGATGTCTCGTGGACAGATGTGGACTAATAATGCGATTCCTTGCTGCAGTTGACAACCTGCAGTGAGCTCAAACACATTAAGCAGGATCTTAGTCTCTCTCTTCTTTGTGTATCCATAGGGAACCACTGCTGGTCATCAAACAAGTCAGAATGTTGGTGAACTATCCCTTTAAATCCCTGAGCATTCATTTCAAGGCTGCTCAACAGCACCGCCCGGTGGCTGCAGCTGCTGTTGCCGTGAGACATACATAGCCATGAGATAGATTGATTGATTGAATACTTTTTTAGCAGTTTGCGTTGGAAAAGACAAGAGCGTACAGTTTGGATACAAGGTCTACTTATAGGATTTAAACAGAAGAAAGCACTATGGCTTGTTTACATTGGGGTCCTTTGTACTCAATTCATTGAGAAACATACACACTTCGTCAAATGCCGCTGCGGCAGGAGCCGCTCAAAAATAAAGCGCACGTTCTACCTTGAAGGCTTTATTTGTATCTGCAGGCATTGCCATGGCTGCACCGCTCATCTGCTCCTGCATGATCCTGGACTGGTCAGCACCTGTGGGGAATGATGTCAACAAATACTTAGTTTAATCACCTTGGAATTATAAATGGTGTTCTTCTGACTGCTGTTGCCATGTCTTTTGATTGAGTGAATATTTTATTAGTCAAAAATGGAGTAAACAGTACAAGTGTAGTCAATACAATAAAAGAAATGTAGTACAGTACAAGTACACCCTGCCTAAAAGGAGCATCCCAAATAAGCCTTTTTACGGTCTTGTTTATGTCGGAAGTCCTTGGTATTCCATAGCAAAATAGAAAGCAAAAAAAAAAAAAAAAAAACATTCAAAAATCATCGCAGTTATAAAAACACTATATGTACAGGGTAGGGGAAACTTCTGTGCTCACTTCTCGCCTGTCTATGGGAGAAGATTGCAAGAGATTTTCCCTATCTAATTTAATCTTTACTAATTCCCTCGGTATTTTCAAAGAACTTAAATTTGGAACTCTAACTAACCAACTGGGAAAGAGTTGGGCTTCTAAATCAACCATTTAGATCTGTGGGGGGGGGGGGGGCTTGTATCTAAAGTGTTAGTTGATCATTTTGTGCTTCTTGTTGTTTAAACCAATGGTTTTCAAACATCAACAACAGGAAACCCCCAAATTAATACCGGTATGTATTTATCTGCAGACCCCAGGCCCCATCTGAAAAATACCAGGCAATGCCACAGACCCCAAGACCCCAAGACAGATTTGTGTTGTTAAAGGTAAAAGAAAAAAGGCCACATTTTCTTCAATATTTTCTTTAAATATACCAGAGCTATAAGCTCAGCAAATATGCGGTGTATATAGGGTTAAAGTGCTCATAGTCGCTTCTTTTGGGCTTGTTTTCATAGACCTGGTTGCTCGTTTCTTTTTCGTAAAACCTGGCAACTCTGCGTCTGAGGGTAAACCCTTTCACACGAAGAGTGCTGCTCTGTCAAAGTATGATAACATTAGTATTACAAGATCCTTTTCACACTGAACAAAGCCAACATTCATTCAAGAAAAACTCAAATAAATAACAGCACTCAAACAGCAAGCACAGCATGTAAATTAAAATAGGCATGCGTCTCATTGTGCACAAACAAGTACAGTCTCACTAGCTTTAAGGTAGTGGGGAGGGGGGAGAAACATGATGGAAATTAGATAAGAATTACCATTATCTTGTCCAAGGATTAATGAATACATGCTCCGCAGTCCAAAGACATTCAAGAAATACCACGATGCTGAGCTCACCCTAGAACAATGCACACACAATACATTAGCAAGTATGTAGGTCATTATTAAGCCCCTGATACACGTAGCACTTTTCATCAATATATCAACTAGCAACAAGCAGAAGAGTCAATTGGGTATGGTACCTTGGCTAAAGGGGGAAAAAAATAAATGGACTTCCTAAAATAAATTCATGCCTGTTGATAAGGTATGGCAACATGACTGGTGTCTTGCACGCGTGAAGGCACAAAAACATTAATCCAATTACGCTGCCAATGGCCATACCCAATTGACGCCTCTGGTCGTTGCTGGTTGATATTGATGAAATAATTGCTACCTGTATCATGGGCTTTATATTATTTATATTTATACATATTAATATATATATATATATATACACACAGTATATAGTATATACACACACGCACGCACACAGCGGTTACAATAGTAATGCGCAGGCCTGCAGCGTAAACTGCGGGCCCCGCATTTATTAATAGTGTGTGTGTGTGTGTGTGTGTGTGTGTGTGTGTGTGTGTGTGTGTGTGTGTGTGTGTGTGTGTGTAGACAGACAGCTATAGTAGATAACTTTCTATTTTTACCAAGACGCATCCAGGGAGAGCAGTTCTATTCCTTGTTGCAACATGGGCTTGAAGCGTAGTGTGAGAGGGAAGGGAACTTTGGCTGTGTAGGACAAAATATTTGATACATTTCATTACCTCAACACAGTCAGTACATCAACAACATATTATTGGTACATTGCATTCATATTTAGTAGAAATGTAATTCATTCACCAACTACTGCACCGTGTGCTGAAGCATTACATTACACCTCTGTTGTTATCTACGATTGTGATTTTGTTGAGACGTGTGTAATTAACTTAACCACCAGTTTCCCCTCAGAGGAATCGTTTGGTTACATATCCGATAGAAGAGTTTAACTTTTGAACAATTCTCAATGTACTGCAGGCAGCAGCTAAAACTAGTTGATGACATTTATAGAGGTATAACTGAATAATAATAATAATAGTAATAATAAAACAACATAAGTCTGAATGTAGATGAGGGCATTACTTGTCACGAATCCCGAAAAGGTCCAATTGATCCAGCCTCCAATAAGGATCATAGGGAGCACATTGGTTACATTTCCTTTCATCATGTCTGTCAGCATACTGGGATCTGGGTGAAGACACAACCAGCAGAGAGTACACATCATCACTGAGTCCAGTTCAATCATGCTTTTGTGCTAGAGTCCTAGAGTCACCCTATTCTGGGGGTAACATTCACAGAAAATAGCCGATCTACAAGCTCACAACACGTAGTGTGGTGTGTTGTGTGAGCCTGTAGATCGTCTGTTTTCGGCCTCAAACGTTGTGGTTTTGTTTTTTGAAGCGGGTGGTGAAACATTAAAGGTGGTTGCATACTGCTGTTTTTCGTTGCGTTTTGGAAATCAAAAAAAAAAAGAAAAAGAAAAAACGTTTTTCAGGCCAAGGAGAGAGAGGACAGAAAGAGAACGCAGGGACCCAGTGTCGACCATTGTGAAAAAAAAACGATCCTGGTCCGAAAATAAATACGAAACGGGCGGCAGTGTGCAAACTTGATTGACATAACGTAGGTTGCTTTTTTTATTACGTGATCCAAAATTCGCTCCGATATTCGACCGAAAAAAACGCTGGAGTTCTGAATCTATGACCTGATGAAGCTGGAACCAAGTCGTCTGGAGAGCTTATCATAGTCCAAGACTTCCTAATAAGCGGCCGGACAACAACGTCATTAAGAGGCATCTGGACAGTATCACAGATGTTGCATGCATGATGCCACAGTCACAATGCTGTTGAGCCGGTTCTTGTTCCAGACGTTTAGGTTGTCAAATCAGGTTATCATGAGTCAGATCACACACACATGAAATCTGCTGCGCTTCCTTAACACACACAACCACTGTTTAAAATCAACTGTCCCTTTATATGCAGAGTACATGTCAGTATAATCGGTACTTGGGTATACATCTCAAAACAAAGGTTTAGCACTGGTTAGAACTGCTAATGCATCTGGGCTACTATGGTACTTTGGTTAGAGGGTGGGTAAGACAGGTTTGCGTCCACACTGTTAGGAGAAATGTTTGAGTTTTATAATATTCAGAAAGAATATTACCCGTCATCGGGGAGGGAGGAACGACGTTTCTTTTGGTCTTCTTGAAGAATCCATCTTCTTGATTATTGAAGTAGAACTTCCTCATCAAGAAAGACTAAAATGGAGAGACAGTGTAACATAAAAATAAGATAAACATAACATAAGAAATCCACTTCTTGCCTGTAGGGGACTTGTTTAGATAATGTTTTTTGACACACTGTACTTGGTGGGAAATCACTTTTGTTTAGTTAGTTTATAAATAAATTCAAATGTAATTTGAATTGGGTCTGAAAAATTACCTGTTTGGGAATGTATTTCCCATTTTCTCTGAGAATTCTGCTCCTGATAAGTACCTGGCTGGATATTGAAATAAATAAATAAATGTGTTTATACATTGTGGTGGATCTCCAGTACTGGTTCACATATACATTGTAGGTTAGCTTAGCATACCTGTCAGATACTTGTTCTAATGTCAACTTCTTGTCACTTTGAAGAAGAATGGAAACATAATGCCGAATGACCCCAACCAGGAATGTAATGAAGACAATGGGCAGCACCACCCAGAGTCGAATATTGGAGTCCAGCAGAAGCTCCGGCTCAGCCATAACTTGTCCTAGTAGACCTAACAACGAAAGAAGCAATGGAACAAAAAAAACAACAACGTGAGAGGTCAGCACCATGAGAGACAGCGAGTATGAATGAAAAAGATTAAACCACAAATACACTCTGTGTGTGCGCGTGCGTGCGTGTGTGTGCGCAGACTGCGCACGTGCGTGTAGACCCCCAAGCCCATGAGAACAATTACACAGCGCTTTAACACCAAGCAGCAGTGCAAGACTAAGAACTTTGTTTCCTCTGGTGATCCAGCCTATAGGACACACAGTACACCCACGGACAGGTTGTTGGAGGGTTTAGGCAACTTGGGAATCCCAAAGACAAGGCAGAAAGGTTGGCAAAGTATTGTGCCGTCTCTGCTGCCATATACAGTATGGCGGAGACGCCATATATGGCACTATACTTGTGCACATGGAGTGCTGCTGAGTGACATGACATGCGCGTTGTATTGTTGAGGACATATCCATGCGTTTGTGAATGTAACATTTACTGTCCCTGTGAGTGGACATAAATACATTGTTACAATGTATGTGTGTGTGTGTGTGTGTGTGTGTGTGTGTGTGTGTGTGTGTGTGTGTGTGTGTGTCTGTGTGAGTCAGAGTATATCATTTGTTTTTATTGATCTTCTCCTTGTCCCCCCTTCTTCCCTTTCACTTATGGAAATAACAAAAACAATGGGGCTTATTGGAACATAAAAACTAATTTCACAAGTTGATTTTCATTCATAGAATAGCCTAGGTATCTCTGATCAGAATTCTAAATATTGAGCAAATGAATAACTCTAAATACAAATTAATTCATAACTAATGCAGAGTAATTAATAAGAGTTTGGGACACAGTAAGGTGTTATGAGTGACTGAGTGAGTGAGTGAGTGAGTGAGTGAGTGAGTGGGACTGGGGAGGGAGCATAGCATAGCCATGTTCCCTCAGGCCTATGGTCCCTCAAACCTATCATCAGGGGGTCCTCAGTGTTACTACAGGGGGTCCGCCAAATCTTTGTGTGATGGGGAACATTATCCAAAAATAGCAGATCTACAAGGTCACTCACAACCTCGACTCAAAACGTTGAAGACCCCATGCAACCCAAAAGTAAACTGATCAGGGAACGGGGCTGACCCCAATCTGACAGTAGTATACCCCAAGTAGTTGCATATTAATTTGTCTCTGTTGAATTCATAAATGATAAAGGAGCTATGTGTTTAGAGTTACGTTGACATAGTTGTTATTGTCACGTAATACACGCTAAACAGACGACGATGTCGCTCGTAGATGTAGAAGGAATGGGTTCTCGGTTGGAGCTAGCTAATCATCGCTAGCTAAGTTTAGCTTATCGAGAGAGAGAGAGAGAGGCGAGGTGCAGGTTATGTAGCGCTAAAAGCCTCGTTTCTGTACAGTCAGTGGTAGAGTAGGCAAAACAATGGAAAAAGACATTTCTGTTCCACTGTGACTTGTTTACCAGATCAAATAATCAGACACCAATTTATGGAATGTATTATGTTGATAGATAATGACACATTGATACATAACATGATACATAACATTGTTCTGACTGCACATATAAAGTGTTGTTTCACCCAAAGTTACATGGAAGGATAAAGGGACATTGATAAGCATTCTGTGAAAGGCTTGTAGAGCTTGCACAATGAAAATGTATTTTTCCATTGTTTGCGAGGCTAATCATGATAGCCAACATGGCTATAGCTTTGCTTCATTGACATGATTGTGTTGCAGGTTTTGATTGTGTGAATCAGTCAGTGTGAGGGTTGTCTTACCACCGGATTCTTGGAAGCGTTGACCACCGTCCTTATGTCCCTTTTTTAATCTCCAAATAGCAGCAGAATATGGATATTATGTCAAGTGTGGATGGGATGAACCAGATGGCATTAGTTAGCCTCTACAGCCATTGTGATGAGTGTGATGGTGAATGAAACTGTAGGGGGAGGAATGATGATGAGAGCACATTTTTCGAGCAGCACCTGGCTGCAGACACTAGGGTCCTGTTGATGTCCACGGGAGACAGGAACATCAACAAGTGGCAGGAAGTGACCTCACAGTGTCAAGTGACTTCATGCCGCTTGTGGAGGTCACGTGACGTCTCTGCCTTGCAGTCCAAGGCACTACAGTCCCTTTGAGCCGCATTGTCGCTATGTGTACATGTTATCTTTTATCTTTTAGACAACCCAACTCTACCCCCTAACCCTAAACAGAACCTCCATGGGGTAGAGCAAGAAAGAGGTGTGAGGTCACTTCCTGCCACTTGTTGATGTTCCTGTCTCCCGTGGACATCAACAGGACCCTAGTGTCTGCAGCCAGGTAGTCTTGGGCATTTTTCTGGCATCACTGGTTGAGACTACAGCGCCGCCTGGCGGTGATGATGGAATGTACTAAATGCTATTTAAATCTTTTTGAGAAAAGATATATAAATTAATGTTTATTTGTTCCAAAGCAACTGAAAAAGATTGCTGCTATTTGTTTCAAAAGGCTTTATACCCTGTGTATACAACATGTATAACGACACAATGTGACATAGCTCCGTTTACACAATGCAGTACCCCCCCTCCAACTATGTTTATGTTCCCCTTTTTCAGCTGTTATTATTGTTTATTATATTTTGACACTTGCTTTGGCAATGTAAACGTATGTTTTCTCATGCCAAGCTCCTTTGAATTGAATTGAAATTGGAATGTCCAAGGCAGCACACCATCAAATATATATATTTTAAACTAAATTGTAATAAAACAGATAACATTCAAACAATGAAAGGGCAACAATTTTAATTTTGTATTGCAAAGTATGCAAACTGTTAATAAAGTATTCATTCAATCAATCAATCAATCAATTAACAAAAAAATAACTAAACTTTGCCAGGGGACTGTCTGAAAGGAAAATAAATTGCAACCACATTTATTTTTTTATTGACTCACAAATTGCCTTCCACGTTGGATTATTGTTATTACATAATAACAACATGAAATTATTTTTTAGCTGTGATAAAATAATAGCTAAAATAATATGACGCATTTCCCTCACCCTCACCCAGTGGGGGATGGGCACACCCGGAACAGAAGAAATTTAGCTCAGCTAGCCTCCTTAGCTACTGTGACCGCTGGCGCTGGGTACTTATAGTATACCATGTTGTTAGTTATCCTCAAAAACACTATTTGATGCACGTTAGTTAAACCGTGGACTATCACTCTTCACTGGTAGGTCATGAAATGACACCGCCGTGTCTGTCATTTACACCGCTACTAAGCTAAACGGCTAAAAAACTATGCAGATTGTCATGTATTGTAAACAACAGACCATGTTAGTTGCTAGTTATCACGGGTCGGCTGATAATGCTGTGTTTCTCAAACATTTTCGAGTAAAGGGCCGCAATTTAATGAATAAGTAATTTTGATGCAGAAACGTAGCTAATTAGATCATTTTGGTGGGGGGGTCTGGGGGTCCTCCCCCAGAAACATTTTAAAAGAGTAGATGTTATTTCCTGTGTTCTGGTGCATTCTACAAGGAGTTTGAGTTTGATACTTTTATCAGGCTACTAGGATGGGAAAATGATGGATACATGTTTGCATGTCATCCATTAAGCTCTGCAACACGTCTTTTGCTTGAAGATCTGTTTTTGCACACGCATTTGCATGTGTTGAACATAGAACATGAATTACGGTAATCTAGGCTGTAGTGTAGATCCTCCTGTCGCCGACGATCTGTGAGAATGATGTGTTGTGTTGTGAATGTGCGCATGAATGATGAAACTCAATGACCCCACTTTTGGTGCATGGCCCCACCTTGGGTTCAAATGTACCTCTCTTCTTGCTGTATGTTAAGGACTCTCAAAATGAAATTTATTGTCTTAAGAAATTCTTTTTGTTTATTTCAGAACTGTTTGACGAATCTAGTGTTTTCTGTAGTGCAAATGAGAGCTGATAAAAGGTAAGATATTAAATATGCTCATATGGCTTCACCTGTAGTCTCTGTATAATTGTTTTAGTGCCAAACATAGCGTTACCACCATATCCTGCTTTTAGTATTTGATGGGCTGGGAGACATGAAATGAATACAAAGGACCCCAATGTCAACAAGCTATAGTGATATATTGGGTTTGAAAAAATAGTAGACCTTGTATCTGAACTGTGCTGTCTTGTAGGCTACATTTCCTATGCAAACTGGTAATAAAGTATTCAATTTGCAAAGCTAACTCGTGACAGTTAAGCCTTTTTTAATTTACTGGGTGCAGGCAAATAAATAGCGTGGCAACGTTTCGAAGTCAATATACATCTTCATCAGGTCATGTCAGGTGTGTTCTCATTGAAGTCTCCGTGTGGTACTCTGAATTTTGTTCTTATTGCAGACAGAGTCGTGGGGAGAGTCGAGAGAGTCGGGAGAGTCGGGAGAGTCGTGAGAGTCGTGGAGAACGGAGTGGAAGATATGGATCAGATGGGAGTAGAGATGATCCAGAGAGGCACGAGAGAAGGAACCGTGATGCAGAGAGGGATTGTGATCGACGCTGGGGCGATGAAAGGCACAGAGAACGATTTGATGCACCACGGAGAGGTCGAGATAGTCCTGAGGTCAGTGAATAATAACGGCTATTTGAGGGCATCTATCTTATGTAAGTTATAGACCTCTGGAAAGAGCACTGAACACCTTTCAAGAGATGCTTCAGAGAGCAGAAGGGCTCATCTGTGCTCAACGGGGACAATTTGCATAAGAGAAAATAATAATACCTGGGCACTTCAGGAGACTACCCAAATTAAATATACTGACTGGAGCACTCAGAAATCAGAATCAGAAAGACTTTTCTTTTGTCACAACTTCAAAAATACTTTACCGTTAAAGAAGTGTGAAATGAATTTGCCAAGGCCCCTCAGACTAGCAGTTCATTATTAAAAAAGAGAATAAAACTATATTATAAAAAACATCATCACATGATAATAAAGTGTTAAAATAAAGGGTACTTTAAGGCCTAACCTATAGTTAGGCCTAAATCAGAAATTAGCCTACAAAAACAAATATGTTGCTACATACTGTACATGTACTGTAAGCCCCTCCCAAACACAAAATGTGTTCCCGGCCTGAATGGGTTAAAATCTTCATATTATTCACTAAAACATCTGCTTTGTGTATGTCAAACACTATTTATTCAAAAGTCTTATCACACGGTAAAAGAAAGGTCTTTGTGTTCTTTCTGTCTTGGCCACAAGGCTTTTTTATTAAATAAAATGGTAAAAAAACACGTGCAAACCAGTCGAATGCTCCAGTATCTTATTTGTGTAGTCTCTCCTGAAGTGCCCACGAGGAATTATTATTTTCTCCACTGAATGAACACCCGTATTTGTCATTTTTGTGGAATATTATGAAGATGCAGATTTAATTTTTTATGTTTTTGATACAGAGGGGGCCGAGAAAGCGACATTCCAGTGACCGGTCAGATGATGAATATGACGGAGATCCTGACCAGGACTACAGGATGGAGCAGGAAGAGGAGGAGAGCAAGACCATTATGCTTCGAGGTCTCTCTCTCCATGTCACAGAGGATGAAGTATGTTTATGCCAAGCCCTTATTTCAATTAGAATTATAACTAAGACTGAGGAAATGAAATGTATTTTCTTTTAAAAGATTAGACTGAGCCTCATTAATCTTTTGTTCTTCAGATCCGGACCGCACTTGAGCAGCTGCAGGGCCCCCAACCTGTGGATATCCGCTTGATGAAGAAGAGGACTGGTGAGTGGAGTTGTTCAAGAGGGGCATCTCAGCATTTCATATCCATACTCCACACCATGCAACCAGCCTCCCCTATCACTGCTATGCCTTAATGTCACCATTCTACCGCTGTCAGGCATAGATAGGACCCCCCCCCCCTCTGTGCCCGATATACTGTATATGTTTGTGCCGTGATTTAGGGTATAGTAAAGAGGTAGTTGTTTACTTTGGGGCTGCACAATTAAATCACAAATCGTGATAGCTTTCGGTAATATAATCGCGAACCGTGGCAATTCATTTTAACACCTTTTTATATGTACCATTGTTGCACCTTGCCTTTGTGTCCTCGCCATTACGCAAGTTAACCAGAACATTACACAACCCATCTCCATGTCAATCAGGCTGACAGAGACACAATAAACCGACAGAGGTCATTACTTTTGATTTTGCCTAAGTTATGACACCACCAGTATGAGCAACAAATACAATGATAAAATAATGAAACGCATTTCCCCCACCACAAATCAATATTGTATCAATAGTTGTCTTCAAATTAAATAATCAGGATAATGAAGCCATAATCGTGCAGCCCTAATGTTTAGTATTCTTTTGTGAAAATAAATCATGTTTCGATAAAGGTTACCTACCCACTTGGGTGTTAATTTGAATTGGACCCACTATACAGCCGACTGTGACAAGAGTTTGAATGTTTGTACCAAAGCATTCTAACTAACACACCTCCCGTCTATATTTGAATGCTGTCTCTAGGTATAAGCAGAGGTTTCGCCTTCGTGGAGTTTTATCACTTGCAAGATGCTACCCGGTGGATGGAGACCAATCAGGTTGCCTCAACAATCACCAAGTCTAAAATTTGTCTTGGAGATTAGAGCCCCAAATAACAGATTCAACTGATCTTTTGAGAGTTTTGAAAAAGAAAAGTGTCGATTTACAGAACTAAAGGCTTTAGGACAATGACGGTATTCTAAATTGTAATTTAAAACTGATATCTGAGACATCTGTTGATGTCATGGACTACTCAAAGTATTTAAAAAAACATTCAAAACATGGGTCATTTAACTGCTCAGTTCAATTTGTGAATTCTGTTCTATCTGAGTTGCCCAAAGTGGTATTTTTTTGTTTGTTTGTTTTATAGTCATGACTGCTCTATGGTTTCATAGCACACTCTGCTCCAGCTCAGTTCCTCAGTTCCTTTGCTCATCCCCATTTAAAATCCGAAGACGGGAATTGATTCAAGGACGAGCTGGCAGCACTCCGGTCCGAAACACTAGCAGCACATTAGCAATAGCTTTAATTTTGAGCACTCAACCCTTTATACACAGACCTACAGCGCTCTCTCTTTCTCTGAATTCCTTTCTATCACCTGATCTGCTACTGCTCCCCGTATTCACTGAGTGACTCTACCTAAATGAGTGTGTACGCCTAGCCACTCTTTCCCGTTCCAGTTGTGCTCACTCGTTGGGTGGGACTAGTGGCTGCTACCTCACCTGGCAGTTTTAACGTGACATCCTGGAAGCGGAAATAACTCTCGTGTTTTTGACTTTGGCAGAACAAGTTGATGATCCAAGGAAAAAGCATAGCCATGCATTACAGCAACAGGAGACAGAAGTTTGAAAACTGGCTTTGCAATGCTGTGAGTTTAATGAAACCTGCGTGTGACCCCCACTGCATTTCAAAAGTCAAGCCAACACGTTTGTTTTTTATTTGTAACTAACAAAGCGGATGATGTTGTCCGTTGTTTACAGTGTGGCCTGTACAACTTCCGGAAGAGGTTGAAGTGTTTCAGGTGCGGAGCTGTCAAAACTGGTGAGTAGTAATGTTAGGCCTGTACCTCACCTATAAACAGTTCATTGAGGAAAGATGGGAATAGCAGATCAATAATGATGACTTTGTGTCCTAAATAATTAACTGTCTGCCAAGTAGTACATCAGATAGTCCAAACGTGATATGATAGTTGCTTGTCAAATTAATGTAAGAACTTCTGCATTGGTGTTGATGAAACTACTTTGCTGTTGTTTGAACACAGAAGGGGACTCTGCTGGAGCAAGTGGTGTGAGTGCAGAGTCTCAACATTCGGGGGATTATAATGGCGATAGTGAGTGCTGCCTTTCATAATATGCAAATATTAGGATATTATATTCAATGTATTGTACATAAAGTGATCAAATTCTTTACAATTCTCTTTTTCGTCTCCAGCAATTATCTTGAGGAACGTTGCCCCTCATTCGACCGTCGATGCGATTCTGATATTGCTGGCACCCTATGCTAATCTGTCTTCTGGCAACATCCGCCTCATTAAAGACAAGCAAACGAGACAGAATCGAGGCTTCGCCTTTGTTCAGCTCTCATCTCCATTGGTATGATCGTGTTTTGTTGTGAAAGTCTTGTAATTATGATGCAATGTTTGTTGGAGACTGAAGGGTGGATCTACATGCATATCTGTCTGATATTAAGTGTCTTCAAATCCCTGCGTGTAGGAGGCCTCTCAGCTCCTCACTATCCTCCAAAGCCTCCAGCCACCTCTGAAACTCGACGGAAAGACGATTGGTGTGGATTATGCCAAGAGTGCCAGGAAGTGAGTCTTGAGTCATCATAAACATAATTATCCTCCCAGTTCAGATCAGATTTGCATTCATCACCTTGAAGCATCATATGGAGAAGACAGAGTTTGTTTGTCACCACCTGATTGTTTTACTTTTGATGTGACTAGGCTGCCTGTAACTATTGTTTGTTTTCTTAGTGAATAATCTATTGATTAATCAAATAAACAAAGTGTGGTGTTTTTCAAATAATTATTTATTCGTTGCACACCTGTGTCGCGCACATTTTTTGAAAATGTTTGAAAGGTTTTGTGATTTGCATCACAAATAGGGATGGCAGGTTGAAAGTGGTTAAACCTAATGAAACTAAAAAAAAATGTATCACTTATGGGACCGTTAATTGTCCACTTATGATTAAATCCCCTTTTGCAGTTATTGATGGTTCGCCCCAGGAGCATGTTTCCCACACCAAGCCTCACTAATGAATAGCTTCACGGTTTGACACAAGCCCCAATTAATCGTGTTGTTCCCACTTCCCTCACAGAGACTCGGCGCAGCCTGAAGGGATCAGAGCCAACGCTCTATCTGTTGCCAGCACCGCCATCGCTGCTGCTCAGTGGTCATCCAGCCAGGTACAGTTTGTTTCTGTTTGGTATTTTTTTGTTTCGGGAGCTGATGCCACATGGCATTGGGGTGTTGTGACATAATGCTGAAACAACAAAAGCTCTGTGTAGTATTTGTGCTGATATATTTCTTTGTTGATAGCTTCTTTTAGTCTCCTTTTAGTTGACCTTGTTCCAGTGATCTGTATAGTCAGGAAACTGTACCTTTTCCTATGCAAACTTCTAATAAAGTCTTCAATCAATCTGGAGTGTTGTTCAAAAGGCGAATAATTAGTCACAGCACCACAGTCACAGTCAAGCTCCCTGGTTTATTGGTGGCATTTCAACCGTATTCTTCAGGCAAGTCTGCTTGACGAGGACTTTAATACAGTGCTTTAAATACAGTTTATAGAGATAATACATATATTTTCTACTAAGCACCTTGCCTTCTTAGATGTTTGACCTACACTATGCCTCATACTAGTTTGTACCTTGTACCTTCCAGTTGCAGCAGGGTTTAGGCGCCACCTCTGACTATTCCTCAACGCAGGACGCGTATGCTGCCCAGTATGCACAGGTCAGAGCAAATCAATAAAATCAGGTCATCACATGAATGATTTGAGGGATTGTCATATTTTAATCGGTGCGTCATCCTTTCTCGTACAGACTTATCAGCTGTGGCCCCAGCAGCCTGAAGCATTGGCACCTGTCATAGGAGACGGACTGTTAGGAGGTAGTATAACTAGTTAAATTAATAGTCACTTTGTTGAACCGTGCTATAAATGTAACAAAACTGTCATCTGCTACCCACAACAAATGATTATTCATGTTCCACAGCTGCTCCAGGAGCGAAGACGTTGATCCCAGCAGTCACAGGGGTTCTGTCCCAGCCACTCATTATCAGCCAGTCTGCATTACAGGTAGATACGTCATCAACAACCCTAACTGTTACCTCACAAAACAACTATGCTAGGCCTAGAATTATTGAATGCTTTAACCAGTGAAAAATAGCAGATATACAAGCTCTGTGGCCAAATATCATTTTGGGGGTCCTTCACATCCACAGATCCTTCTCAAAAAATTAGAATATTGTGTAAAAGTTAATTTTCTTCTGTAACATAATATATATTTTTTAAACTTTCATAAAGTTTAGATTCATTGTGCATGCAGTGACATATTCTTGTATTTTTTGTTTTAATTTAGATTTTTATGGCATACAGCTCATGAAAATCAAAAATCCATATCTCAAAATATTAGAATATTCCACACAGCCACTCAAAAGAAGCATTTATAATACAGAAATGTCAAAGTTCTGAAAGGTTATGTTAATTTATGCACTCAGTACTTTGTATGGAATACTTTTGAACAAATTCCTTCATCAGTGGGGCGTGGCATGAAGGTGGTCAGCCTGAGGTACTGCTGAGGTGTTATGGAAGCCCAGATTTGCTTTGATAGCGGCCATAAGCTCATCTGTGTGGTTGAGTCTGGTGTCTCTCATCTTCCTCTTGACAACACAACACAGATTCTCTGTGGGTTTCAGGTCAGGCCAGTTGGCTGGTCAGTTAAGGCCAGTAATAGTTAGTTAGTTACTAGTAGTTTTTGGCTCTGTGGGCAGGTGCCAAGTGCTTCTGGCTAAAATAAATCATCTCAATAAAGCTTGTCAACCTACGGAAGCATTAAGTGCTCTAAAATCCCTGGGTAGATGACTGTCTTGACTCTGAACTTGATAAAATGCAGTGTGGGCAAAACCAGCATTGCATTGTATTGCAGGTGTTGGTCCACTGTGTTTTATCAAGTTCAGAGTCAACACAGCCATCTACCTGGGGATTTTAGAGCACTTTGCGCATCTGTAGGTTGACAAGCTTTAAGGAAATGATGATTTCCTTTAGCCAGAAGTACTTGGCACCTGCCCACAGATCCAAAACTACAGTAACTGGTGTAGTGACCATGGTATTACTAGCCTTAACTGACCAGCAAACTGGCCTGACCTGAAACCCACAGAGAATCTGTGTTGTGTTGTCAAGAGGAAGATGACAGACACCAGACTCAACCACACAGATGAGCTTATGGCCTCTATAAAAGCAAACCTGGGCTTCCATAACACCTCAGCAGTACCTCAGGCTGACCACCTTCATGCCACGCCCCACTGATGAAGGAATTTGTTCAAAAGTATTCCATACAAAGTACTGAGTGCATAAATTAACATAACCTTTCAGAACTTTTACATTTCTGTATTATAAATACTTCTTTTGAGTGGATGTGTGGAATATTCTAATATTTTTTTCATGAGCTGTATGCCATAAACATCAAAATTAAAACAAAAAAAGCTTTTGAATATTTCACTGCATGCACAATGAATCTAAAATATATCAAAGTTTAAAAAATTCTATTATGTTACAGAAGAAAATGAACTTTTAAACAATATTCTAATTTTTTGAGAAGGATCTGTAGTAGTCTCTCAAGAACAGACTAACTGAGCTCCAGTTAAGTGAAAAGGACCTTTTCTTTGACAAAACCTAACCTCTAAACCACACCCACCTGGGCATAACACCGGGAAAAGAGTGTCCGATATAATTCCGCCTTCTTTCCTCCCCTCAGGCGCACCAATTAGTTGGGGACTTGGGCGTGGCGCTGCAGCAGGCACCGTCACTGGCGACATCCTCTACTGCAGCCGTCAATGACTCTGCTGGTAAGATGAGTTGACCACCCAATGGTTTTATCCACAGGCGTAATGAATGGAACAATCATAATGCGTTGAATGGATGAAACAGACTTTTAAAATTATTGTAAATCATTTGTACTGTTGTTCTTGTCACCAGCTGCCCCTGACACTTCCACTTACCAGTATGACGAGTCTTCCGGTTACTACTATGATCCACAGACGGGGCTGTACTATGATCCCAACAGCCAGGTATGGATTTGATGAGTTCTATTGGTTTTCAGCCTCACATTTATTGTCTACCAGAAGAAGCTATTTTGTAATCCCCAACATTTCTCCTATGATCTTGTCATTGTTTAATAGTACTACTACAACTCCCAGACTCAGCAGTACCTGTACTGGGACAGTGAGCAACATGCTTATGTCCCTGCACCCGACACGGGCAGCACAGAGTCGGCCTCCGCAGCGAGCACCACCACTGGCTCGGCTGTCAAAGAGCCCAAGGAGAAGAAAGAGAAGCCAAAGAGCAAGTCTGCACAGCAGGTCAGCCACAGAAAACGTTTTAACTCTCTGTTTTGTGCCCTCGGTTTCAAGAGCTTATGGAGATGATTTCTGCATTTGATTTAGTTCAGTCGTAGTCTTTTAAATTAGAATTTATTTTAGTCATCTGAAAGGTTTTGGCAGGCCTTGATGGCGTCGTAATGGCAGATTTTACTCTTGGTTGCATGCTGAAAATAGCCGATCTACAAGCTGCGACGCGCTGTGAGCTTGTGGAGCTTTTTTTATAACACACATAAAATGACTTGCCTTTTAGTTCTACTGGATGTCTTCTCCACTAGTCCCTTCCTAACCCTTTTGTCCAGGTTTAATTTGTTGACGAAATTGTCAATATATTACGTCTTTGTTTTTACCTAGTTTATTTATTTATTTTTTCGTCAATGGGAAAAAATGTAGTCGATGCTTTCCGTAATGGTTTTAGTCGACGAAATTAACACTGTTCTGCATTCCCTGTTTTTCACCATTAGATCGCTAAAGACATGGAGCGCTGGGCAAAGACCTTGAACAAGCAGAAGGAGCAGAAGGAAAGCTTCAAGAGCAGCTTCCAGACATTACATTCCAGGGAGGAGGACGGGAGAGAGTCTGCTGCAGCAGATGCAGGCTTCACCACGCTGTTTGAGAGAAAGGTGCTTAATCACTTAAACCTAAGGCCTTTGTGAGCCTGTTGATTGGTTATTTTTGATATTTTTTATGAAATTGTCACCTGTGACAGGAGCTCTGTATTATCTGATATTCTGTGAACCTCTATTTTGGACCCGCCATGTGTTAAAATCTCTATGCATTCTATGACATGACAACTTTTTTTCCCAGCAAAATGGTGGCTTTGAGGTGCAGGCCTTTATGAATGAGCACGCGAAGATCGTGGAACAACAAGAATCGTCAACAAAGGTGAGAGGGAGGTCTATGAAAGACGGCACTCTTCCAACATCCTATGGTTATTTGGGGAAATTAGGACTGGTGTAAGTTAGGATAAGGCTTTGTATGGAAGAAGGGCTTAAGTGCTTAACTGAATAAATATATACTAAACAAATGGCCAGCATAAACAAATGGCCAGACTAATCGGTTATCTGTATATAAGTGATATTGCACAAATTGAATTCATGAGGTGAACATTTATTTCCCAAAATCATGAATCATCGAAATAACATATTTCTTTATTCATTGCAGAGCGGTCTGGTCGCAGCCTACAACGGGGACAGTGACCCAGAGGAAGGGGCAGCCGAGCAAACGGAGGAGGAGACGGCAACGCTGACCGACTGGACCAAGATGGCCTGTCTGCTCTGTCGAAGGCAGTTCCCCAACAAAGAGGCCCTGCTGCGTCACCAGCAGCTCTCCGACCTGCACAAGGTACAGTAAAGAAAGGGCAGAGTGTGCTCAATCTGAGCCACACAGTGGATATTTTAGGATGTGCCATCTGCTATCATGGGTATACAACAGTCCCCTTGGCACCGGGTTAGGTAGAGACTTTAGATCTACCATTTTCAGCTTAATTGTCACATCACAGGTTTACAGAAGTAAAGAAGTGGGTGAAATGTGTTATTGTGCATCGTTCCTAATCTTCCTATCGTATCATTATTTTCCAAATAAGAAAGAAAGGGACGAAGAAGAGGGGGGAGGCTAGGGAGGAAAGGAAATATCTACAGTACATATTTACATGGTACCTGAGAAGTATACTGTGCATTATATGCTTTTGAACATTAGTAAAGGTGCTAGAAAAAAAGCGTCTCTTAAGTGATTAAATTAGTCGCTGTTAATATGTTTCAGCAAAACCTGGAAATTCAGAGGCGATCTAAGCTGTCGGAAGCCGAGCTGGAGGAGTTGGAGAGAACGGAGGTATAATTTGATCCAAATCTGCTCCTCATCTTTGAGGTCGATGGGATTCGTTAATGAGATCATTATTTCATGGTTGTTTTGCTTTTGGTCTACAGCTGAAGTACAGGGACAGGGCTGCAGAGAGAAGGGAGAAGTATGGCGTTCCTGAACCACCTGCTCCTAAAAAGAAGAAATTCTACCAGCCTCCCGCTCCCACAGTGTAAGACAGAGAATCACAACCTTTTTCATTTAAAGACCCCCCAGTTTGATATGCACTAGGCTGTGGACCTCCCGTTTCTTGTGATTTCACCCTCCGGGATCCCAGTCTACACGGCAATAACTTGGCGTACAAATGGAGCCGTAACGGTCCATTTGGATCAATTTGTACGCTGTTATTAGAGTTACAGACCCAGAAGGACCCGGACCCTACATTGAAAACCGGTGGTGGGAGACATATTGGTAGTACAGCTAGATATCGAAACGCCAAATTATGTCAGTCACAAAATGAATTTCCTTATCTTGAGCACTATCATCAAACACCATATCAGTAAAAGTTAATCATCTCTCTGAAAGGATACTGTTTGCAAACATCGCGCAGTGACAGGTCTTTGGATTAGATTGCATGATCTGATTAAATGTCCTGAACGTAGTCTATCTGAAAGGTCTTTGACAATATTCAGCCAACATAGCTGATGTTCATACTCCAGTGTGGCAGTGTTAATTATGACAGCAAATTCTGATTTAGTCTTTTGAATAACACACCATTTAGTTAGTTTAGCCCTATTTTAGTCATCTGAAATTTGGTCTTGGTCTAGTCTTAGACTAAATATCAAAATATTTTGTCTTGGGGCCCCATTTCCGTCTGTGCCTTACCCTTTATCCCTGCACTTCTTTGCTTTTTTTACTTTGAAAAACATTTTAAAATATTACAAATAGCTGATCTACATCAACACGTTGTGATTTACAAATGTTTTTCAAAATAGTACAAAATGGCAAAAAAACAAAAATAGGGCCCTTAGTCTTAGTCAACAAAAGTAACACTGCAGTATGGAATCCTAATGTGTTTCATGGAAATGTAACGACGCGCACACAGGAACTATGAGCAGCCCACCAAAGACGGCCTCACCAGTGATAACATTGGGAACAAGATGCTGCAGGCCATGGGCTGGCAGGAGGGTAAAGGTCTGGGACGCCATCAGCAGGGCATCACTGCTCCTATCGCCGTGAGTAACTACGCACTACTTATAGCTGGAGGTTGGGGGTCAGTGGTGGGAAAAAGCACTCACATTTTTTACTTTACAATTAAATCATTGTAGTGGAGTAAAAGTAAATTATTTTCCTCTGAAATGTAGCAGGGTAGAAGTAAAAGTACAGAAGATTGGTACAGTACTTGAGTAATTAGTTACTATCCACTACTGGTTGGGGGTGTAACCCATGTCAAATCTGCCGTCTCTAATAACCGTCTTCCCCGTCTCCCCGTCTCCCCACAGGCCTCATTAAGGACCAAGGGCACAGGCCTGGGAATCAAAGGAAGTGCATATGAGCTCTCAGCGTCTGACACCTACAAGGATGCTGTTCGGAAAGCCATGTTTGCACGCTTCACTGAAATGGAATGAATATGACCGGTGGGGTGGGGAGCAGGGGGGCTTAGTTTCACAAATCATTACCAATGATAGGCTATAAGAAAAGACATTGATGATACTGTGAATATATATATATATTTCTTTTCTCACTGGTTCAATTGTTCCATATCTATTTTGTCGTTGCCTACAAACTTTTTCTTTTTTAAGTGGAACATGTACACTTTGTATAGTTATTTGTATTATTTTTGTACAGAGTAATGTGATCCTTTGAGCTCCCCTCTGCTATAGTAAAGCTAAACATTGTGTCACTTCTCATGAAGCTTTCTCTGGTGTATAATACGTGAATAACTTACTATAAAATGTCCCTCCGTATCAGCCCTTTAAGTTCACTTGAACAACACTATAACATGCCCCTCAGTACTGGCCCTTTCCCTGGCTTGAACAACACATTAACCATAGATATAAAAAGCTAGATACCTCATTCGCCACTGCAGTTTGTTGGAGTGACCTGTAAAAAAAGGATAGGTGGAAGGCATGCTGCCACTCAAAGTGAGTACTGGATAATCACGGCACCTCTTTTCTGGGACGAGGGTAGAATCTCGGGTACGTTGGAATAAACAAACAACCAGAGGGTACAGAGTTCCTATATCCAAACGCACCCTGGGTTACAAAAAGCCCCCACCTGCCTCTAATTGACCTGCCGAACTTCAGTTTCTGTGATGCACGCGGAAGTCCGGAAGCTTGCCTTGCCTTTTTTTACAGACACCTCAGAGCCGGAGGAGGCATCTACCTTTCTGTCTATGCACTTAACCGCTCCAGTCTAGCTGCTCAGTGGCCATTGGCCAACAATATATATATGTCTGGTTTTACTGGGAAGCTTAAAGGAGCAATTCACCAATTTTTAACCGCCATATCATTGTTTTTCATTAATGCTCATAATATTGCACATGTTCTGTCTACTTGCACTCATTAGTGGGCTGTGGACAGTTCAGAAAACATCAGTGGGGATTCCAAGCTACAGTAATAGAAACGACACCTTTCGTGGTTGGCATGCTGAAATAGATGCTGCCGTTCCTGCATTCATTTGAATAAATGAATAAAAGGTTGATATTTTGTTTGAAATAGCCAAAGCTGCCTACTGATGTCATCTGTAGGCATGTTTCTGAATGGTCTACAACCTTCCTCTGAGACAAGTAGACGGACAGAAATGTTGCCATCTTATAACGAGCATTAGTGAGAACCAATGATATGAAGGAGAACGTGGTTGAAGTGGTATGACTGTATATATGTAATATTTCAGAACCATAGTTGTATATTGCAGGGTACAGACTGACGTAGTCAATAAAATGATGTATTTTTATTCTTTATTCTAAGATAATATTTTAGAAGTTAGCCAGCAGGTTTCCAGAAGGAACGATACTGACAAGCCTGATTGATGTACAGAAAGAAGGCTTTGTGACTTGTTTGTGGGACCTCTTAATTTCACACTGAAGACAAAGTAGTGTAGACCTGCTATCAATGCATAAAATAAAGGGACCAAAGGGTCTATAATATAGTCATGAAATGATTTGCAGGCAAAACTCATACTTGTAAGAATTATCTCCTTTACCTGACTTAAAAAAGGCAGATATGTTGTCTATGACCTGCTCTTGTTTTTAAAAACTTTTCAAAAGTGGCTGTGTCACTTTTAAAATGTATTTTGTATCCTTTTAGTTTATATGTACCTGTTATATACTTTTATTGTTTTTGGTTTTATCTGTTGTATAGCTTACTGCTTTGGCCATGTTTTGGCAAGGTCTCACAAAAAGAGGTTTTTAATCTAAGTGTGATTTCCTGGTTAAATAAGGGTTATATAATAAATATATTTGATTTCCACTCACTGCCCAAGGTTTTGTTTTGTTGTGTGTAATCCGTAAACAAATTATATATTGACTGTTCTAGGTGGAATTTGGGAATGTTGAAAAATAGAAATGCATATACAGTAACCTGTGGTGGATGTTATTCCAATAGTTGATATTGCAAAAATATTGTATTTCTAACAACATATCTCTGATTAAACCTAGACATTTTCTTTATTGAGATATAATGGTTACTTTCAATTCTATTGCAATCTTGGTTCTTCCAGTTAGTCATCATCAAGCTGCTCATTACAATGTGTATGGTTAGTTTAACACACATTCATTTATGCCTATTGAGATTTGGACCCACATGGGGTTTTAAATCAGTCTTGGAGGCATGGGAGGGATCAGTCAGGAGCTCATCTTTAATATGAAACATGTCCTTATATTATTCTCCCCAGCCTGCGCCCCTGCTTCAGCCTCGGGCACAGACAGACTAATGATGGGCTCATGTCTCTGAACTGTAGGTCCCACTCTGAAGAAATTCCTTTGGAAAATCTTTCATGTCTTTATACCTGGACTTGGAATCTACTATGTTGACCTAGACCTGGAGCAATGGACGCAGACACTGATTACATTGGGTTTGTTTGGATTCACCCCCTGCCTGCAACTCACATCCTCTGCTCTGCCTGTAGCCTTTTCTTTGTCCATCATCAGTGGTGTGGGAAAGGTACTTCATTAAAAGTACAAAAGTATTGGCATAAAAATTAAAAGTAGGCTGCTCATTATGCAGTATGTCCCATTTCAAGTTTTCAAATGTATAATAAACATCTTTTGAAAATAACAGATCTACAACCTCACAGGTACTTGAGTGCATGTACTTAGTTACTAATCCAGTCTAATCAAGTTTTTCTTCCTTACACACTGCCCTAAACACTTTTAGGCTACATAATACCTTGGTGACAGGGAAACTAACCTATTGTAGGCTACACCACCATTTTTAGACTGGCACTGCTGCTAATGTGCTATAACAAATAGACCAGCTGGGAAGATTGTAATTGTATCATGCTATACAAACTGACAATTGATGAGAAATGTGTCATTTAATATATCAGATTAATGTGCCAGAGAGTGAGAGCAGTGTAGTGGTTGACTTGAGTGACCTACCGGTATGTGTGTGACGTGTGATCATTTTATCACCAGGGGGCAGTATCTATTATATCTGGTACAGTATTTTCACCAGATAGACTACTTGATAATGGTCAAATAACAAACGTCCTCAGGAGAAAAACATTGAAAATCCAGTATTTTTTGAGAAAGTAAGAATATAGAAATGTAATTACCTTGTCTTGCTAAATACAATTTAAAAATACATTATAATTGACCGTATCTATGTCTGTCTGTCTGTCTGTCTGTCTGTCTGTCTGTCTGTCTGTCTGTCTGTCTGTCTGTCTCTAACGCCTGACACTGTGGTTCCCCTGACACATCACTGTGACATCGGTTTACTATCAGAACCGTCACAGCTTGTGACACTTTTTTACGATTTATGGGTTTGTCACTCTGACATCATGCTCTGACATCACTATGATGTCAGGGGAACCACTCTTAACAGAATGGGTTTGCCGCTTTGACATCACACTCTTGCTTCCCTGTGATGTCACACTAACAGAATCCCTTTTATGCCCATATATGGAGTTCCCTGATGTCATCAATATTAAGCCCATATCTAACAGGACTTCATATGGGAATGCCAATATGGAGTCCACATCGGCCAAATAACACACTAATAGAATCCATATATGGCTAAGACAGATGGCCAAGACAACCCATATCTGTGTGGCTGGTTCTACAGACAGGGATCTCCATACAAGAGTATGATGTCAGTTGTCATAGACCAGTGGTTGTCAACCTTTTCAGGCTGTGACCCCCTAAATAATCATATTTTAACCGGGGACCCCCCCACCCTGACGAGCACTACAAATGTATAAAACGGTTCTATTGTGAAAATAGAAGATCTACATGCCTGTAGATCTGCTATTTTCTCAATATCTGCCTAAATAATTTGACAGTTTGGCCAATGTTTAATGTGTCTTTTTAGAGGTATTAAGAATTAAGTCCGGTTTAAATTGTCACTTTAGAAATGTGCAGATACCCTCTATACACTGAAACTTTGTTGGTTTGTTTACTGTTGAGTGACAAAACAATGTTTCACTTTAAGCTAATCATCTGGGGACCCCCCAAAATATTTTGGGGATCCATGGGGGTCCCGACCCACATGATGTCTATGACATAGACATCATAGGACTTTCACAAAACGAATAACTGAGTAAGCATGTTTGGGCTCTCACAGCATATCTCCATATACAGTACATGGATCTCTAAATGTCACTTAATGTATGTACCCAACTCCATATTTCTGTAATACTGATGACATCATGATGTTGTTCACAAACTACACACCTCGCTGTCACTTGCTTTCCATAGCTACAGATTGCACAAGGAAGCCATGCCATTATTAGACCATTTGTTGTGTTTTAGTCAGCTCTCTGGCAGCGAGCACACCCACATTATTTTCTGCTGCTGTTGGTAGTCATGGCCGCCTGTTGCCATCCTATGGTTGCCACCTTAGCTGTGTGGGTGTTCAGACTACTCCAAACTGTACTGATTTAATGCTAGCTTGCATAATGTCTTTTAGACTATTAGACCTAAGTCTCCACTGGAACACTGTATGAGAGGATGACACGATCTCCCACCTTCAAACAGCACTTCATGTGTACTTGAACGCAGGCCTTCTCAACCTTCTTTCAGGAGGTCTAAAAAATATCAGATGTATGAGCTTACAACGTGTCACGATGTGACGTGGTGTGACCTTGTATAGGCATTTTTTTGTGACGGTAAAGTGGTTGTAAATTCTTACTCAGTTGGGAGACTACAGGATCAGCTTACTATCAACTGTGTGTGTGAGTTGACCTAGTATAACAGTTACTATTATTATCATCGTTATCATTCACATCATATAGAATAAATAAATTATATTGTAACGACCCTGCAAGTAACTCGCAAGTAACTCGCTCCTCCAAGCGAGCTAGCTCTCTTGGCGTTGCAGGTTGCTTGCCTTGTCTGCTGAGTTGGGGGCCGGGGTTCATCTCCCGTTTGGAGGCGAACTTCTCCACTCAGTCTGTTAAACGTTACATTGGTGTCAGCGGGCGGATCCATGGAGCGTGCCCTCGCGTGAGGGACGTGAGGAACTGGCCCGGATGGCAGTGAATCGTTCTGTGAGGAGGGGCTAGTGTAACGATCCTGCAAGAGATCTGGCCGCAACTCGCTCCTCCAAGCAAGCTGGCTCTCTTGGTGTTGCGGGTTGCTTGCCTTGTCTGCTGAGTCGGGGCCGGGGTTCGTCTCTCGTTTGGAGGCGAACTTCCCCACTCAGTCTGCTAAACGTTACAATATTTACAGATAATGTGGTTGACAGACATTAAACCTTATTGTGCATGAAACTGCTGCAATCTGAACAGGATTTCTGCTGATGCACTTCCGATTATCCACAAAACTGCCCGATGAGGTGTTGTCAAACTCCAAAAGCTCATGCTCTGACTTCACTATTAAATAAACAAAAATACTAGTAGCCTATAGAATGAGATCTGAACTTAAGATCAGTTAAGTTTTGTGTTTGTGCACAAAAGTGAGTCCACGAAGATCTGTTACAAAGTTACATACACTGTTAACGTATAGAAGACTATAGAGATGTTGCCTAGCAATGTTTACTTGTGGTTCTGTGAGCTAGAAGAAAAGAACGTTTGAGGGCGTGAGAATCTACAGCAGAATGAGGTTTTGACAAACATTGACACTAAATCAACCTTGCAGACAGACAACCCATGATTTCAAGTCCACCAACGTGGCTCCTTAAAACAGCATACTTGATACATGTCAGCCACAGTAAAGTATTTTTCCTTCCCGAATGACATGCCACCTAAACAACTCTAGCAGTAATTGCTAGCTGTCTCTTGATTTACAATGACGTGGATCCATACAAATTACAAAGGCCAATTCTCTGTGTCCTCCAGTGACCCTTGCAGCTCAACTCTCTCATGCACATACAGCAATCATCAATGTTCATTTATCAGTTTGAATCTCTTTGAGTGTAAGCCTTTACACAGTTTACAGGGCCCATTTGGTAACATTTAGCTTACACTCTTGAACACCAAGACCAAAGACACTACAGTGTATTGCGGTATACTTCCCTGCAGGACTATGACCTCTCTGTTTCTATTGATACATTTTAGATGTAGCAATATGACAGCCAGTAAAACTATCCATGCAATGTGGGTATAAACTGGAACAGGGCATGAAGTTGCTCCTCATGAGAACTTTCCCATTTGCCTTCTGTTACTAATCTATCAATGATCTGACAAGCTCTCAGTCTCGTTCTGCAGAAATATCCAATTAATTTGATCACGACCATGATCATGAGTATTCAGTGCTGGAAATCGCAACGTGTTGTGAGCTTGGAGATATGCTATTTACTAAAGATTTATTTACATTTTATACATTTGAAATCTGTGTAATGGTACATTCTGCATAATGGGTACTTTCTACTTTTGGTACATTACATTTTGATACCAATATTTTTCAAGTATATTTTGAATTCGGGACTTTTACTCGTAACAGAGTACTTCTACTTTGCAGTATTGATTGAGTTTTACTTAAGAAATATATGTGAAGGGGCGTCCGCTGGTCTAGTGTACCAGGCGCATACCACATACTAGGCTATGGTGCCTGCTGGCGTCGCCGGTTCGATTCCCGATCCAGATGACCTTTGCCACATGTCATTCCCCATCTCTCTCCCCATTTCCTGTCAGTCTACTATCCTATCAAATAAAGGCATAAAAAGCCCAACAAACTAATCTTAAAAAAAAATAAAAAAAAAATGTGAGCACTTTTTACACCACTGTGAGTATTCTCTGGACAAACTGTTTGCCTTAAATCCCAACTTTTATTTTTTCGGTAAACATTAAATATCATGGCCATTACTGTCAAGCTGATTTATAGTCAAGCTGCCATAATATCCAAGGATACATACTGTACAGTGTTTGTAATTGCAATTGAAATGTTTGTTTTCCTTTCCTCTTGGTTCTAGGGTGAAGTGCCTTTAAAAGACGACTCTCTGGAGAAATACCCGACAAACAGAATAACGCACACTGGTAATACACTTGACTCATGCAGGCATAGTCCTTTAATGCTCGGGCCAGCTGTCCAAACAGAGGACAGCTGAAGTTAATAACTGCAGAGGAACATACAACAGACACATTAAATTAGAAAGGGTTTAGATATATTATGAATTGTTCGGATTCATAAAATGAGGTATTTCAGGAGTATTCCTTCAAGAATTCTTTGTTTATCCCTCAAACAAATATTACAGACACAGTATTTGTCCCTCAAACGTAATAACATTTAAGCATGCTGTTCAGGTTGATTAGCTGTCTACTTTTTCTTGCTCATTATTAACCAACACAAGGCCAAACAATGGGGTAGGCCTATGTTATTTTTGAGCAGTGCTCCTGGAAGGAGCTAAGCTCCAACATCTGGCTTTTTCCGGTACACGAATCTGGCCTTCATCTTGGTACAAAGCTCTCGAAGTTTGTTGTACGCCCAGTTTCATATTGGCCATGTACGCTTAATGAAAATAACTCATTAGCACGGCTCACTTCACACTATAGTGACAACTCAGCCTTTGAAAGTGCTCTTACAAAACAAAAAGTACAATTGATCACAGGTGTTTGTAAGTTAATTTAATTTCCTTTAAGTTTAAATGTTTCATAGTGGGGAGTTTAAACCATAGACATAGAAAGGTAGACGCTCCCTTCGGCTCATTATTTTTTGGCTTGAAGCGAGCCCACACTGTTTCGTAGGAACAGTATTTCTAGTTGTTTGCTGATAACTTCAAAGCTGTTTGTTTTATCTGTAGAACTGACTGCAATGAGGAGTTCATTTTATGTTATTTAAGAGATTACTACTTGAGAGTTTTGTCACATTACACACAGTATACCTCAGGGCTGATGTTGTTTAATCCTCAAAGACTGCAGAGAATGAGAAATGCCTTGGATGTTGCCTTAATGGTAAATCATCCTTTGCACTACAGCGAGACTATTCTTTTCAAATCTTTTATTTAAGTTTTTCAGTGACAGAAATCTCAGGGGCAGGCATACATAATGACATCTTAGATCCCATTTCTTTCAAAAGTAAAATAGCAGGATTTTTAAAGCAGGTTATAACATAAGATCTGAGGTATATTATTGCATATACAAAAAGGTACAGAGACAGATAGTAAAAAGAAAATATTATGTTACTGAACATCCCACCCAGACAAAAGAAAGTATTTCCATTTTAGTAATTTAGCCAATTTCCAGTTCCACTGCTTCTCTACGAGTGATCCATCCCTGCTTAGCGAGACTATTTATTCGGAACTATCCACAGCATGTCTGAGACTGAGGCCGTGAACCTGTGATATTTGATGTCCATACAGTACCACCACCCCACCTTCCTCCCTTTTGGGGCCCATGTTCCTCTGGCTGCACTCTCCTGGCGAGGCACCTGGCCGTGCCTTCAAGGAATTCCTCCCACAGTGAGAAACAATGCTCAGGGGTTCTTTCTTTCCTGCAGTGTTTTGTGTACCACAGCGTATGGTTTCTCTGATGGCGAAAAAGAGAGGATAATGGGCCAGGCAGTCCTCCCTGTATGTTTATGTGTGTGAGGAGGGTGCTTTGTGAACTCGTTCTGTACAAACGTTTTGTGTTTGATTGAAGTCTGGAGAGAATAACAAACAAAGCATTTTGGTGGTATGACAGATGTCTCCTCTCGATAGAGGCTTCAGAACCTCGCTGATTACTGTGGACGTCTCGACTCGTGTTGCATTATGTAACAAGTCACACAAGCGCTGGAGCTGGAGCTTCATTGTGTTGCATCCTGTCGGTGCCTCGCCAAGATCTGTCTATACTCATAAAATGCTCTGCCGTGATTGTGTCTTCTTCTACATCTGGAAAATGTTCTTGTGTAGGGGTCATCAATATGTCTGTATGCAGACAGAATGTGTTTGTGGTCAAGACTTGGCCTTGTCTGTGTCAAATGTTTGATTTTCTGTTAATTTACCCAACTACTGAATTAATAATACCCAACTACTGAATGTCAAGTCTCCAGGTTTTATTCAGAATATGTATGACACTGATTTACTATGACGCCATGGCATATTTAGGAGTCCACTAGTGGTTCTCAAACATTGTATATGCAAGGGGCCCCATAATAACTCTGAGAGTGTACAATTGGAACCAAATGTACCTGTTTTTGTATACACTCTCAGAGTTACAGACGGGTTATGGTCATTCAGGGCTGTCTCTTTATTTGGTGTTTTTGTTAATATTATTGTCCGCTCATTATGTCAATGGCAAAAATAATATTTTGATAAAAATGTCCACCACAAGCCAACATGTCGATGACCCCTGCAGGCTCTGCCAAGATTGTGTGTCTTTTACGTTTGGAAATGTTCTTGTATTTCATGATTGTTATTAGCATTGGACTCACACAGTGAGTAATGGCTGGCTGACATGTACAGTGTGGGTGGCTCTAAAAGCTCCAATTAAGCCATGCACCCTCAAGGATCATTCCCTGACGTCAAGCAAAACATGGCTGGAAATGTGACAAAACAGCACAGTGTCAAACTTCATGACCATGCATTATGTAATAGGATGGACATTTTTAAGGATTAAATATACAATACCTTTTATATTCACAAGTGTACTGCTTTCACACAAATTATTGATGAATTATTATCACGGAATTGAATGTTATTATTATCGTATCAATCGAAGGGTTTGGTGATTTTTTTCAATATCTATATGAAAGAGGAAAAGGGTAGAGATAAGCTGTGAATAACACATGTATTGACCTGACTGCGTGGTAGTTGAAAATAACTCTGGAACACTGCTGAATAATTGTCATCTTGTTTGAGTTATCTTCACCATCACAACTTTTTCTTGCTCTCAACCATCTCAGCAGACTGAGAAGTGTATTTTCTTCAACACCTATGATGTTGTGAGTCATCCCTCAACAATCCCGCTGGCACAGAGTGTCAAGTGTTACCAGTTTTAACTTATGTTCCAACGGAATGATGCGTCACACCACCTTGCTCCTGCCCCTTTCCCCACAGCCACAGCACCGGCCAATTCTCACCAAAACGTGGTCGATAGCTTCATAATAAACAAATGGGGCTCAAATCCGAGCACTTGCATAACCACAAATTTTCCACAGCATTGGTGTGACCTTGTGACCTTGCTTGTGATAATGAAAGTTGAATTGCTTCTCTTCTCCACTTGCTGGGACCATTGGAGGGAGGGTTGGCCTTAATTGACTTGGATCCACAGTTTATCTTCCAGCCGGACGCGGCAGAACAAACTGAATGGGTTTAGTGATCTGTGATGCCATGTATTCTTCATCTTCACCTCTCATTACGGGGGATGGTTGGTTGTGAACATAGGGGTGAAGGGAACATGAGGAATCAGCCCATCTCCCTGCTTGAGAGGATAAAGCATCTTGGCACAGATCCTCTTGCTACGAAAAGGCTGAAAGCCATGCAGCTTTACAGAATATTTGTTTTGATAGGTTAAGACCAAAGTCATTATTTTGTATTTATTTTAAACTATGTAAGACACTCTTGATGAAGGTCCAGTGGGACCAAAACGTCTGTCATCTGAAATAAAAGGAGCAGTTTTGGCTGATGCTGCAGAATGATACTTTTTTTAATCTCTTTTATCTACGTGGGCCAGTTCTTAAAATCTAGTTGGTTGATTAAATTGTTCACCCCGTTCTGGCCTGTTCTGTACAGTTTTGTGAGTGTGTGTACTGTGATATAACTAATTATTGTTATTAACGTTGATGTGGACCAGACATATATCATGTCTGAATGTGATTGATGCATTCTATTTTCAAATGTGAACATGCATGTCACCGCTAAGGTTGACAGATTTCTTCATCTCAGTCTTCCTTCTCACTGCCACCAGCCACCCACCGGGGAAATCTTGCTATTATTCCCATTATTATTTCGACTACGGGTGCCTTGTTATGGAATGTTTTTGTTGTTGTTGACAGCACACAAATACATTAGCATCAGTACTACACAACCTGCGAGATTGAAATGGACTTGCCTTTGTGTCCTCTGCTCTAGAGCTGTGCCATCCTCTGCTTGGCGGCCATAGCTGAGTGGTTAGTGAGCCCGCCTGGGGAATCAGAGCCCCTGGTTTTCCAGGTATGATTCCAGGCCAGGCCAGCAATTGTCCCTGAGCAAGACTCTTTACCCCTATTATAATAGGGGCTCTCTGAGAAAATACATGTAGCTGCGCACTGCTCCTAGTTGTTATGGAATGGGTAAAAAGCAGAAGAACAATTTCACACATGTACAGTATACATATGACAAAATAACACCCCAAAGGAGTGGACCAGACTATTCTATTCTACATCTTAGTCAGGTCGGTTATATAATTTTGTCAGATTTTTTTGAGGATTTGCAAACCTATACATTTTTGGAAAGGTTATTGTCTAAGGAATCAGAAAATCAATGTTCCCATTTGCCCAGATGTGTTTATGGTGGCCATATTGGAATTTACAAAATGGCCACCATAAAATTACGTTTTGTAATATCTTGGCCTCTAAATAAGCTGGGACATTGATTTTAACTGCTAAACCTACATTTTCAGGGTCAAGGAATCCAATGGTGGTAGTTATAAATCTCAAATAATTACCACATTAACCCTTAAATGCACGACTGGGTCCAAAACGGCCTGGTGTGGTTGTTTTCTTGCAATATTAGTTTCACAATGTAATTTTGTTGGATTTGTTTGAAGATTTGCAAAACTATACATTTTACACAAACAAGTTTATTATCTAAGGAATCAGAAAATCAATGTTTCCATTTGCCCAGATGTGTTTATGGCAGCCATATTGGAATTTACAAAATGGCCCCTGTAAAATGTATGTTTTGTCATATCTTGGCTTCTAAATAAGATGGAACATTTTAATGGCTAAACCTATATTTTCAGGGTCAAGGAATCCAATGGTCCAAGTTATCACTATATATTTTTGAATCATCCCATTGAAATACACAATCCACCATATGGGTAAAAAAAACAGCCCAGGCAATCAGTCAGATACCAACTCAGAGTTATTTTATATTTAATTGTGGACTTTAATTGTTTGTGTAACCATCTTAAACATCATGACATGTGTAATCAAAGACAGTCTTTATGCAACATCATAATCATTATCCTCACTTTCGTGCATCACAGCTTGGGAATCATCATGTCAGCACAGGCTTAGCTTTGAAGGAACATCAGAAGAACAGTCCGATTTACACTTGCATTGGACCACCCCAAGGATAGCCTTTGGGGCTGGGAGGACCTTTGTGGTTGTTGGTTTCAGCATGCCAATTAAGTGTTTGAAATACCCATTTTGCAGGGGATCCAGCTGTTGATCCTTCAGAGCAATGGCTACTTGTGCCCATGCCCTTGTTTGGACATGGACTGATTCAAAACTCCAGGTGTTGGAGGGAGCTTGTCACTTTCTGCCCTATGTTTGCAGAACAGATGCCATCGCAGGTCAGGAATGGTCATGATGTTGTTACCCTAGGGTGAGAAAGCTGCACATACAAAGGACTCCAGTGTTAACAGCATTCCTTCTGTCACTTCTGCTTCATCCAAAAGCATCTACAGAGCATTGATAACGTCTTCATCTGTTTTGAGGTAGATCTGCAGCCAGGTTGCCTTGCCTATACAGTAGAACCTCCCTGTGTTGTCGACCCCAGCGAATGCATGGAATGCTGGCAAAGCCGCTCGCCACAGTGGTTCCATCTGCACAACAACAGAGGCCATAGAAATGGATGTGTTCTTCAGCAAGAGGCCACAGTTTGCTTTGACCTGCACTAAAATGTCCTTATCTGGGTAGGGAAATACAAACTGTGCATTAGGTGGGTTTTGTTGTGAAGCCAGCACAGCCTGGTGGATCAGCAGTGTGTCTGCTTCTTTGTGGTTATGTTCTGCAAAGACCAGGTCTTTGTTACTTTAAATGTATCTAGAAGCAGATGTGATGATCAGCTTGGAAGATCCCCTGTTGTACTCCAACATACACCAACATCAAACACATTATGTGTTTGATGTTGGTGTCATCTCTGACTTGATACTTAATAGAAGCTTCTACTTCGTTTATCTCTGGTTGCACTCTTCAGAGAATCTTTCATCATAATCTTGTGTTAATTGCAGCAGTCTGTCATTGAAGAAGCCACTCAGATCCTTGACTGTCACTACAGTCACTACTACTCTCTGTTTTGCTCAGCTTCTACGCAAGCACCATGCCATCCACTGTAAAATGTATAATGCTGTATAATGACTGTAAATCCTGTATCTGTTGCATCTTGGTGGGTAGAATTTCCAGCTTGAGGTGGCTGGTCTTCATGGGGCATATCTTCTTTTGTCACACAGTGAGGTTCACCTGTATAGGCAAGGCAACCTAGCTACAGGGTCTACCTCGAAACAGATGAAGATGTTGAAAATGCTCTGCAGATTGGATGAAGCTGAAATTATGGAAGAAATGCTGTCAACACTGGAGTCCTTTGTATGTGCATCAACATCAAGACAATCCCTGAAATGCCGTGGCATCTGTTCTACAAACATAGGGCAGCAATTGACAAGCTCCCTCCAACACCTGGAGCTCTGAAGCAGAACATCTTGAGAATCGATGTCCAAACAAGGGCATGGGCACAAGGAGCCATTGCTCTGAACGATCCACAGCTGGATCCCCTGCAATGGGTCCTTCAAACACTTGGATGGCATGCTGAAACCAACAACCAGAGAGGTCCTCCCAGCCCCAAAGGCCATCCTTGAGATGGTCCAATACTAGTGTAAATATGACTGTTCTTCTGGCAGATGTTCCTGCAAAGCTAAGGACTTAGCCTGAACTGACATGTCAGTGCAGCAGCCAGTTCCAGAACGATGACAATTCCCAAACTGTGATGCATGAAAGTGATGATGATGATGATTATGATGATGCATAGAGACTGTATATGATTAGACGTGTCATGATGCTTATTAAAATGGTTCATACATCCAAAGTTCACAGCTAAAATACATCTCAATAAAAAAAGTTAGTATCTGACTGACTGCATGAGCTGTGCCATTTTACCCATATGGTGGATTATGCATTTCAATGGGATGATACAAAAAATGAAATGATAACGTGAACCATTGGATTCCTTGACCCTTAAAATGTAGGTTTAGCCATTGAAATCAATGTTCCAATTATTTAGAAGTCAAGATATTACAAAACATTTTACGGCAGCCATTTTGTCAATTCCAATATGGCCACCACAGACATCTGGGCAAATGGGAAAATGTATTTTCTGATTCCTTAGATAATAACCTTTCCAAAAATGTATAGTTTTGCAAATCCTCCCAAAAAATCCAACAAAATGACAGTGAAACTAATATAGCAAGAAAACAACCACACCAGGCCGTTTTGGACCCAGTCGTGCATCTAAGGGTTAATGTGGTAATTATTTGAGATTTATAACTACCACCATTGGATTCCTTGACCCTGAAAATGTAGGTTTAGCAGTTAAAATCAATGTTCCAGCTTATTTAGACGCCAAGATATTACAAAACGTAATTTTATGGTGGCCATTTTGTAAATTCCAATATGGCTGCCATAAACACATATGGGCAAATGGGAACATTGATTTTCTGATTCCTTAGACAATAACCTTTCCAAAAATGTATAGGTTTGCAAATCCTCACAAAAATCCAACAAAAGTATAAATCAAAGCATAAGGGACCTGACTATCTGTCAAGCTCGGCTGCTGGTGATCTCTGAACCACAACGCTCTCTCAGCCTCTCTGGACCTTCCGCACTGGGTAGCCATTCCCCACTGGGTCTCTCCTCTGTGCAGACGCTGTGCTTATATATTCCAGAGGTGAAATGTCCTCTCCTCTCTAGCCTATACACAAGATGAGGTTGGCTCTTAGCGGCAGCTTCAAAGGAAATTGACAGGTGGCGGCCTAACCCCTCCAACCCCTAGTGTACATGTGTAGGTTAATACTGCTATGATCAAAGAAATTGGGGGAAAGATTAGAAGAATGTCTCTGCATGTAGCCTAGATCTAACCTATTCGATCCACATGTAGATTACATTCTGTCCATTCTGAGCCCCTTTTTTGGGCTTTCGGGCCTACTACAGAATAGTGTGTGTTTGTGTTGGGGTGGGGGGGTCTGTTGAACAAACATTCTCATAAAAGGAGTAGGTAAACACTTTTCTAAAATGCAGATAGGCCACAGGCATAAATAATTTATGAACAAAGCAAGTTTGAATGAAACTGACCTTGCTTTGTGTGTGTGTGTGTGTGTGTGTGTGTGTGTGTGTGTGTGTGCGTGCGTGCGTGCGCGAGCGCGTGCGTGCGCGCGTGCGTGTGCGCGCGCGCGCGCTTTGGGCAGGCCTATTTAATATCTATCTATCTATCTATCTATCTATCTCTCTCTCTCTCTCACTCACTCTCTCTCTCTCTCTCTCTCTCTCTCTCTCTCTCTCTCTCTCTCTCTTGGTGAAGATAAAAGGCCAAAAAGGGACGATACCTCGTGCCATGTGACATCAAAACCAGCTTCAGCCAATGACCTAGAAACGGGGCGCTTACGTGCGTAAACGGGGTGGTCTTTGACGCATGGCATCATCATAGGTGGCAGCATTTGATCAGCAGCTGATGTATTAATTTCTGATTGCGTGTCAAAAAAAATATTGTTGGGTCAATCCGTTTTATGAATGAATCGGGCGTGCATTGGCAATGTTTTTTGTCCTGTGTGATGCTTATGGCTGTGTCAATCCCTTTGTCTACTGTGGCACGTGTAACAGACACTAGTGTCAAGCAAGCACATGCACGACGATGCTAGACTATAAATATAAATGAGCTCGAAACAAAGGAAAATACACCACCACCATAGTATTTTATTTATCTGAATCTTTTTTTTTTTTATTTATTTTTTTAGAATAAACTATAACCAGTTAAGCGACACTGAAGGTTGTAGTAGGCTATAGTAGCTGGACGGACGCGCGTCGGATAATAGCTACGAGAGCTGTCTGTGCGCGCTCTGGTTTGGTGCTATACTGTAGGCTACTGTACACATTGATTGGAGAGAGAGTAGCTACATAACAGGAGGCGGAACCTGGACCCCCTCGACATCCCACTTTTTAACAGATGATTATGAAGACAATTTAGCGAAGAACACATGCCATTTACACAACAATTCAGAGGGAACGCGTGTTACGGAACCCATAGCAGCGCTCAGAGGAGCGGAGGCGCACCGAGCCGCAGAAGAGACAAGAGAGAGAGACGAGAGAGCCATCCATTCCATCCAGAGGAGTTCAGATCAGTGCTGTGTGGAGCTATTTGGAGTTTTGTGGAGGACAGAGCTGGTAAGATCCACCGTTAACCTCCGATATGGAACCTCATTTATGGATCGGCTTTTCAACGTTATCGGCTAAATGAAAACTTTTGAACAGGGCACTGATCGAGGGCATGTCACGCTTTTTTCCCTCCACTACAGAATGGTGATTTGGTGAAATGTTGTTGGTAGCAGTTGGTTTCAACCAGTGGTCCGGGGACCACCAGTGGTCCTTGGGGGGGATTCAAGGTGGTCACTGGTCCCTAAAGCTGGGAGAGTTGGTTACCAAATGGACCCTTAGTTATAGATCTTTAACTCTTGAGAGTTCAATTATTGTTAAACACCTGCATAATTGCTTAATTTACAAGAAGTCTACACAATTAGAGAATATAGAATAATTGTTATTGTTATATTTTGATCAATGTTTGAAAATGGAGGTCCGTGGCTCATATTATTTCGAAAAGGGGTGAAAACGCTTAGCTACAGCTCTGTGCAGCAGAAAGGCACGTTTTAAAGATAACGGTTTTCAGTCGAGGCGAGGGCGACCAAAGGGTCCCCCAATAGGCTAGCCAGGCAGGTTGATGATGGAGATGGAGGGCGAGGCGATAGCAAGCAACTAAATATCGTGACCTAGTGATGTAATTTTCGTGAATTATGTTATTGTTCGATAGCACTGTCTGTCTGGCGAGCAGCGACACTGATGTCGACGCTCATCTGTCAAGCCGTGACACGTCATGAACGGGCAGGAATGACATTGTTCTCACATCAATAACCTATGAGTCTGGCACCCTGTTGCGCTGGCCGTTGGCCCGTCTCCTCCGAGCCCAGTGTCCATGCTTGAATTCCGGATTGTTGTAGGGCAGCCTGTCTATATATTAATTTATATATTTTACATTATGCAATTGGATGATGGTGGCGCGTGCGTGCCACTTAACTGCTTAGATGCAGGTGTCGACTGGAATTTCCATTATAGGTAGAATACGATCATCAATTTGATGTTGACACTATTGAGGTGCTTTTGTACACATCATTCAGAGGCCTTTTTGGTTCTGTAATGTAGCCTATAATGTTCAAACAAGTCCATGGTTATCCCTCGAAATGGATGGTAATGCTGCATGTGGGCAGTGTGGGCATCCATAGCTAATGCTTCCCCCACCAGCCATGTATGACTCATTTATCACTTTTCAGCTGCTTTTGTGACGACCTTCTACAACATGTCACTCTACTGTGACTGTTGGGGAAGCGATGAAACCATTCAACGTGTTTCAAAGTGTCATGCCGCGCGACAGTCCTGTCTGCCAGTTGCTCCATCCAGGGACTCCATGGGCAGAAAGAACCCAGATCTGCCATCAGGCAGGAGTCCCCATTCACAAGGGAATTGTGGGAAGCAGGTGGAACGGATGAGTGCTGGACTTGATAAGCTGAAATGATCAGTTATGCTTTCCGTCTGTGCTGCTGCTATATTTGATTCTCTCTCTCTCTCTCTCTCTCTCTCTCTCTCTCTCTCTCTACTCAGTCTACTGGCGGGGTGCTATAGTCTGACCTCACTCCTCCAGAGCACTGATTGCATTCTCAAAAGACTGATCCGGTCTCAGCCAGAGTTGGCATTTCTGAGCTCTTGATCTGGTATTTGAAACATAAAAGCTTGTGTGTCAGTAAGTATACATTATTGTGTGTGTGCTTGACTGTGGATGGCCACACACGATGTGTATGCAATTATATATTGTGTTACATAGGCCTATTCTATGGCATTTGTCTTGTGGATTTTAAATGCATGCAAGAGTGGATTCCCTGGACTCCCTGTGGGTTCCTTTAGGGGGGGTCTATTGATTGACCCTTACAAGTCTGTAACTCTGACAGTGTACAAATGGAACCAAATGAACACCGACGGGTCCATTTGGTCCCATTTGTACACTGTCAGAATTATGGGGAGGGGAGACCTTGATATTTTAAAGTTTGAGAAACACTGCAACAGAAAGTGATAGCAGCAACACTTTCTGACCCTTGTTGTGAACTTGTGACAAACATCAAATGGCCAGAATCCATCCTTCAATGTTGCAATCACAATGGATAGGGCCTTGATCCACTGAATGCAAGGAGTTGTTTTATTTCTTAATCCAAATCATCGGCTGTTTCAGTTTCTGGGACTGACAAGTTAGCTACAGTGTATTCAACATATCCATTTTTTTTAACTGATTACTCTTTTCTCCATGATCTCTCAGAATCCCACTTGTATTATTACGTGGCAGGATTGTTGTTGATTGATATCTCTTCGTTCTAACTCAAGTCTGCTCCATGATGCATGACATGTGAGTTAATGGACAGCTACTGTAAGTGGGCACAGCCGCACAGTGATTCACTCAAGTCCCTCTTCAATTGGATCAAGCTATTTTATAATGTACCCCCCTCTCTCTCTCTCTCTCTCTCTCTCTCTCTCTCTCTCTCTCTCTCTCCTGCTTCAGGCAGGTATTGGTTTACCTCTCTGCAGGAATGAAAAGAAAACACGATGTGGAGTTATTCGCTTTCAAATCGTGGGACCACTGCACACAAAAATGAAACCCCCTACACAGTGACTTTGTCCATGTTCTTAGAATCTAATATCATAGTCAAATCACAAGACTAGACTATGAAAGACATAAGCCTGTGTCTGGTCTGGAGGCTCGATCGACTGTGCTTTCTTTATTATTGTGTTAGATTATTGAGATAACTGCTACTCACTCAGTCAGAGCCATTCCTCAACATGACCACGTTCAAGGCAGATCAAATACGCTATTCCTTTGACTCCAGGCGGTTGGTTTCAAATCCTGTACTTATAGCTTTAAATACACCAGTCGTTCATTTGGAATCTCCCATTGAGTGTAATGCATTTTGTCATGGCTTAGGTTGCAGCCACTTCATTATTGCATTACATTATTTGCAAATTTCTTGGTATTCTGTTGTTGGCTGATGTGCCTGAAAAAGAAGCTTGTGAAGAACTGCATGCATAAGGTCAAATGCATGGGATGTATAGCTGTTAGTCACAGGATGATGGGTAAAGTTATTATGCCCTTAACCTCATGTTCTCTGCAGGTCCTTTCTATGAGACGGAGGAGGGGCACTAATCTAGACAGTGTGTAAAGTAACTAAGTACATTTACTCAAGTAGGTATTTTTTTGAGCGATGATCTTGGAAGGAGCTAAGCTCCAACATCTGGCTTTGTCCAGGCTAAGTGTGGCCTACATCTGGCCTACGTCTTGGTACAAAGTGCTCAAAGTTAGCTGTACGCATAAGGTCACATTGGACAAACTTTGTGGAACTCATAAATAGCACAGCTCACTTCACACTAGGTGTGATTTATTTTACTTTACATGAGGATTTCCAAGATTTCAATACTTTTACAAATATTGTAGCCTACTCCACTACAAGTATTTGAAAACTTTAGTTACTTATTTACTTATTTGTAACAGTATTTTTACATTGCAGCAGTATTGATGCTTTTACTTAAGTTAAAAATGTGAGCACTTTTTCCACCACTGAATCTAGACTGGGAATGTAACCTTTCCGTTGGTTCATGAGATGCCCTTTGTTTCCTCCACCACTAGTATGAGACAAACTGTACACAATCCTGAACACCATCACTCCTCAGATTTACTGAAGCTGTAGTGTTTTTTTACTTCTTGTTGGAGCTTTTGTGTTCAATGCAATTGTGGGTCAGTACTAGAGAGAGGTTTTATGATTACTGCTTAAACCACCCACTCCCCCTATGTGCTCAGAAGTCCTGTGTCAGTGGATTGGGATTGGGATGCTCTGTGGCATGTGATGCAGTCAGCAGTGCAGCGCGTGCACGCGGCCACGCGCGCAGGCGCAGACACACACACACGCACACACTCACACGCCACAGTGGCTACCACTGTGTGCGTTGAATTTCCAGCTGAATGACTGAATTTTCCCTGTCATGCTCTCTCTCTCTCTCTCTCTCTCTCTCTCTCTCTCTCTCTCTCTCTCTCTCTCTCTCTCTCTCTCTCTCTGCCCCATGTGAGAGAGGAAGAGGATGCTCGGGCACCAGGAGTTTGGAGCACATGACTCAGACACGCCAGTGCTGGCATTGAGTGAGTGAGTGCAGCAGTACTGTCAGGGTGGCAGGCTTCTTAATTTCCAACACTACCTTCCATTATCCACACCTTAAATGGTAAACAGTGCATTTATATAGCACCTTGATTGTGGATCACATACCGATGGCGGAGGAAACCATGCAAGGCACCAACCTGCTCATCGGTTGCAATTAGGGGTTCAGTGTTTTGCTCAAGGACACTTTGACACTAACTCTGGGGGAGCCCGGGATCGAACTGGGAACCAGCATAAGATCTCCTCATATAGGAGGACTCTTTTTGGGCTGTCAATGATGACCTTTAGGGTTGGGATCCTTTAGGATTTTAACGATTACTGTTAGAGCGACCGGGAGAGCCGGGGCCGGTACCTATTCGTCCGCCTTGGCGGCGCGGAGACCCCACCCCTCATTTCTCACATGGCCCTCTAGCGCCACCATGAGGCCGATTCAGATTTTGCCCGAAAATCACGAAAATCACTACACAGTATGTCTACACTCATGTCATCAACATGGATCAGGAAGATTTTGGAAAAACACATTTTTGCTCTATTTGTGGAGATAAGTGACCTACGGTCGCTTATCTCCCGATTAGGGAGTCTTACTGGTAGTATTCAAACTGCTAGCTTGAGCAATAAATATCACATCATTTCTTACAGCTAAAGCTCAGGGAAAGAGCAGCAGTGGGAGGGAGGATTACACACACGCACACGTACACGCACGCACACACAAGACCTTCTCAAGGGCACTTTTAAAGAAGATGAATGCTGTTTGACACACAGATTTCGGCTCTGGAGGTAGAGTAGAGCGGCTGCTGGCTTCTTGAGAATCGGGAGGTTCCCAGTTCGATACCGTACCCGGCTCGCTCCCCCTCGGTTATTAGTGCCCGAAGAGTCCCTTGAGCAAGACACAGACCACGGCCCCAAATGCTCCTGATGAGCAATTTTAGGGCTGCCTCCCTGTCAGTGTGTGTGTGTGTGTGTGTGTGTGTGTGTGTGTGTGTGTGTGTGTGTGTGTGTGTGTGTGTGTGTGTGTGTGTGTGTGTGTGTGGAAGCATATACTGTAAAGCGCTTCGCTTTGGATAAGCTGCTACAGTAGGCTATATACTGTAAATGCACCACTTACCATTTCACTGCGCATTTGAACTAGCGACCTTCTAGTGTGAGTGTGAGTGCGTGTGAGTGTGTGTGTGTGTGTGTGTGTGTGTGTGTGTATAATATGCATACTTAAAGGGGAGAACCACCCATTTTCAACATTGAACTATGTAAAAAAAAGTAATTCCACTTCTGTGTTGCCTAGAACTGGAAGATTGATTGCAGGGTTGCATGTGTGTGTGAAAGGGGGGAGTGGGACTGAGTTACCAGGGCCCAAGGTGGAGAGGCCTTAATTATTTCATACTTTAGCTATTGAAAAATAGCAAATATACAAGCTCACACTGCAGCACAGTGCCGCGCTGCAAGCTTATAGATCTGCTATTTTTGAAAAGTGCAAATCTTTGAATATATGTACAGTATTTTTTTAAGCAAACATTTGTAACAACATTTTTGCTTCGGGGGGTCCCTGGAACTAAATATTTTGAGATGGGGGTCCGTGGCCAAATACATATCATTTTGCAGGTCCTTCACATGAAACAGTTTGAGCACCACTGACATAGAAACATAGACTTTAAAAATAAAACTCAAATTGTCACGATCTTTCAAAAATAGCAGATCCACAAGCTCGCAGCGTGGCACTCGGTGCCGTGCTGTGAGCTTGTATATCTGCTATTTTTCAGTAGTTAAAGCACAAAATAATGCGTAATAATGTGTTCCTGCAGTCTAAATGGGTTAAACCCTCTCCCCCTATGAAGAACATTCATGGGGGGCTTGCAGTGAATCCTTGTATCCAGGGCCCAGAATTTGGTGCGACACCCCTGTGAAAAGGGTTGAAAACCACTGCCACAATGTATAGGCCTGTAATTATGGTTGGACCTTTGTCTACGCTGAGTAGACACATTTAAAGGAGTAGTTCACCCTCAGACATATTTTCTCAATTACACACACCACGAAGCCTTCAATTCATGGAGATTCTTTAGTCTTTGTTGCATTCCTATAAGCCAATAATTTAATGACCTTCAGAGTCTCAATGGAGACTCTTTGAGTCTCCTACCAGAGTCAAGTCATTTTGAGGGTGAACTACTCCTTTAAGTCCTTTTTGTGAATGTTGGCAGAACCCAAAACAAACAATTTCTCCATGTTTTCTTTTCGATTTGAATCCATCCATCCAATCAATCTTTTAATCTGCTTCGCTGGAGGAATATCCCTTGAACTGTTTGCGTCCACCGTAACCATGTATTTAGTCCATGTCTGGATTTGGAATAACCGGCCTCACCATCTGTCTATATCCCCTGACATGTGATTCTGTTGTTTCTCCCACTCCACTGACTCATTTGTGCTGTGATTTTCCCTTACTCATTTCTATGACAGGGCTCTTTAACCAGTGGTGGAAAGTAACTAAGTACATTTACTCAAGTGAGGTACTTTTGCTTTACTAGAGTATCCACATTTCAATACTTCTACTTTTACTTCCACACTACATCTCAGAGGTTTTTCACTTCAGTACAATTATTTGAACACTTGATTAATATTACAAAACATACCACTTCAGCCCTATTTAAACGCCGATCTACATTTTAGACATATGATACCTTGTGAAACGTTATGTTCTGCATAATGAGTACTTTTAGTTTTGGTAGAATAGCCGCTGGGCACCAAATACCCGCCGGGGGTCTGACACCGGCGTATTTCGCATTTACCACCATTCAAGTTAAACACCCAGGCTACTATTTGGAAAAATACAATATAATGTATTTTGATGCCAATACTTGGCATATATTATACAGAGTGTTTCTGCATGGCAGTATTGATACTTTCACTTAAGTAAAAATAAATCACACTCAGTGTGGAAGTAAGTGGTGCTATTTATTAATTAATTTCACTAAGCGTCCCGTGAAGCTTGGCCAATGTGACCCTGGGTGACCCTTTTCTCGGGACAAACGAGAGAAAGCCCAGATGTAGGAGCGGTTGGCTCCTTACAGGAGCACTGCTCCAAAAAGTGAGTAGGCCGCTTTTTCCACCGCTGCTCTTAACCAATCCAGCAGCATTTCAGCTGCTTCTCTGTGCATTGTGTTAATTACATTTGCCCTACATCTCTCCTCTCTCTCTCCTCTAAACGCCCACTCTCCATGCCTCGTGTGCTCAACCCCCCTATGCCCTCCATTGTCTTGTCACTTCAAGTCCTATTGTCTGCAATCGTGTCATGTGTGGTCATGTTACTACATTGCCCTCTGTACCCCAACTTTCTGTGGGGTGTAATGCCTGTGTGAGAGTTGAGCCAGAGTGACAGGATGCATGCGACGCGTTTGCTCTATAAATAAATCACAATTTGCGGTGAGTCACCAGACTGGCGGAGCGCTCCCACACAAGCATGTCACGAGACAGCCGGAGCGGAGACAATGCCTTGCACCTCTCACACCTCCTGGACCGGCTCTGGCTCCAGCTCCACGTGGCACCCCTGACAGCACTGAACCCACAGGCCACTGTGTATCCGCCCGCCAGCCACCCATCCACCCAGCCACCCATCCAGGCAGGCAGGCCATGCAACATCACAGTGAATTGACCTTGGCTTCTCTTACTTCCACAGAGACTCAAAGCCATAAGTAGAGCCCAGTTAATGCAGGCCACAGAGGATGGAGCAGAGATGAAAACAAACAAAAAAATATTTTTTAAGATCATTTTTTGGCTTTGGCTTAAATAAAGGCAGACCTTTATTTATAGTTTGTAATAGAGATGGATATGAAACAGGGGGAGTGATGGGGAGAGACATGGAGCAAAGACTGCCAGGAACGGGACTCGAACCCGCTTTGCACTGACATGCTGGCCGGACCGCAAGGCCAGTGGACCTACACTATCAGAGTCATTTTATTAAACTGAATAGACAATTTATGTGACGCAAAAAAGAACTGGCAATGATGGTTGTACTGGTTGCCTTTTCCATTGCAGACTTACTGCAATTCTTTCTCTGCATAAAGAGTCAGAGATCGTGTTTCTGTACAGTCAGTGCACACATTTATATTTGCCCATGTAGGCGTTTGTGTTTGACTGATTAAATACTTTATTAGTCAGAAATGTAAAACAGCATGAGATACAGTCAGACATTTATGGCTAAAAGGATAACGCAAAAAATGGGGACTTGTTTCCATTTTGGTCCTACCTGTGCGTGCGTGTGTGTGTGTGTGTGTGTGTGTGTGTGTGTGTGTGTGCATGCGTGCGTGCGTCCGTGCGTGCGTGCGTGCATGCGTGCGTGTGTGTGCGGTGCCAAGCCAGCGTTGTGGTCATCATCATCATAATGCCATTCTTTACGTCACACCAACATTCGTAGAGAAAAGTAGGTTACCAAATCATCAAAGGAGATTGCAGAGTAAATGAATCACCAATCCCCCCCACCCCCTCACATTGCGTGGTATAATCCTGGTTAAAGGGACGTACGGCATGATAAACACTTGACTTTGCTGCGAGAGATAATACCGCCCACCTGATCCTGGATATTATCATACTTTTTTACTAGTGTTGCCAACGGATACGGCAACATCCTTATTCAGACTGCGTTTCTCACTCCAGCTCAGCCTCGTGTGGAGATGAGGATGAAAAAACAAACATTTGCCTGGGCTCTGCCGTTCATTCACCCAGCCTGGCTGATCACAGTGGGACTCAGTAGGTACAACCACCTCACAGACTATTTTACAATTGACGATTTATTGACGTTATTCTTTCCAAGAGGACCTTATCAGGTCGAGACTTTGGTATCCCTTCAATAAATACTGCATCGTGCAATCACTCAAAATAAATAAATCACACCCAGTGTAAAGTGAGCTTTGCTATTTATGCTCATTTCACACTCATGTGAAGTGAGTGAGTGGTGCTATTTACGCCCGTAGCCAATCACAGACCAGCATTCCAGGTGACATCACCATCAACAGCCAATGAGGGACCAACATTCTGCGACCTGATATGTAAATAGCAAGGCGCAAGTTGGCACCTCGGCAGAGTGCCAACTTGCCCACCCACATACGTACATACAGAACCGTACTTGCGTGCTCTGCTGGCACTAGAGGTCTTCATGGGTCCAATTTTACCTACCCGCGAAAAATGTACCCGGACCCAAAAGGACCCGCCTATTATTAGAAAAACATGTGAACCGATACCCGAGCGGCACCGAGACATGTCGGAGGCGATCCGAACGGAGCCGGCTATAATTAAAAATAAATGAGATCCAAAACCTGGGCAGCACCAAGAGATGTCGGAACCGGAGCCGAGATCGGAAATGACCGAATGTCAACGTTATTATGAAGAGTTGTATATTATCATTAAATAGGACATTTTCTTTCTTACCGTTGCTTGCTGCTCGCCCCTGGTCATTAACATATTTCCCAGAGTAGACCAGTCAATCAATGCGGACAGGAAAAATAAATCCACATTTTCTTTAGATGTGTAATCTTTCTTCTTAGCCATTGTTAATGCTAATCCATGGTTAATTTATGTCGCAGCAGAGCATATTGTTTTGTTTATCATTAAAAGTAGCCCACTAGTTCCTGACAAGTCACGTGACGTAGCAAGGCAGCTCGCCTCTCATTGACCAGAAGAGAAAAAAGGGGGGTGCGGGGGTGATTGACAGCTGTGACAGCCAATCGCTGTGTCCATTCGGGTATCAATTGAACTGGCGATCTCACTGTCAGAGACCCGGGACCCGGGGCATACAGTAGCGGCTCCGACCTGGCTCCGAAGTCGCTACTTGTGATTGGACCTGGACCTTGCTCGGTGCCAGGTCGGATCCCGGGTAATTTCGGATCTCCGACCTACTCGAAGACCTCTAGCTGGCACACAGGTCAGCCATACATTGCCATGAGTGCACAAGACACAAGGCAAGTTGGCACCTCAATAGAGTGCAGTCTAGTTATGAGTTAATTTCATTAATCGTCCCGCAAAGCTTGCCCAATGTGACCCTGGGCGACCTTTTTTCTCCGGACAAATGGACAAAGCCAGATGTAGGAGCAGTTGGCTCCTTACAGGAGCACCACTCAAAAAACCAAGATGCAGGGCAAGGCAGACCCATGATTATTGAGGATGAGGAGGATATAGATGATGACAGCACAGATCAGAGATGAGATGGATGTGACGATTGTTTCTGATGACAATGGAGAATACTGACAGCAAAACAAACCATTGAGGTGAGCGATGTCTGCACACAAAGACAGAGTCACAAAGTAAAGTTCTCAGACGCCGTTTGGTTTCCATAGACGCCAGTCTTCTATTGAAGAATGTTGCACAGCGAAAATAGCCAATATTCAAGCTCTGAGAGGCTCATTTCATAATGTTTCACAAATCGCACATTATATTTATTTTTACCTGCTTTAATCCATGCAGAGTTGAGCACAAGCAACAAGCCAAGGAATTGGTACCCAAATACTTACTTACTTACCTTACTTACTTACTTCAAGCTGCAAGGTTGTGTTTTACTGTTACAGCTTGTGGCCACCATGCATCCCACTAAAATCAACCAATGTATTCTTTCTAGACTTTACCTGCATGTTTCTCCACTACATTCTGTGTAAAGTCACATATTAGTGTGCATGATTAATAACACCTGCTTCTGGCTATGGGAGAGACTAATGAGCTCATTAATAGAATACAGCTCACAGACTGAGACTTTGGATATTTAAAGAACACATAAAGCACATCAATTTCACTGTTGAAATTCCTCAATGTATTAGTGTATGTCTTATACCCACTTTGTAGAATATACATAATACATTATAATATGTGGTTTAAGACGTAATATGTTTTGGAGATAAAGCCAGATCGAGGGGCCAGACTGAGATGGTTTGGGACATGCACAGAGGGGAGCAAAAGTGGAGATTTATAGAATATGTCGTTTAAGAAATGACTTATACATCTCACATTTGTAAAATGCTCTTATGCTCTTTTAGTGGAAATGCATACTGTCTGGTACTGTATACAGCTTTAAGTCGAAGATTGTGTGTGCATGTGTGCGTGTGTGCATGCGCACGTGTAATTGTATGTGTGAAGAACAAGAACACAGACAGATGGTTGTTTGATTCTTCCGCAGTGTTTTACAGTGTTTATCGGCAGAAATGTTTACCAGGCGTGTGCTTATTTCAGGCATCTGCTCCATCCAATGGTGCTTGCAAGCAACCGTGCTTAAACACAGCTTTTGTACTGTGGTGTGGTGTGATGCTATTCAGTGGCTATTTTTAAACAGGAGCAAAGAGTGGATGGCTTCATTCCTGATCTCCTGTCTGAGCACGAGAGCTCTAATCTGTCAACTTGAGTAAAAAGGCCATCCATCGGGAGGAGGAAGCCCCCAGACCGATAAATATAGTTTCTGTGTCTATCTAGCTACTCATCATCAGAGAAATTGTCGGTAGGTGTAATCTCTTAATCTGCGGGGAATCACTTCCTGTTCATCATCCAGTGAGGGGTGTATTTGTCTGTGACACACTTGCTGTCATTTGTTGTTGTTGTGCAACTATTAACCCTTACAGTGCCTATCCCGAACAAGTTCGGCTTTATTTCAATCCAATCCAATATTTTATTTGCTATATTACTTACCCCGAGCTGCTTGGAGCAACGTGGGTGGTCCCGGCTCGTCCAGCGCTAGCCAACGAGAGACACTAGATGGTCCGACGATTTATTCCATTGAAAATGGTTTAAAATAAAGTTTAGACCCCCCCCCCCCAATGTTCACCGAATGTTCACTGTAGGCGGCGCGACGTATTCCAGTGTGCCTATCCCGAACTAGTCCGGCTTTTTTAATAAAATGAATAAAATAATCCGAGGCCGCACCAAGCCTGGCTCTAAATTTAAAATCTAGGCGGCCGACCGAAAGCCCTTTCCCCCGGCCCGTAATCGGGCAACGCGGCCGCATCACGCCGCCCACTCCAATGATAAATCACATCTTTAGACAGGATTTTCTCCGGATTGTAGCTTTAGATCGGGCTTCTAAATGGGTTAGCATTTTGGCTACGTGTCAGCTAGCTTCCTCCTATCGTCACCCATAACATTGGCTGGAGTGAAATCCCAAGGCACTTGGGACAGTGTCGACGGAAGCTAGAGCGAAGGTCTATGGAGACATTTCTGGCACTCTAGCGCCCCTTGTGGCCGGCGGCACTGTATGAGTTAATAAATGAATACAACAAAACCTAAAAAAAAAACTATTTTTGGCAGCAAATGCTATTTCCCCCAGAAAATAGTTATCAGTATCTATAAACATACTTGAAGATACACTTGCCTGACTTCAGTCCTTCGTGTTATAAATTGTGGGTTTACACACAGCCACTGAAGTGCCCAACCAGTGAAATCTCAGGATAATATCGTCACTGTCGGGCAGAAGCCTTGTATCTCCAAGTTTCAAATTTGTACGTTTTTTTCATAAAGTAAAGCCCTGCTTCGTCCTACAAGACTGTGACACAAAACGAGTGAAAAAAGCACACAACGCCTCACAGACGGTTTTGCAAATCAAAAACAAACGGTTTTGGACTCAACAACAACGATATACAGTACACTACTGCACTGTACAGTACATCACATCAGGGTCAAGGTTTCACTACCCTCCCGATTTCAGTGTCTAAATCAGACAGATTGTATGTGACAGCTTTGGAAGCAGTGTGGAGTTGTCCTTTCACTAAAAAAGATTGACCACAGTCTGGACATAGGATTCGGGACCTTCATCAGATTAAGGGCCGCTGAAATTACAGCGGAGCCTTATTTAATGAAGCCTAGAGCGTCTCTGTGAGTCTGGCAAAGTGTTGGAGGAGGAGGTATTAAAGTTTGATTATCCATTGAGCAAAGCCACACACACACACACACACACACACACACACACACACACACACACACACACACACACACACACACACACACACACACACACACACACACACACGGCATCATGCAGACTAAAGTAATCAGGATACCGAGTCGTTCTGGTTTGGCATCTGGTTTAGGCACCTGGCCCGCTTTGCCCCTGACTCGTTGGATGACGTCTCCTTGTGGAGTAGTTGACGTCAGAAAGGGTCAGCCTGAAACGAACCCACACGCTGTGTGTTGACAGAGACAAATTGAGGTGATGTTCTTGGACGAGGGGGTTGAATAAACACTGCTCTGTCGAAGCTGTGAAAAGACATTGATTTACGGTCCCAAAAATCAACTGTGATGGACCTAGCCTAAAAAAGCGTTTAAGGTAGGGGGATAACTGAAATAAATGCATTTGAATACAAGTTGAAGCCAGTGCGCACTGTATGTCTTCTTACATTTAAAGATTAGATAGATAGATAGATACCTTTATTATCCCTAGAGGGAAAAAGCCCAGAGGCTGTCATACATTATGCAGTGGTGTGTGAGAAAAGGACAACCAAGGACAAATCTGCAGAGTCTATTGTATGCTGTGTTAAGTGGAACAAGATCTGATTTCGATTTCGATCTGATTTTGATATAACATGTCACAATAGTCAAACAGTGGAAATAATAATTGTCAGTGTGTTACAGATATTAAATGAAAAGCACTCTGGAGCTATATGAAACGTTTATAATCATTATGCCACCTTCCGGAAAAGGGAACTATGCTAAGAGTCTATTCCTCCTTTACTACCAGTAAGGCTCCCTAATCGGGAGATAAGCGACCGTAGGTCACTTATCTCCACAAATAGGGCAAAAATGTGTTTTGCCAAAATCTTCCTGATCCATGTTGATGACATGAGTGTAGACATACTGTGTAGTGATTTTCGTGATTTTAGGGCAAAATCTGTAGGAGCAGTGTCCAAAAATGTGTTTTTAAAAATCGGCCTGGAGGTGGCGCTATATGGGACAGATTCATGTTGATGGGATGAGTGTAGACATACTGTGTACCGATTTGCGTGATTTTAGGGCGAAAATTGTAGGAGCAGTGTCCAAAAATGTGTTTTGCAAGAATCGGCCTCATGGTGGCGCTAGAAGAGGGCCATGTGAGAAATGAGGGGTGGGGTCTCCGCGCCGGCAAGGCGGACGAATAGGTACCGGCCCCGGCTGTCCCGGTCGCTCCTAGCCGGAGTTACGGCATTTTATGTGAGCTGCAGTGTAGGGGGTCCTCCACTGGGGGCGCCACCACTTTTGCATCCGTTCTGGAGCACCAGGAGTCGGCGGTCCCCGGGAATTCCCCGTGAGCAGCCCCGTTGGGGTGGTCATTTGGTCATGTTTGCGCATTTGGTCATTTTTTACATCTGGGGGTCCCCCAGGGACCTGGGGGTCCCTGGAGCTCCAGGTCCTTGGAGGTTGTAGTTTGGCAGCCAAGGAACGTGTGTGCAAAATTTGGCATGGATCGGGGCAACGGTTGCGGAGATATAAGCAGGGAAAAAGTGTGACGTGTGAGGTGTGACAGACAGACTGACAGACAGACGGAGTTACTTACACTTTGTGGTGGTTTTAATAGTAAAGTGCGACCTACGGTCGCAATTAACGTCCCAATAACATACTGTATATCAACTATTGATATGGTCTTAATAAATGTATTTACTAAATCATGATTTGTCATTCACTTTTTCAGAGTTTTGAGATTTTGTGTACAAGGTTAAGTGTTTAATGTGGAGAATTCGTATCACTTTGTGTAATTTCACTCATACAGTACACTGCACCGCTCTAAATATGTTGGGAAAGCCGTGGCCTCTTGACAGTGCTTTTGTGGGGCACCTGGAAAGTGGAAGTTTTGAGAATTATGGTCTATCTAGTCTATCTTCTCATGCAGAAGAAAATTGCACGTGGGATTTAGCAAGAGGTACCGGTACATCCTGATTCCTGAATTACTGGACTTTCCTTCTGTCCAAGTGTACATATTATTTATTATTTTGCAACAGTGCTGTAGTCTAAATATAGTCTATATTACGTATACCGGTAGAAACAAACAATAAAGCATGAACAACATCCACATACGTATTTGGTTGCTTTACACCATTGGTCCAATGATGTAAAAGGAACCAAATGCATTTTTAAGCTTTGGAGCATGACCCCGCGTGCTGACTTTATTCTTGTCATATTATATAGGCCTATACTAATACCGGATGTTGGATTTTCATCGTAAAATGTAATTTGAATACGAGTGCCTGCTTGTACCGTGGCATTGCCCTACTTTTTATAGAATAATATGTCAACACATAGATTTTTTACATCTTGGGTTGCTTGTGGTTGTGAGTGAGTGGGCCTTTTATAGATATACGGTACGAGGCCTTGCGGAACGCACGTGTTTTCACTCTGAGCTGTTTCTCAATGATGTCACGTGTTGCCTTTGTTATTTCTCACGCTGATTGTAGGAGCCATGACTCTGACCAATCAGCTCCGCTGTTTTGAATCTCCACTGCCTGCCCTGTGGCCATTGAAGAGGTGCCCTCCTCACAAGCCAGGCATCCCATCATCATTTAGTATCCTGATTGTGTCCAGTCCTCCAGAGGCTCCCTCTCTGAGCCACTCTCATTTGTGGTCATGTTTGAGTGACAGCTCGGTACTGTGTAGTGATTTGTCTCCATATGAGGAGTGGGCCCTGCCTCTCTAGCTAGCGCCCCCCCACTAGCATCTCTGTTACAAATGTGCGTGAATGTGACAAGCTGGCAAAGCTGGCAGAATTTCTTGGTGCCCTCTATTCAATTAGGGCCCAATGAAATACCTTTTTAGCCCCTTGAGTGGTCTGGCTAGCGGCAGCCATTGGGGGCCCCCGGGAGCATAATGATGCCTGGCACAATAGAGCCACTGTTCTCCAGGCTCGTTCCCAGGACACCACACAACATGTGCCATTGTGTGCCTTGTGCTTTGCTGCCCAACCACGTTGCTCGGCTTTAGCCGGGACACCAAGAGAGAGCCTGACTGTGCAGTAAAGCCCCAGCCACAGCAACGTGGCTCTGGTAACGTAGGCCTGGGGAGGGCTTGCTAGGTGGAGACCATGGTTTATTCACCTCCCGATTGTTTGGGATGTGTTCAGATAATTTTAGGGAAAGCTGCGTTTATAAGGAGGCGGGCTGCAGAGCGGATGTGGGGGCTTAAGGAGAGCGGCCGTGCACTGGCGGCTGCCAGAAGTTTGGTGGAAAAGAGAGTCCTGAACACTGCTGCCATGCATGCTCGCCTTGCGCGGCCCTCCTTCTCAGAAGAAACCCCTGATCAAAAGTGACACAGAAACGGTCGGAGGCACAAATAAACCTCAGACCCATTCTTAGCTGGTCGTAGCTGGTTCTGGGTCTTTCATCTCCCTGTGTGGGGCCGACTGTTTGTGTGTTTCTGTGTATTTCTGTGTGTCAGTGTGTGTGTGTGTGTGTGTGTGTGTGTGTGTGTGTGTGTGTGTGTGTGTGTGTGTGTGTGTGTGTGTGTGTGTGTGTGTGTACCTCCTCTCTAGACTCCTGCAACCCACCCCCCCACTCTCCTGCCCTTCGGCCCTGCTTGCGGGGCATAACAAATAAGATCTTTTGGGGCCAGCGCAATAGGGGGGTCTCAGTAGACAGCAGCATCCAGGAGATGCATGTCACAGGCTGCCATTCAGGGCCCCTGCACACACCAGCAGGTTAGCTAAGACACCACGGCAGGAGACCCAGGATGCATTAAGGCCGAGGGGCCTGAGGAGGTCCGACTGTACAAAAAGCTCTGTGTGTTGCAGCAGAGTTGATGCTTTCTCCAGCGAGGAAGCTGCGAGAGAATACCTGTCAGTTGATGTGTCAATTACATGTATGGGACTCCCGTGGAAACCACAATTATTTCGCTTTCTGGTTGCTGTATAGTGGCGTTTGGAGGTTTTGGATTCATTGGGGTAAGAGAGAGTGTTTTGTATGTGTGTATGTTTATAAATATGTACATCATGCAATATTATTCTTTTGTTTTTGGAGATGCCTCTAGCAGTGCTCCAGACATTACAGCGTTTGGCAACACGGAACCGCTTAAATGGAATGCCGCAGGGTACTAGCGCCTGACGAGTCGTTAGAAACTGACTATTAAATGAATAGCTACAGTATTTATTAATTATTTATTTTATTATTTTATTTAGGCCTTTACATTTCCTTAGGAACATAGGACATCGATGAAACTCCTCCATCCTCTTCAGTCTCGTGCCCTCCTCACCAGTTGTTGTCATGACAGCCCTTGCTTGCACCATCATCTTCTGCTCTGTGGTTCTTCTCCTCTCTTCCTCCAGGTTCCATGTTAGAGCATGTTTTGTGATTGAAATGCATTTTCGGTATACATTTCCGGTGCCTACGTCATTTTGGCACGAGTGTCAGGGGCAGACACTCGCGAATAGACCAGTTAAAGATTATATAAAAAATAATGTGACACTGTATTGATGTGGCTGAGATGGCAACTTTCAGTTCAAGATGTATGCAAGAAACAGTATCTTTCCAGTTATAGGTCTGTGTACCAGGCAGCATTCTTGGAAAGTGTTTTAATTTAGAACTCAGTCACGTTTCCAGGATCCTGGAGAGAACAGCCTTGTAGTGGCATGCCTCATTTATCTTCCAACATTCCTTTTGTGGCTTGTAACACTTTTTTGTTTCATAGCGTCAAGACATTGTTAGTGAGGTAACGTTCATGCCCGCCATTGTGAAGACTGGTGTTCCTATACCTCAACGGTGCCTCCAGCTTGGCCACGCAAGGAGGGCATTCATTCTCCGTCGCTGCACTATAGTGACTCCTACAGGATGGTCGAGGTGCCTGTACAGCAGGGAGCAGAATCATAAATCATCGTCCCTCCTAGTCTCGGTACCTCCGAGATGTCATTTATTTTATTGACAGGGGGCCCGCCCAGCCGTGGGGGAGCACGGGGGGGAACATGTCGCGTTTTGGACTGCAGCAGCATGATGTCACTCGCGTTCACGTGTGGCTACTAACTAACTCTTGGGGTGCCAATGTCCTAGTGGGGTGTCCAAAGTGTATATAGTCGGCCCTTGGGTGTTTTAATATTTCCCCCCTTTTGGAAAGAGTTTGGACACCCTGTCCTAGTGGTTAAGGTACACAAACCACATATAGGCTCTAATTTAGCCTGACAGCAACTCCCAATCCCAACGACCTTTGCTGCGTGACGTGTCACTCCCCGTCTCCCTCTTGCGTGTCTATCTCAACTGTAATGTAAAAACTCTCCTTCTTTAAATTGGTTTCTTTCATGTGTAAGCAATTCCCAAACCAGTTGTCCTCAAAACCCTGCCCCCAATCACTGTGATTGATTGAGATGAGCAGAGGGAGCATTCGCCGACGCTGGCACAAGCCCCTCACTACCCTAGTGGCTTGCTTTGAATCTCCTCTCCTCACAAGCATCAAGCGCAGGATCTTGAGGGAAATAAAACCAGCTGCGCTTCACGCTTCAACCTTACTGGGTTGAAACGCAACCTGTGTGTGCAATCAGTCTCAGTGTTTGTCAAATATATCACTCATGACAGTCTGTCAGTCTGTCATGAATAGCAACATTGGTGATGCTGTAGGGCTTGCCTTGCTGTGCCAGCAGACTGCACAGCACCTTTTAAAGTACTGGTTACCAAACACTGGGTCAGGACTCATTTGTGGGTCGCAGACACATTTTTATGGGTCCCTTTAGTTTTTGTTTCCTGCATTAAAAAAGAAAAAAAAACATCCCCAAAAAGCTTCATTTAAGAAAAATCAAACTAGAAGCAGTGCTCTTCCGAGCACAGGTCTCCACCAATCTTTATAATGTAAAAAGGGTGGCAGGTGTTCTTCGCCAATCTTAGACTTTTCATGGCAGTCGGACGCTGCATGCATGATTTGAGGCATTATGTTCCAAAAATTTGTTTTGCTAAAGTCTACCTGCTGGTGGCGCTATAACAGGCCAATGTGAAAAGGGTAGCATTGTTCCTTGACTTAGTGGGAAATTGGAATATGTGTGGCAAATTTCACGGTAATCGCAAGCTGCGTTGATGATTTGAGGCATTTTGTTCAAAAACAGAGCAATCCTGCAAACTTTGGAAGACAATATTAGCCAATTAGGATGGAATATGAAATATCAGACGGATCGGACTTGATCACATGACTATAGAGATACTGTGTACTGATTTGCATGATTGTTGGAGAAAATCTGATGGAGTAATAGCAAAATATGTGTTTTACATAAGTTGTCTTCCTGGTGGCGCTATAAAAGACAAATGTGAAAAATGCAGGGCAAAGGTTTATCCTTAGCCTCTAGGGAGGGCGCATACAAAGTTTTCCACTTATCGGTGGAGTTAAAGGTAAAAAAACACAAAAAGCGCCACCATGAGGCTGATTTGAGAAATTTGAAGTAGCATTTCTTCCTCGGCCTAGTGGGAACGTGCGTGCCCAATTTCACCAAGATTGCACGCTGTGTTCATGATTTTTTTTTTTTTTTTTTTTTAGATTTTTTTTTTGGGCTTTTATGCCTTTATTGGATAGTACAGTAGACCGACAGGAAACAGGGGAGAGATGGGGAGAGACATGCGGCAAAGGTCATCCGGATCGGGAATTGAACCGGCGACGCCGCCAGGAATCAATGCCTATATGGTATGCGCTTAGACCAGTAGGCCACCGGGCGCCCCGCTGTGTTCATGATTTGAGGCATTTTGTTCTACAAGCATTTGTAGATCTGCTATTTTCATTAGTTTTGGTCCCGGGCAAACATCTAATTTCTCTTTTGGGTCTCGAGCTAAAACGTCTGGGAAACATTGTTTTATGGAAATAGTCATTTTTATAGAAATAGTCATTTTATAGAAATAGTCATTTTATAGAAATAGTCATCTCATAGAAATAGTCATTTTATAGAAATAGTCATTTTATAGAAATAGTCATTTTATGTGTGGTTGTGTGCAGGTATCACTCTCTCCGAAAATAGCCGATCTACAAGCTCACAGCGTGTCGCAGTGCGACACAATGTGGTCTTCCTCAGTATACGTATAGCTGAGTATAAATCAGGTATTTCAACGCCATCGACTAAAATCTTATGGTATTTAGTCAACTATAAACATGTCAGATCTATTTTGGTCAACGTTTCGGTCAATAGACCTTTACCAGGAATTCAGAAGGTCTATTGACTGTAATGGTGCTTAAAAAAAGTTTCCCTATAGAAGACGGTGTGCAGGTCATTCTTATTTTATTCTATACGTCTGATCCCTGCCTATACGCACCCATCTATGAGCTGATCGGGTGCACATAAAAAGACTTTGTCTTGTCATTTTGGGGGCGGGAACCCCTTTTGGTGTTTTTACCCTTAAGGATGGGAACCCCTTCTGGGGTTCTTGTTGCTATGTATAGTATATAGCAGCATAATGTTTTGGTAATTTTTGAATAAATATTTGATCAGCCCCAGTCCTACATTGTTCCTCTAGTTCCTATAGCTTAATGGAATTACTGTAACTCATGAAAGGCACCGCTCACTTCACACGGGGTGTGATTTTTCTCTCCCCCCACAGATTTCTGAAGGAAAATAAAAAGCTGGCGTGCAGCACACATCCAAACACACACCTTCACGTACAGACAACCACGACAACGAGGCACCGTCCGGCACAGAGATGAGTGAGGATAAACCGGCTGAAGCGGTGGAAACTCCTCCTGCTGCTGAGGTGAACGCCATTCCTAACGGGAAAGGGCACGAGCCAGTGGACATGACCACAGCATCCGCCAAAACACCTCCTGCTCAGGATTCTGACAAGTGAGTATATGCAATCAATAGTAAGAAGAATAAACGTGATATGCTACATAACTTCATGCATTGAACTTCATGACAGTATTATTTTGTATTATATTTTTGAGCGGTGCCAGCCGCTCCAGCAACCAAGTGTATGTCTGTCTGTCTGTCCGTATCAGTGACCAACCTTCAAGTGGTGCTGCTGAGCAGCCTTGAAGTGTTTCAAGTGATACTGTGTACTATGGTATGGTATAGGCTAAGGCACCGCTCACTCCCACTGGGTGGGGCCTTCCCATAGTTTATGGTTGTTATTGCACTTATTGTCTTATGTTCCATATGCAAGGGATAATTCCATATCCCAGGGTCTGTCTAGGAGATGATGACTATGTAATAATCATGTATCTATCCATAGGTAGATAGATATCCATATACTTTGTTCATTGTTCGTCGAATATAAAAAATAGCCGATAGTGAGTTTGTAGATTGGCAATTTATTTTTTGGCTGAATATTCACCTATACATGTATTTGCAGAATTTTTGTCAATTATTACATGCCCGGAATAGAGACGGGTTCACTTCTCTTCAACAGCCGGTCCGGGACCTCTAGGGGGTCCTCAGAGTTACTACAAGGGGGACCTTTTTCTTTTATTTACATTAACCACTTGGAGCCTAACAAATGTTCTGAGGGGAACATTAGCCACAAATAGCAAATCTACAAGCTCACAGCACGTCACACTATTTTCGACAAAGATGTTTGGTGAAGAGGGCGCAACGTGTTGTGAGCTTGTAGATCGGCTATTTTTGACAAAGAGTTTTGTTGAAGAGGGAAAAAGAGCAGATCAAGTACAAAGCCTAAGGTCAAGTTTACTAAGTACTGACAGTTTTAAAAGTCTGAAAATACACTGAAGACAGTGCTGTCAAACAAGTCTATGAAGTATGAAGCCATCAATGAAATATGAAAAGGTTCAAACAGCAACACAATTTTATACAGACCTGGGGGCCTGTGCTTCATTTCTCTCTCAGCTAAGGGGGCCCTTGGCCTGAAACCGTTGAAGACCCTTGCACTGCAGAGTGGATCATTGGGTATACGTATTGCTTTCTCTTACAACAGGAATATCACTGAGGTTGTTTGTTGTTTCTCCTCTTTGTGCTCTCATTGGGTGATGGACGGTCTCTCTCTTCGCTACATTGTAGGGAGGTTGTGCCCAATAGTGCTGAAAATGCCAGGTATGTAACGCTGACGAGCAGAGGGTGTGCGTCAAAGCGTGCCTGTGATTCACTCATCAATGCTAATGGTAATCACAAAGAAAAAGGACAGAGATGCTGCATGGAACATAAAATCGGAATCCCATGGTGGTCGTGTTGAAAGAGTTAGATTGCAGCCGCAGTGGGATTGCAAAGGGTTGCTGCCTGGCCCTGGGGTTGGCTTTTGTTTGTTTAGTTGCTCATGTTCCCTCGTATTCTTACGACAACTTGTGTTTTTCCCCACAGAACGGCGGACACAGAGGCCAACCGAGCAGACAGCCAGGAGTTCTTATCAAGCATGGAGGACAAGAAGACCACTCGCTTTACAGATGTAAGTTTGTTTCCCTGATTGTCCATTTGCTATTTGATCATAGTCTGGCATAGGCTCAAATACTTTTGTCTTATGTCTACTGATTCAAGCTAATATGCCAATGTATTACTATTGTACTACTATTGTATCCCTATGGGGGGGTTTCGCTTAATGTTCCCTGATTTTGCATAGCAAGCATGCGTGAACAAAATTCAAGGAACATCTCTGAACACGGAGCCCTTTAACGCCAAGTCTAACTGTATTCCATTTGTTGCAATAAATGGTTAAATCTACTTTGACGTGAGTGACCCTGACTAAAGTACAGTACTTGAGTAAATGTATTTAGTTACTTTCCAATACTGCTCTTAACTGTGCTTTATCTCTCTCTCTTGTCGTTGGCATCAGTTCGAGGGGAAGACGTCGTTCGGGATGTCGGTGTTCAACCTGGGCAACGCCATCATGGGCAGTGGCATCCTGGGACTGGCGTACGCCATGGCCAACACGGGGGTCGTCCTGTTTCTGTGAGTTGCACAGACAGATATAGATCAGTTTGTACTCTGTGGACGTCAAGGACGTCTCTTTTCATGTCAACGACCCCCAAACTGTTTTGTATTTGGCCACGGACCCCCATCTGAAAAGAGTTTGTGCCAAGGGACCCCAGAAGAGAAGACTTCTGTTCAAAGAAAATCCAAAATTATTAAAAAATCTCCCCCAAAATGACAAGATTTCCACTCAAATTTTCAAAGATAGATGATCTACAACCTCACACTGACTGCAGTGCTTTGACCAGGAATCAGACGAATCCGCCGGTGCAAAATAAACTTTCCCTTGGCTGCTTTGGGTTTGGCCCCGCTCAATTGTGAATCCCATTTCCTCACCCTGAAGAGTTGGGTGACCAATCAGAGCCCAGTATTGATCTGGCCTAACCAATAAGTGTCCAGAGCCATTTTTAACCCGCCCCTTGGGGAAAAAAAGTCCATACTATATCCACCTCTTTCCGCGGGAATTTACTGGAGAATGTTTTGCACCACTCTGCACCACACTTCCGGTTAACAGCAGACATACAAGCTCACGTCGCGTCGCAGATGCAGCCGTTGTGAGCTTGTAGATCACACTCGGCTGCGGCGCCGGAAGCTCCGTCCAATTTCTGCGCAATGCACAATGGGATGTTGGAAACTTGTGGATAGAAGTACCAGACTCATATCCACGCAGTGATATAGTCTGGCTACGCAAGGCTAGCAGTGCTTCAATCATTGTCACTTTGTGAGGCACTATGAGTTTTTTCGAGAAACAATTTTTTGAATAGCCAATAGAATATGGTTAAAGTACGGTAGTGACCATATGTTTACCTTTCTTACTTGCTTATTAGTACTTTTGGTGGCACGCACTTGGGCCATATGTCAAATCGACCGGCTTCATCGGGATACATGCATGCTATTTTGCTAAGAGATATGTAGATAGATATATACCGGTATAGTTTAATTTATATGTCCATATATGGGCTTTCCAAGATATGGGCTCAATATTGATGACATCAGGGATCTCCATATATGGGCATAAAAGGGACAAGGACTGCCACAGAGATTTCCATGTATGGACATTAATTTATTTGTGAATTAATTTTCCCCAAATTGTAATTAATTTGCTAAATTCATGTCATAGCAAACACACTTGCAATTTCCAATTGCATCTTTTTAGTTGTAAGTCTGTAAGTTGCATTGTCTAAATTGTTATTGTAAAATGTGTTAAAATGATTGTGCTGGAATATTAACAAAATGTAACCCTCCCATGACCCCACTTTGAGAACCACTGATATAGATGGCAGTGGACAGATGTTGACGTATCATGGCGGTGCCGTGCTCTATAGGTGATGAAACAGCTGCCATTGCAATTTGCGGCCATTATGGCTGAACCGGAGCTCACAGATGTTCGCTGACGCAGTTGCCTTCCTGCTTAGATTCCCTCACTGGAGGTCTGTTTAAGACAAAAATAGCACTTAATTGTTATAGGCAATTACGCGGGCAGCCAGACATATTTGTGAAAGCCTTAATTGAATGTGTGGTAGATAAATGCTTGTCATTTGAATAACAGCTCTCTACTCTGATAACGTAATAACGTTCAGAGACTGATGATGGATTGATAAGTATCTGTGTTGAGATTAATTAAGTTCAGGTTTCAGGCTTTGTGAGATAATGAAAGTACAATTGGTGGTGGAATTGAGTTATTATGTAAATGGCACGGTTGCACACTGCCAGCTGCAACGTTTTATAATTTTTTTCTCAGTGACTAAGCTAATATACAAGAAGGGATTTCAGAGTGGTGGCATCTTCTTTTGGGGAGGGGGTGGGGGACAGGATATCAGAATCTATCTGATGCAATTCAATTCAAATGACATTGATGGTGCCAAATCACCCGAAATGATGCGAACGATGCAACACAAATCCCACAAAATGACGCAAATGACTTGAATTATACCTGACACAAATCAGGCAAATCATGCCAGTGACACAAATAACACAGAATTACGCAAATTCAAATAGCCAGGTAGGCAGACTTTCATCAGACACTGCTCTACCTCAAAGCAATTCAGGCTTGTGTTTCCAGAGGCTAATCTGACCAGACCAGATCAACACTCTCTGGCCCCCTTTGTATTTTCACACCTCAGCATTCATTTACAAGGTGGCTGGTGTTGAATTTGGCCGAGCTTTACCTAGTTCTTTCCATGCTGTAAAGCCCCCATAATACCTCTTTTATTAAGAGATTCAGCCCAGGCAGCCCAGATTATTTCTGCCACCAATCTCCCATGGGTAAACTGACAGCATAATACAAAAGTTAAAGTAATGATGGGTAATGTTTCACACATTTTTGGAGCTGTGTGCAGCTCCCTATACGTGGCTGTGTGGGTCTGTCTGTGTGTGTGTCTGTCTGTCTGTGTGTATGTAGCCTGACTTCGGCGCGTAACTAGTGCCGCACCATTTACGCCACTCGCGCAATATATACATCAAAATGTGCGGCTCGGCCGGGAATGGTGTTCTATTACCTTTCGTTCCGATCCGCCTTACCATGCCGACGTAATCGGCAAAAAACGACGCTTAATTGTCCCCATTGACTTATAATGGGACAATGCAAGAAATCACTTTCAAGTATTTTTCTCTCGTAAACCATAGGAGCTACAGTTTCAAACCTCGGAGAGGAGATTCATAATGATTTTAAGAATGAATCGAAAAATAATTACATCACTCGGCCTCATGGTGGCGCTATAACGGCCCACTTTACGTTTTGCCCCGTAACTCTTGAACCGTAGATCGGAAAATTAAAATTCTTTTTTCAAGACGCATCTCCCCATATAGGCCACGCCCATTTGCGCCAGGATAGATTTTCCGCCATCTTGAATTTTCTCCAAAACACACTTTTTGCTCCTTTTCCTACATATTTTCTTCAAATGTCACAAAAATCGGTACACATGATCTACACACACACACACACACACACACACACACACACACACACACACACACACACACACACACACACACACACAGCTCCACTTCACACGGGTGTGATTTTATTAATGCTGGGAAGGATTTCAGTGTGGCTCAAGACAAACAACGCATTTATAATGATTGATTGATTGATTGATTGATTGATTGATTGAATACTTTATTAGCAGTTTGCAAATATAGCACTGCAGGAAAGTACAATTCAATACAAGGTCTGCTAAAGAGGATTTTAAACCCAAGAATGCACTGTGGCTTGTTTCTATTGGGGCCTTTTGTACTCAATTCATCGAGAAACATTTAATGACAGACGAATATAGAAAACTATGCAAGATCCTATGAAATAAACAATTTGGGTTAGGAGGTGGGGTGGTAGGCTTTGACTTTTTACAGGGGCCAGTTTCAAATTGCAGCCACCTGTAAGTGCTCTTTCAGAGCGGTTTTTCAAAGAGTAGAGACTGTTGGCACTTGGCAGGCCGTTCCACAGTTTGGAACCCCTTGATTGGTGGAGCTCCCTCTGGTGTTGTGACCGGTGGACGTCATTAACTCTCCTACTGCCAGATTATTTATTTATTTATTGGGTCTGGTGCCATCAAAAAGCGGCTTACCTTTGCGACGTTATAGTAGATAGACAGACAGACATTTATTTATTTATTTTTATTTTTTTGGGTTGTGCAATAGTGCACTTTGGTCTGCCAGGCAGCAGAGAATGAATGTGAATTTGCCTGTTATGTGTTGAAGAAGAAGAAGACCAGTCACTGGCCACAGAGCCTTACAGCCAGAGGAAATCAACAAGGAAGTGAATTGTTCTCCGTTGATGTTAACGCATAATGGATTTTTTACACCATCACCGCGGAAAATGTGTTTACAGTAGACGGCCGCGCGACCCCTCATCAGCTTACAGTCATCAGACGAACGAACCGAACGAGCGCCGTATTGGCGGAGAGGTCTTGCGAATTGGGGCGAACGTGAACGTTCAAAGCGTGGTAAGAGTTAAAGTAGTTTGACAGGTACATGGGTGTCGTTGTGGTGTAGTGCATTGGTTCTCAAAGCGGGGTGCGGGGGACCCCCAGGGGTCCTTGAGGGAGTTCCTGGGGTCCCCAGCTAAATGATAGTTAGGAACCAAATGGACCCTTATGGGTCTGTAACTCTATGAGTTACTCTCTCAGAGTTAAATTAAATATTGATTTTAAAATATAAATTGGGGTCTCAGAGATATAAATACCATTAAATGGGGGTCTGTAGGCTAATGCATGTAAAACTAAGGAGGTCCTTGAAAATAAAATGGTTGGAAATCACTGCCAGAGCCGTAAAAATCTTCTCTTATGGGGGTCCATGGGCTAATAAGTGGCAATTTGGGGGTCCTTGACATGAAAAGGTTTTAGAACCACTGGTGTATCTTGTAGACCAGAAGAAGTTGCTGTACTGTATTTAAGAGGTTTCGCCTATGATGGTATCCTCAAATTATGGACTTCAGGGTTAATGTGGTAACAGATGCCATAAAAGAAAACTGAACAGAGCTGGCACATCCATCCAAAAATAAGTCTGCACAACAGACTCCCAGTCAATAGCCATATTGATCAACTTTTTAGACTAAAAGTTAGTCTTTTTCTTTTCAGCTTGTAGATCTGCTATATATATATATATATATATATATATATATATATATATATTTTTTTTTTTTTCCAGGTAGGCCTACTCAAAGTCAGTTAACTGAAACAAGAATAAAAACAACTTTATTATGACTAGTTGAAAAGTCTAAAAGAGAAGGCCCTGCCACCCCAGGTTCATTTCTTTGTCTTGGAGGTTTGTCAAGGATGTTGGCATCCAAATATTGTACTTTTACTCCACTACATTTACTTGAAAACTTGTAGATCTGCTATTTTCAATCATACATTTGGTACTTTTAGTGCATTTTGATGCAGACACTTTCATACTTTTACTTGAGTACACCTTGAATTCCGGATTTTTACTTGTAACAGAGCACTTCTACATTACTGATGCTTTCAATTAAGTAAAATATTTTTCCACCACTGGAAGGCAGTTATAGTATCTTTCCATCCCTGCCCTGCAGGTATTGTGTTCTGTACTCATGACCCTAGATTCAGGGTCAGGTCAGTCCACTCCAGCAGTTGCCTCACTAACCCTTAGGGTGGGATCATGACCATGCCTTCCTTCAAGGAAACGGGTCACACTCTGCTATGTAATTACCGTAGGCTTTTAGCTGAACAAAGGGTGTGTTTATTCTGTATTTGTTACATGGATGGCAGTCCCTTTTACAATCCTATACGATCTCTACAACACCTTATAATCCATAAATGGTTGGGGCCCCTTTTTCACACTTATGGATTTAACCTCTTAAAAGGATCGCTGGCTAAATAAGCCTTATATGCCTTAATACATATAGATTATAATTACTTGCGCCAGCAGAGCACGCAAGTACTACTTTTGGTGCCATCTGTTTCCGTCTAGCCTCGGAAACCCAGGCTTCTTTTGGCGATCGGAAGAAAAAGAAGCCTGGGCGATCGCGTTATGATCACTGTTTGAGGAAGTGTAGAATTGCCCTAACCAATCAGTGCAGAGAGCGTCGCACCGAACGTCATGATGCAGCAGCGTTCTCTGCGCTGAGCAGAGGAGCAGAGGGGGGGAGAACACATGCTATTGGCCAGAGACTCGCGGAGAGATTCACCGCGCCCGACCATCTGCCTACACAAACTGGTCCGCGTTAGGTTAGAGTGGTTTCTGTCCGACAGTACAAAGGAAGGGCTTTTGGCCAGTGAGAGAGCACCGTTCTTGGTGACATCACCACCAGAAGTCTATCTATCTATCTATATCTAACTATATCTCTAACTATAAATTTGCCAAATCTATGTCTGTCTGTCTGTCTGTCTGTCTGTCTGTCTGTCTGTCTGTGTTTACATCATCCAATGGGAAAACCCTTGAAAAAACACAGGGTGATGTCATCCGATGGGAAAACCCTAGAAATAACATAGAGTGATGTCATTAAAGGAGGCATACAGACCAAAACACATATAGGGTTAAATTTGCTCTTTATCCTAACCCTTCATATAGATTTTTTTTCATAGCTGCCCCTGTTGCTAGATTTCGTGACCCCCCGGGATGAATAGTCATCCCGCTAGTACGGTTATTTCTTTAGCTTCAAAGTTAGTAATTTTTTTAATGGATCGTGTCTACACAATGTCCTGACACCAACCAAACCGCTGTTTTGATCTCACAGGCACCCTTACCTCTCAAACAGACGAGAAGGTCCGGAGACGCGCCTCTCCTCCTCCCCTCCCTTTCTAGACTCTCCTCTCTCTGCTCTGCTGTAGCAGAAGCCAAGGCAGCGACGCGCGACACCTCGGTTCTTTTTCTACTAGTTTCAATGGACTAACAGACTTTAATAGCTTCATTGAAAGGTTTAGCCAATTTACATTTCTACTACTTCTACCGCTTTACCACTCGACGGATTGGTCTTGATCACTTGACTACAGAGATAATGGTCCCGATTCATCAAGCACTTTACAGCCATATTACACCCATATTTTGATCGCACCGGCATTTCCAACAATTCCTACGTTAGTGGTCAGATTCAGCAATGTTATATTGTTGGGGATTTATTCAGGAAATACGTCAGGAAATACGCCAGCTTCGAGGCTGACTTAACAGGGCGCAAAGCTTGCGTATATTTAGAATGGTTTATTCTTCATGCAAAATCCCCCTCAGGACCACTGGTTGAGACCCACTGCTGTAGACTACTCACTACTGCGTGATTACAGGTCCAACTGGGAAAGATGGATAACCACGCCCCGGACTCATTTTTGAAGCTTGTGATTGGCTGGACCGGACGTAGGGAGCGCTCCGTTGTATAGTCACTTGGACCGCGCGAGGTGCACCAAAACCCAATTATCATGGCGTTTATCATGCGCTTGCCCAGGCCTTACGGCCTGGGCATAAATATAACGATTGCATTCGGCCCTGGCCCGCTCTTCGCGGCCACTCGCGCCTGCGGCGCTCGGGGGCGAAGAGCAGGACCAAGGTCCGCTGGCCTTCGCGCCGCTTGCAATGTCGTGGACAATAACTGTGAAAACGAGCGCTCTATGCCGTTTCCATCCATCTTTCCCAGTTGGATCCGTAATCACGCCTCACTACTGTATTTGATCACATAATGAACGCCACAAATAGCCTATAATTCTTACCATTGATAAGGAATAGCAGCGTTTCACTTCCAGTATGCCGTGGATATATTCCACATCTTTTAGCTTATTATTTGGTGGTGGGTTGAACCTTGTAAACTTCTTTATTATCATTACACATGGCAGCATTACATTCAGTGTCTTTCACTCAATAGGGACCACTCCCGTCGCAAGTTGATGATGTCATATGTCCACGTGTGGTACAGCTCTACAGAATGCATGTGCTGAATAAACCTAAGGTTAATATGAGCATCAACAGAATATTTTAAATACTTTTTATACATAAGCTATTTGAAAATATAGCAGATCTACAAGCTTGTTGGAACAAGGGTGTGATAAGGACGCTTGTGTCTCCGTGAGTGTCACGTTATATGAGTCTGGGTTGCAGTGTAGTTTCTGTATCTGTCTGTTGTATCTATCTATCACGTGATGGATAATGTGCTGTAGTGTACGAATACTTTAGTTCAAAATTGAACTTCGCTCCACCTCCCTGGTAGCCTGACACAGTCACAATATGGAGATTGTTCTTGGCAGGCACACAGGCCTATTTTCTTTATTGTTTTTTTTTATATTGGGGGGAGGGGGGGGGCACGTTTTACAGTTGGTCTGTCTGACTGTCAGCAGATCTGTCCTCCCACTACCAATGCATCGGCTGACTGTTCCACCACAACGCATTCTTCCACGATGCTCAGACACAAGAGCCAATGACAGACGGCCAAGAGTTGAAGTCGAGGTGAAAGACGTGCCACTTGGGCATTCCAGCAAGACTGAGAGAGACAGAGAGACAGAGAGAGACAGAGAGAGAGAGAGAGAGAGAGAGAGAGAGAGTGTGTGTGTGTGTGTGTGTGTGTGTGTGTGTGTGTGTGTGTGTGTGTGTGTGTGTGTGTGTGTGTGTGTGTGTGTGTGTGTGTGTGTGTGTGTGTTTTGGTTGGCAAGAGCAACAAAAGAGGGAGAAAATAGATAGTTGGCTTGCGGAGGGCTTGCCCCGTGAAAGTCAGTGGACGAAGTTCTTTATAGATTCTAGGCCACATCAGGGCCTTTGGCCAAAGGCTGTCGGCCGGGGGAACCGAAGCATTTGAAGATATTATGGACCCCCCCCCAAAAAAAGCACTGCTAAAATTCAGATGAACCCTCTGAGAGTGGAATGAACCCACTGAGGACTTTGTTCAGTGCAGTCCAGAGTAGTTTTCCTCTTCGTTAACTCTGTGGATTGGCTCACCCTTACTTGCACACGCCTGCCTCAGCGTTGCCTTGTAAATACCCCCCCTTCAAATAGCCATGTATCCAGGGAAGTGCAGAGAATGTTAGAGTGGCAGGGGCTGACATTTCTAAAAGGGCCTTTGGTGGAAATATCGAAAATAGAAGACCTCCACAGCGCGTCGCAGCGCGTTGTGAGCTTGGAGGTCGGCTATTTTCAGTGCGTGATACCACACTGAACTAAGCATAATCAACAGAGAGGACAATTCTTTCAACATGAGACACTGCATTCAAGTTCAGGAGAGTTTGGACAGGGCAATTTTCTTGAACGCTGCCTTTGGGTATGGCATGGAAAGAGGGCATTTGCATTTCTTTCACTATAGTAAAAAACTGCATTCATGGTCTGGAGAGGGCACTTTTTACAGACGGATAAAAGGTTTGATGTCTATGTGTGCACGTGCCTGCATGTATCTGATGTGTGTGCTTATTTCCTGTGGTATGGCGGGTACGTACGTACAGTACATGAGCAGCTTGTGCAGCCAGCCTAGCCCTGCTGGAGTCTAGCCCAGGGTGAACCGGAGCCACGGGATCCCCCGGTCTTCAAACACATGCTCTGTTCCCAATACCCAAGAATGTCTTCTCCACGCTGCAGCTGCATAAATAGTACTCTACAACCTAATGTACAGATTAAGAATGTGATCTATTGACACACACGTTCACACGGCGACCACAAGCGGCCATTTTGCTCTAACTTCAAACTTGTGTTGGTGGGAAACACCAAGCAAATCGTATGGGATTTGGGTTTCCCACTTCCTCGAGCATGTACCGGTAGTTAGACAGCAAAATGGCCGCCGCGGTCAGAAGAACCATGACTTTTTCTAAATTCTTTGGTCATTGAGGAAACTAGCAAGAGTTGTAATAAGTAATAACAGGGTGTAAGTGATAATTGTTTTGTTAAAATAAGCGTTAATATATCTCTATTCTGATGTGTGGTGTTTATTCAGTAGTATCCAGCTCTTTGGTAAGCGGAAAATACTTTTTTCACGAGGGGATACCAACCCAACTAATAAGAGAGAACTCATACAGGATAAACACGCTAAATTGGAGCGGACACATTTTGAACTGATAGCCTACAATTTAATCAGATAAATTATCTTTGTGGAGTTCTCATTGCTTATTGGATAACATTGGCATCCTGACCTGAACATTTATTTTCTGTTTATTAATTAGTGAGCTGGAGAGATGGGGAGACCTCTACACAGCAACGATTGCTATTGGAATATTGAGATTTAACTAAAAAAGCTGGGTTATAATATAACTTTCATTATTATTTGTTTATGAATATATATTTAACCCATTAATACCGGGAACGTAGCTACCGTATGAGCTTGTAGATCTGCTGTTTTTGAAAACACATGAAAATCTGTGCAAATCTTTGCATATGCATTCTTTTAAAGTGATCATTTTGATCTCAAATCTCAAGTATATTTTGAAATGGGGGTCCGCGGTCAAATACATACAGTATAGACCTAATTCTAGGAGTACTTGACATTAAAAACTTTGAGCACCACAGTTACTGTAAAGAAACATATGTTTTTCAGAAAACCATTAGGATTTAGACGACATTTTAAGGTATTTTTCAGGTCTTAATGGGTTGATAACTGCTGTGTTTGTTGTGTGTCTCCTCTGTAGGATCCTCCTGACAGTAGTGGCAGTGCTCTCTTCATACTCCATCCATTTGCTGCTCAAGTCATCTGGTATTGTAGGTATGTGTTCACTGTTCAGTCATCTGGTATTGTAGGTAAGTGTTCACTGTTCAGTCATCTGGTATTGTAGGTATGTGTTCACTGTTCAGTCATCTGGTATTGTAGGTATGTGTTCACTGTTCAGTCATCTGGTATTGTAGGTATGTGTTCACTGTTCAGTCATCTGGTATTGTAGGTATGTGTTCACTGTTCAGTCATCTGGTATTGTAGGTATATGTGTTCACTGTTCAGTCATCTGGTAATGTAGGTGTTCAGTCATCTGGTATTGTAGCTATGTTATCTGGTATTGTAGCTATGTGTTCAGTCATCTGGTAGTGTAGGCATGTGTTCAGTCATCTGGTAGTGTAGGCATGTGTTGTCATCTGGTAGTGTAGGTATGTGTTCAGTCATCTGGTATTGTAGCTATGTGTTCAGTCATCTGGTATTGTAGCTATGTGTTCAGTCATCTGGTATTGTAGCTATGTGTTCAGTCATCTGGTATTGTAGCTATGTGTTCAGTCATCTGGTAGTGTAGCTATGTGTTCAGTCATCTGGTAGTGTAGCTATGTGTTCAGTCATCTGGTATTGTAGATATGTGTTCAGTCATCTGGTAGTGTAGCTATGTGTTCAGTCATCTGGTAGTGTAGGTATGTGTTCAGTCATCTGGTATTGTAGCTATGTGTTCAGTCATCTGGTATTGTAGCTATGTGTTCAGTCATCTGGTAGTGTAGCTATGTGTTCAGTCATCTGGTATTGTAGCTATGTGTTCAGTCATCTGGTAGTGTAGCTATGTGTTCAGTCATCTGGTATTGTAGCTATGTTTTCAGTCATCTGGTATTGTAGCTATGTGTTCAGTCATCTGGTATTGTAGGCATGTGTTCAGTTGCATGCACTTTACACATGAATGTGACATGTGAATGTGTTCCTTTCATCGACTAAAACTATGACGAAAACCTTTCGTCGACTACCTTCCTTCACTGACCGAAAACAAAATAAAAACAAAATAAAGATATAAGCTATGATGACTAAAACGAAGACTAAATATATTGACAATTTCGTCAACAAATAAAAACTATACTACAGTAAAATGTTAGGGAGGGACTAGTGGAGAAGAGATCCAGTAGAAGGAAAAGACAAGTCATTTTATGTTTGGTTGTGGTCGGATTTTGCGCATACAGTCCACACTCATGTTCTCACCGGTAATGCCTTTGTTTTTAATTGTTCCATTATCCATCACTTGTCTATTTTTTATGCATGTTGGCATATGCTGTCTCCTACGCACACATACACTTTTAGACATAGTTTAGACATCAGAAAATCTCCATTGCAATATTTCACTTGTAATATATAGTATAATGTATGTTCTGAACTTCTGATGTGTTAATGTGTGGTAAAATGTATATTATGATACTTTAATGTATACTATGGTATAATTTAAGTTGCTTTATACATAGGTTTCATGAGAGGTAACTGCAACTGTACAGGCAGGACCGCACCAATGCACACGACTCCTTGCAACAAAACAGTTTTAAGGCCAGGCCACAACAATGCAACTCTTTGTAACTGCCATTGTGGATAGTGGTTGCAAGTAGTTGCAAGGAGTTGCCAGGATTGTAACCCTGGTCTCTCGTGTGAGCGTTTTGAATCATTTCACTATTTTAGGGGCAAGGCCACATTTTTTGAGGGGCACAAAGCCAAATTCCAGGGCAGGAAGGCCATCAAATGAAGCCCATGGCAATAATGAATTGAATGAAGATTTTATTTTAATATACCGTATACCTACTGTATACGAAATAATGAATGATTGAATGAGTCATTGAATTAATTAATCATTGAATTCATTAATTAGTTAATTAATTAATTAACAAAAAGAGAATCGAGAATCAAAATCTGAATCTCAACCAAAGAAAATGGCAGAAGAGAAAACAGTGAAATCAGAGGGGGTGGGTATAACTATAATGTACTGTATATGTGTACTGTGTTACGATGCTTGAATGTATGGTATCATATGGTACTGTATGTATGATTTGACGTGTTTAATGTAGAGCATGTTGTGATGTGTATATTTATGGTGTTGCGTTTCAGGAATCCGTGCGTACGAGCAGCTGGGCTACAGGGCATTTGGGACACCAGGGAAGATGGCTGCTGGAATTGCCATCACATTGCAGAACATTGGAGGTACGGTAGACACGCACGCACAAGCACACGCATGCATGCACGCACGCACGCGCACGCACGCACGCACGCACGCACGCACGCACGCACGCACGCACGCACACACACACAAATACACACACACACACACACACACACACACACGCGGTACTAGATTAGAACGACCATCTAAAAAATACATTGGTGTATCATCTCATCTCAGCAACCCAATTCGGAAATAAAACTTAAGTAGGGGTAGACATTGTGTGTGGCATATGTGTACAGTATCTGTATTAGCAGACCACATGTCTGTTATGGCTTTATACATGGCAACATCTGGTACTGTAGGTGCACATCTTTGTTGATCTCGGTGTGTGTGTGTGTGTGTGTGTGTGTGTGTGTGTGTGTGTGTGTGTGTGTGTGTGTGTGTGTGTGTGTGTGTGTGTGTGTGTGTGTGCTCGTGCGTGCGTGTGTGCGTGCATGAGAGAGCCCATTCACTTGACCTAGGCTTTAACTCAGGGGTCCAGTAGGCTATACAGTAGGCCCTATATACAGTAGGCTATGTGCAGCCTCCTGGCCCTTGACTATACTTGATTTGATAGGTAATCTGTCATAAGAACCTTGGACTGTATCAGATGTGTGAGAGGATGTGTGCATTACCTGTACATGCATTGCAGATGAGTCTGTTAACCTTGTCTATGCAGGAATATAATATGCTGATATGAGATTTGATATACGGCCAAGGGATGAAAACAACGTTAGCTGACTCATATTTATTTATTTATTTTGTATCACATCAGAAGTGGGCCAGTGAAGGCAATTTTGTCCCAGTCCAATCCTGGTGAAAGACACCTGCAATATGACAGGTTATATGGATAATCTGACAGATTATTAATTATAAGCAGACAACATAATTTATTGCAGGCTATACCTCAGGTTATACCTCATGTAATGCCAGCTAGCGTTAGCTCCATCGTCTCCTCATCTCTGCTCATTGTCATACCACTCAAAATTGACAGTTGGGAGGAGCCGCTTCCAACCACTGCTTTAGGTCATAGGTTGCTGTATGCCAGTTTCAATCATCCCGTCCACTGATCCAGCACAATGTTAGTCTTGTGTAGCCAGATGCATCGCTGCCTACCAATGCTAGTCTTCTGCTGATGTCAGAATTCAATTTATTGGCTAGAACAGTGGTGGGTGATGACAGTGAAGTGACAATTTAAGGACATTTTTAATACCTCAAAAAGAAAAAAAAGGGAAAATAGTAAGATCGTGCATCAAAATAATCAACTAAAAAAGAATTAGCCAAACTGACAATTAATATAAGAAAGAGGCAATTTAGGGGCATGGTGGTGCAGTGGTTAGCACTTCGCCTCACAGCTCGAAGGTCCTGGGTTCGATTCCCGCCGGGGGAAGCTGTGGGCGCTGGGGGCGTCATCAGCACCCACACCCTAGGTGGGGTTGACGATAGGGCCTTTCTGTGGTGAGTTTGCATGTTCTCCCCGTGTCTCCTTGGGCATAGGCCCTCACACAAAAACATGCGCAGTAGTCCTGGTTTCTATACTACCTATCCAGCCGGGTGCTCCCCAATGTCCCCTGGCGCGGCAGGGGGAGAGCGGAAACCAGGACTACAGGTTAGGTAGTCACTGGGTGAGAAAAATGGGTTGCAAAACTGTGGGATAAAAAACATTTAAAAAGAAAGAGGCAATTTCTTGAAAAAAGCCAATACCCCAGCTTAGAGGACTGAAACAAGTTGAAGACCCAGATTTTGCACAAACATCATCAAGAACAAATAGATCCTTATATATAAATAAGTAATATGTAAGAAAAAGAGATTAAACCTTTACTTGGATGTCCCTAACCAAATAAGACTACACACAGCTTAAGTAACACAATTATTAGGTTACTGGCTGAAATAGATCACACGCACGCACGCACGCACGCACGCACGCACGCACGCACACACACACACACACACACACACACACACACACACACACACACACACACACACACACACACACACACACACACACACACACGGAGACAGACACACATCATCCACGTACATGCACTCAAGACTGCAAGCAAGCACATGTACGCATGCACACACACTCACACAATGCACACTGTGCCTGCCATATCATATCGTACAGTATTTGTACACCCGGGTGTGATTAGATTTGAGTGATGATGATGAGAAGGCTATTAAAATGAATGGACAGGGATTTAACATTGTTTCTCCAGTTCATATACTGTTCAACTCACTGAAATTAAGAACTCAAAGGCACCGCTTATATACTTCACCCTCAGGGTGTGTTTATTTCCTGTGACATTCTTTCCAGGATAATACTGACAATCCTGTGAAAGAATTAAGGCCTGTGTGAGGATTATGTGGGTTGCATTTTGTGCTGTGTGTGCGTGTGTGCGTGTGTGTGTGTGTGTGTGTGTGTGTGTGTGTGTGTGTGTGTGTGTGTGTGTGTGTGTGTGTGTGTGTGTGCATTTTGTGCATGCCTAGTACTCTCTCACAGTATGTGGCCCTCAGTACTAGTCTAGCATAACCAACTATTCCACAATCTCCAAATGCTACGGTATATAGTCTGGAAATGCACCTCCTGAAATCCAAGTAACGGAAGCTAGCATTTCCGTTCAAAATATATTTGAATTTATCTTTACATTTTATTTTATTTTATTTCCATTTCTGCTAAGCAGCAAGCAACATATAATGCTCAGATGATTTTGATTTATTCTAGGATAAATTTGTGCAACTGTAAAGGCGAAACGGAAGTGGGGAAGAGGCTTCACATCCGCTTTATGTTTTACTCAGAGCTTCTGTTGCTCCAGACTGTATGACATTTGGAGGCAACAGTCTGGCCACGCGAGACTGCCTCAGTACTAATCCACAGCTTCCTCTCTCTCTCTCTGTCCACAGCCATGTCCAGTTATCTCTACATCGTCAAGTATGAGTTCCCTCTCGTCATCCAGGCCTTCCTGAGAGTGGACAAGCCTGCAGGGTGAGTGTCATACTCACAACGTTCAACACGTTGGCTTTTTTCAGATGGCTGAAATATATATAATACATTTCAGCCATTCTGAAAATAGCCAACGTGTATGGGCTGCACATGAATATTATGGGCTGAAGTGGGTTAAGTTATGTTTTGTAATAATAACTAGTAACTAAAGTTTTCAAATAATTGTAGTGGAGTAAAAAGTACAACATTTTCCTTTGAGATGTAGTGGATTAGAAGTAAAAGTATTGAAAAAATGAAATACTCCACTAATGTACATGTACTTAGTTACTTTCCACCACTGAGAACAGCTGTGGGGAGTGACCCTCGGGGGAGAGGGCAACGCAGCCAGAAAACTAAAACAAAAAATGTACAATAAACATGATACCAGATCAAATATTTCTCTACAAAAGTACATGCTTTAAAACAATATTGTATTCAAATGACAAAGTACATTTCTTTTTAATATCAATGAATTGCTGTATTGAAATTTATACATTTTGCAGGGGTCATTGCCATGCTGGCAAGCGGTGGACATTTTGTCCAAATATATATATTTTTTTGCCATGGACATACTGTACAAATGAGCAGAGAATAATCTGACCAGAAACACACAAAGAGCCAGCCCTAATGTATACTAGCGCAGCGGTTCTAAAATTGGGTCGAGAGGGACCTTTGGGGTTCCTTGAAGGTGGTCCAAATGGACCATCACAGGTGTGTTAACTCTGATAGTGTACAAGTGGAACCAAACTGACCCGTATGGGTCCATTTGGTTCCATTTGTACACTTTCTGAATTATTCCATTTGTACACTTTCTGCGTCCTTGAAAATAAATATTTTGAAAGTGTGGACTCTGTGTGTCATACTGTAGCAAATCAGTGTCATGGATATTCTGAAGAAAACCTGGAGACTGACATTCAGTAATTGGGTATTATGATCAAAATGAGAACACTCTAATTATAATGTTATGTAATAATAAAATCAGTAAGTCTCACCCCTATGCCTTATCTTCAACACTTTATATATATATATATATATATATATATATATATATATATATATATATATACACGTACATCCTCCTCTCCCAGTGTATTTCTGCTTGCAGCTGTATAGAGGCAGGCTCAAATGAGATGTCCTTTTCTGTTGTCAGTCAGTGCACCAGGGCTTGGCTCATCATACCATGGCCTGCAGTCAAAAATATTCATTCAAAACGACACAGTAACATCCCTGAGGCATCGCTCAGGCCTCTCAGTTTGCTATACGTGTGGTTGCAATGTGTACGTGTGTGTGCAAGCGTATGTGTTGTTTGTGCTTGTGAGTCATCCAGAACAAACTTGACAGGCCTATCAAACACTCACGGATCTTCCTGTGCATTTGTGAACAGTTTGCGTCAGAGAGAGAGAGCGTCATAGAGAGAGTTGCTAGTGTGTGAAGCGTGGATGGATCGTCTGCCATCACAGCTGGTTCTTTATTGGATTTTTTTTGGTTTGCTGCTTGCTAGGTTTTCTGCTCGTCCGATTGAATATTTGTGTAAATGTGTGTCCGCTTATGGATATCGTTGCTGTCGGATGGAAAGCTTGTATGTGCAAAACTGTTGTATCTGAGAAAATGTACGAAAAGTATTAGTTATGCAGAAAGCTTTTTAAATTATTGCGACCGTTAGGTCACAGTTACTATCAAAACCTCCACCGATTGTCAGTCAGTCTGTCAGTGACGTCATGTCACACTTTTCCCCTACTCATATCTCCGCCACCGTTGCCCCTATCCATGCCAAACTTTGCGCACACACACTCCTTGGCTGCCAAACCACAACCTCCACCCTCCACCTCCATCATTTCTCACAAGGCCCTCTTCTTGCAAAACACATTTTTGGACACTGCTCCAACAGATTTTGCCCTAAAATCATGCAAAGCGGTACACAGTACGTCTACAGTCATGTCATCAACATGGATCTGTTCCATTGACCTGACGGTTGCTTATCTCCCGATTAGGGAGTCTTACTGGTTAAACATTACAGTATAAGTCCCCCAGGGCTCTATATCTGACCCCCTTCTTTTTGGAGCTGTGTGCAGCTCCCTATACGTGACTGTGTGGGTCTGTGTGTCTGTGTGTGTGTGTGTGTGTGTGTGTATGTAGCCTGACTTCGGCGCGTAACTAGTGCCGCACCATTTACGCCACTCGCGCAATATATACATCAAAATGTGCGGCTCGGCCGGGAATGGTGTTCTATTACCTTTCGTTCCGATCCGCCTTACCATGCCGACGTAATCGGCAAAAAACGACGCTTAATTGTCCCCATTGACTTATAATGGGACAATGCAAGAAATCACTTTCAAGTATTTTTCTCTCGTAAACCATAGGAGCTACAGTTTCAAACCTCGGAGAGGAGATTCATAATGATTTTAAGAATGAATCGAAAAATAATTACATCACTCGGCCTCATGGTGGCGCTATAACGGCCCACTTTACGTTTTGCCCCGTAACTCTTGAACCGTAGATCGGAAAATTAAAATTCTTTTTTCCCTGGATTCCTTGGGTCAAGACGCATCTCCCCATATAGGCCACGCCCATTTGCACCAGGATAGATTTTCCGCCATCTTGAATTTTCTCCAAAACACACTTTTTGCTCCTTTTCCTACATATTTTCTTCAAATGTCACAAAAATCGGTACACATGATCTACACACACACACACACACACACACACACACACACACACACACACACACACACACACACACACACACACACACACACAGCTCCACTTCACACGGGTGTGATTTTTTCACTCTGCACCAAATCTCTTCATCGAAAATAGACAATCTATTCTAAAAACTCACAATGCGTGACGATGTGAAGCTACATTATAAAAACGAGCACATATAAACATTACTAAAAGGGTACAAACAAAAGAGAAGGAAAAAAAAACAACAGTAAAAAAGGCTTAAGATACAAGACAGTCAAGACAACTAGAAAACCCTACATTTTAGCCTATTTAAAAACGTTTGTCCATGATCCATTCTTTTAGTTGGACCTTCAAATATGTAAAGGATGGACACTCTCTCATGTCAGTGGACTGTTCCAAATGTTCGAATAAAATAGTAAAAACCTAAAAAGGTGAGATATACGTACGTACGGCGATATAAGGTTTCTGCCCGACAGCAACAGTGATATGCATCTGTCTGTGTTTTGACGGTGTGACTGGTGTGTCCCAGGGCCAGATGACTGAGGGCAGCTCTAGTGGGCAGGATGGCTGGATGGATGATGAGCCTCTACGCAGGGGCGTCATAAGGGGGGGGGGGGTGGGACTGAGTTACTAGGGCCCAAGGTGGAGGGGTCTTAATTATTTTATACTTTAGCTATTGAAAAATAGCAGATCTACAAGCTCACAGCGCGGCACCGAGTGCCGCGCTGCGAGCTTGTAGATCTGCTATTTTTGAAAATTAGTGAAAAAGGTGTGCAAATCTTTTTTTTAAGCGAACATTTGTAACTCAAATTTTGCTTCTGGGGTGTCCCTGGAACGAAATATTTTGAGATGGGGGTCCGTGGACAAATACAGTACACATCATTTTGGGGGTCCTTCACATGAAAAGGTTTGAACACCACTGACATGGAAACATAGGTTTTTAAAAAAAAACTTAGAAGGATTTGAAATATTCAAAGACATTTTCACATTTTTTCAAAAATAGCAGATCTTCAAGCTCGCAGCCGCGCTGTGAGCTTGTATATCTGCTATTTTTCAATAGTTAAAGCACAAAATGTGAGTGAATCCTTGTTGCCAGGGCCCAGAATTTGGTGCGACACCCCTGGCTGGATGGATGACGAGCCTCTACGCTTTAGAAAGGCTTGTGTTTTGTGTTGCATGCAGATGATCCCAATCTGCTGTTCTTGTCAACAACATGAAATGAATCACCTTAACCGTGGCAGTCAGTCCATCCAAAAACTGCTCAGAGAGCTCACAGAGGACATGTGTGTGCGTGGATGGATTGATTGATTGATCGTTTCAGTGCCAGTGGAGACTGTGGTGTGTCAAATGCTTTGCTAAGTGGTCAATACTGTATCAATACTGCAATGTAGAAATACTCTGTTAGGGCATGATCAGTCACGCCACACTTTTATTCTGCCTATGAAGGCGGATTCTGTCAATGCATTTCAATGGGAATGGGGCTATTTGTTTTTCTCCAGAAACCCACAAATGGCAGCAAACCGCTCCATTACCATTGAAATGCATTGGCAGAATCCTCATACAGTAGGTAGAATAAAAGTGAGGTGTGACCGTGCCCTTACATGTGAAAGTACAGAATTCTAAATTTAAAAAGAAAGTAAAAGTACAAAAGATTTGGTGGAAAAGAACTCATTGCAGAATGTCCCGTTTATGTCAAGTTTTCAAATGTATTCAAATGTTTGGAAAATAGCAGATCTACAAGCTTACAATGCGTCGCCTTCCCCACAATGACAGAAAACAGAAAAGACACTAGGATTGAGCCCTCAAGCATATCGTCGTTGTCGAATGTCCAAAACCGTTTTTCATTTAAAAAAATGATTTAAACTAGTGAAAACAGCCGATCTACAAGAACACAATGCCTCGCACCGCGAGGCGTTGTGTGCTTTGACTGTAGATCTGCTGTTTTCACTACCTTTGTGCGACGGCCTTGTATGATGAAGCAGGGCTTTACTTTCCGAAAAAACGTACAAATTTGAAACTTGGGAGATACAAGGTTTCTGCCCGACAGTGACGATATACAGTAGAGTTTAAGAACTTTCTGCTCTATTCAAACGTTTTCAAACAGACACATCGGCACATGCCTAACTGCCGTCAATTAATGGCTGATACATCAGTGGGGCTCTAAACTTGATGGTCACGCCGACAAACAAAAGTCCAGGGTCTGAACCTTGGACTTTAGTCCTCCTAGCTCTCTTCATTTGGTCAGTGGATGCCAGAGGAATGCATGTGTCCAGTGGCCCACTTGGCCGGGCTGAGGAGAGAGCTGGCCAGGTCAGCAACACAATCAAGTCTGTCTGTCATGGCCTGATGATTGAGTGAGTGAGTGAGTGTATACGATCGCAGAGCATGCAGAGACTACAGAGCATGCAGAGACGGCAGAGTACTAGTTTTATTTTTTTGCTTTTTGTCCTGTTTCATTCTTAATGACGAGCAAAGCAATTAACCTAAATAGAAATCAAGGTTTTCACAAACGGGAGTTTGATTTGCATGTGGTTTGTGTAAAATATATATATTGATATTGTATAATCTTGATTTTATGATCTGTGTAAAAATGTCGTAAGGGTCAGTATTTTGTGTTTTTAAGGTAAAAATTAACCGCAAGGATACATTATTTAAACTCTCTACTAATATGAAAAAGTCAATTTGGCCCAAAAAGCTGAAACATCTATCAAATAAATCACTGCATATGGAATTTGAGTGTGTAACCTTTTTCCTCCTTTTTTAACGAGTTTTCCCGAAGGCCCCTGGTGTCGCACCTGAATTATCTCCCACATTCTATTGATTCTATTGTTTGGTCTTCATCCTCTTTAATCAGGACTTGACAAGCTGTTCATGCAGGAACCCACTTCATGCTGATCAGAGAGAGTGTTGATGTCCATTATCTTTAAATCAGTACAATGGATTTTCTTCTTGTTTTCCTTCCTCCTTCTCCCCAGTGAATGGTACCTGAACGGCAACTACCTCGTGATCGGTGTGTCTATTGCCGTAATTCTGCCGCTGGCGCTGATGAAACAGCTAGGTGAGAGTCCAGTCTGTCTGTCTGTCTGTCTGTCTGTCTGTCTGTCTGGGCTCTTCCCTTGTCATAAATCATTGGTTCGCTAACTTTTACATTTCAAGGGCCACCATAACTCTTGACTCAATCGAGTCTCCTCAATTGAGTCTCCTACCGGAAACTCTGCTGTTGATCAAATTATTGGCTCAGGAACAGGCACGTGCCCTTTTATCTGTCTGTAAAAGGTGCCCTCTCCAGACCATGAAAGCATGTTGTTGTACTATGGTGAAAGAAATGCAAATTCCCTCTTTCCATGCCATACCTGAAGGCAGCATTCAAGAGAATTGCCTTGTCCAAACTCTCCTGAACTTGAATGCAGTATCTTGTGTTGAAAGAATTGTACTTTCTGTTGATTGCGACCGTCAGGTCGCAGTTACTACCAAAACCTCCACCGGCTGTCTGTCAGTCAGTCTGTCAGTCTGTCCGTCATGTCACACTTTTCCCCAACTCATGTCTTGTTGCCGTTGCCCCAATCCATGCCAAACTTTGCACACACACTCCTTGCCTGCCAATCCACAACCTCCACCCCACCAGGGACCCCTGGAGCTCCAGGGACCCCCAGCCGCCAAAAAGTGCAAAAATGACCACCCAAACGGGGCTGTTCACAGGGAATGCCCGGGGTCCACCAACTCCTGGTGCTCCAGAATGGATGCCCCTATAGTGGAGGACCCCCGCCACTGCAGCGCACATAAAATGCCGTAACTCGGGCTAGGAGCGACCGGGAGAGCCGGGGCCGGTACCCACGCGTCCGCCTCGGCGGCGCCAAGAGAGCCGTCAACATGAATTTCTCCCATATAGCGCCACCATCAGGCCCATTTTTTCAAACACATTTTTGGACACTGCTCCTACAGATTTTGCCCTAAAATCACACAAATCGGTACACAGTATGTCTACACTCATGTCATCAACATGGATCTGTCCCATATAGCGCCACCATCAGGCCGATTTTTTCAAAAACATTTTTGGACACTGCTCCTACAGATTTTGCCCTAAAATCACGCAAATTGGTACACAGTATGTCTACACTCATGTCATCAACATGGATCTGTCCCATATAGCGCCACCATCTGGCAGATTTTTGGACACTGCTCCTACACATTTTGCCTTAAAATCACGCTACGGTCGCTTATCTCCCGATTAGGGAGTCTTACTGGTTATGCTTAGTTCAGTGTGGTATCACAAACCCAAAATAGGGTCGCAGCACCAAAAGGCCCTTTTAGAAATGTCAGCCCCTGCCTCTCTAACATTCTCTGCACGTCCCTGCTCAGGAATGCGACAAAAACCAAGAAATCTCCATGAATTCAAGGCTACTCCTTTAAATACAGCTCAGTGCCTTCGGAAGTACGCTGCTACACAGTTCGATGAGCATATTGAGTGAAAGAGAGACAGATTAAAGGGAGAATACCGATCTCACTTATACAAGGGCTCTGTTTCCTGAAGACAACAAGGAGAGCAGAACCAATCAGTGCATCCAGAACCCCCATAATGAGCTCTAGCCCCCTAACATCATTACATCAGTCCAGTAAACCGCATCCCTTAACTGGAAAACCCTGCTTTACATGTTCTACAGCGACCTCCGCTCCACTATCAGCCCACTTGTGGTGCCGTTATACGGTAGCAATGCAATGCAATGCAATGCAAAAAAAAAAGGCATATCGTCACTGTCGGGCAGAAACCTTGTATTTCCAAGTTTCAAATGTGCACGTTTTTTTTTTTGTAAAGTAAAGCCCTGCTTCATCATACAAGACTGTTGCACAAACCTAGAGAAAACAGCTGATCTACAAGCACACAACGCTGCTTGTAGATCAGCTATTCTCACTATTTTAAATCATTCTTAAATGATAAATACAAAACGAGCGGTTTTCAAGGTTTCCACAAGGGGGGGGTGAAGTCTTTTAATTCCTTTTTAATACCTCAAAAATATCGAAAAAAGAGCATTACGTAATCAACAAACGATACAATAAACATTGGCCAAATTGTCAAATAAAAACAAGAAAGAGGCATTGTGAGGCGTTTTGAGCTTGTAGATCTGCTATTTTCACAATATGTATCTGTGAACCAAGTCAAACAACTTTGCATGCCTCAACTCCTACAATTCCAGTTCCCAGATCAAATATGATTATTTTGGGGGGTTGTGGCCTGAAAATGTTGAGAACCATCGGTCTAGCTTGTAGATCTGCTATTTCCACGATATCTATCAGTGGAACCAAGTCAAACAACATTGAATGCCTCAACTCAACGGCCTGAAAAGGTTGAGAACCACTGAGCTGGTCTAGAGCTAGAGGTAGCCAATGCTTGTGTTGATTTCACCGGACACAATTTTCAGGCCCAAAACCCAGATTTTCTCAGGCCCAGTTGCCATCATTAGGCACATTCTGTACCTGCCCCTGGCATGGCATAATAACTCACTGTTGACAATGGCTCTCCATTAATGAGCACCCGTCAGGATGATGAGGGACTGTGTGGTACCAAGTGGACATGATGCTACAGTATAATGAGGCCTGTTTGTGTGTGTGTGTGTGTGTGTGTGTGTGTGTGTGTGTGTGTGTGTGTGCGTGTGCGTGTGCGTGTGTGTGCGTGCGTGCGTGCGTGCGTGCGTGCGTGCGTGCGTGCGTGCGTGCGTGCGTGCATGCGTGCGTGCGTGTGTCTGTGTGTCTTTCAGGGTACCTGGGATACACCAGCGGATTCTCCCTCAGCTGTATGGTCTTCTTCCTCATCGCCGTGAGTCTCTTGACACATTAGTCTCGCATGGCCAGAGTGTTGCCTCCCACACTTTTCAAATCCTTCCTGTCATACAGTCTGGAGCAACAGAAGCCCTGATCATGAGCAAGCAATAAAGCGGATGTGAAGCCTCCTCCTCACTTACGTTTCATCTTTGCAGTCACGTGACGCAAACTTATATCTTAATATAAATACTAGTAAAATTGGCCATCTGGCCAGTGATGTATATCGGACCAGTTACCCATATATAGAGACCCCTTGTATCCATATATGGAGATCCATGTACTGTAAGGAGATATGCTATGAGAGCCCAAACATGCTTCCTATGGTGTCTTTGACATCTGACATCATACCCTTTTATGCCCATACGGTACATGTGGAGATCCCTGTCTGTAGAACCAGCCACACAGATATGGGCTGTCTTGGCCATATATGGATTCTAGTGAGGTATGTGGCCGATGTGGCCTCCATACTGTATATAGGCATTCCCATATGTCAGGGGTGGGCAACTTTTATGATTGCGAGGGCCACTATATTTCCATCTTCACTCCAGAGGGCCACATTGCATATTGCTACGTCCTACTTTGTCATTCTAGTATCTCATACAAAAGAAGCAAAAATAGCAGATCTACAAGCTCAAAACGCATCGCGCTGCGATGCGTTTTGAGCTTGTAGATCGGCTATTTGTGCTTCTTTTGAATTGGAATCTTGATATATATATATTTTTTAATTGGAGTCCTGAAATGTAACATTTTGATTTCATTTCAAATGCATTTCGTGATATAATACAAATGCATTGGACATAAAAAACTACTACTATACTAGTCATTAAGCTACTAATATAGTCTGACGGAATTAAAGCAGGTCATGTTAGCAATTGTAACAGCTGAATTCAATAATATATCAGTATTCCGGTATTAACCTGCGGGCCGCATTAAGCGAAGGAGGGGGCCGCATGGGGCCCCCGGGCCGCCAGTTGCCCATGTATGCCATATGTAGTCCTGTTAGATATGGGATTAATATTGATGACATCAGGGAACTCCATATTATGTGCATAAAAGTGATTCTGTTAGTGTGACATCACAGTGAAGCCAGAGCGTGATGTCAGAGCGGCAAACCCATTCAGTTAAGAGTGGTTCCCCTGACATCACAGTGATGTCAGAAAATGATGTCAGAGTGACAAGCCCATAGAACCACAGTGTCAGGCGTGACAGAGATACATACATACGGACAAGCTGTGACCGTTGGCGTTTACATTAATCTGCAATTTACGGTCTCAATAAATCAGCTAAGGATACTGTATATAGCTTGCTGCATAGCAGAAATGGAAATTAAACCCTGTATATATATCTATACAATAATATATAATATTAGGATATAAGTAATATTTGCCAGACCCATGAAATGGGTAGGCCTACATAAGCAAATGTCGGTCTGTCCGGGTTTTCTATATAAAGGGTATATATGATGATGACATGATGATGACATGCCTACAAAAGGCATGATGTCATAAATGATGATGACAGACAGGGGGTCTGGCACAACCAGGTTGACCTGGTCTAGTTGCCAGACCCATGAAATGGGTAGGCCTACATAAGCAAATGTCGGTCTGTCCCTTTTCTATATAAAGGGTATATATGATGATGACATGATGATGACATGCCTACAAAAGGCATGATGTCATAAATGATGATGACAGACAGGGGGTCTGGCACAACCAGGTTGACCTGGTCTAGTTTTTAATACATGTTGTACATTTTATATATACTTTTACCTTTGGTGCTTTAACTATTATTTTAATGCCAATGCCTTTTGTACATTAATACAATTTTACCTGTAACAGAGTGTTTCTACATTGCAGTATTGATACTTTTACCTTAATTTAGTCAGGAACACTCACGTCCAAGTAGATTTAACCATTTATTGCAACAAATGGAATACAGTTAGACTTGGCGTTAAAGGGCTCCGCGTTCAGAGATGTTCCCTGAACTTTGTACACGCATGCTTGCTAAGAACGAGAACGAGAGCTCTGATTGAATTAGACAGCAGAGTCATGTAATGATTAGCAGATCTGTGAATGAGGAATAGGAAAGGATCTGACTGACAGCTGATTACAGCTGAGGTGGGCGAGACACACGTGTCCTGCATAAAATAACGCTGTGCTTCATCATGTACAGGATTTGAGTACTGTTTTCCACCACTGTTGTTTTCCTATCATGATCATGACCTCTTTAGTATTCCACTCCCCTTCCTCCCATTTCCATGGGCTATTTTTTTTTCTTTCTTCCTAGCCTGCCCGGCAGCTCCCGACTGCCATGGTTCTGTGTGTTTTCTCTGACCTAGTTTTGATTGTGGCGAGAGCTGTAATCCATGCACACTGTTCTCTCCCCCTCTGTGTCTGTGTGTGTGTGTGTGTGTGTGTGTGTGTGTGTGTGTGCGTGCGTGCGTGCGTGCGTGCTTGTGTGCGTGCGTGCGTGCGTGCGTGCGTGCGTGCGTGTGTGTCTCTCTCTCTCTGCCGGTTGCCGTATGCGTCTTGTCATGTTTATTTCCCCTCTGCCTGGACGCTAACTTGTATTGAAATTTTTCATTTGTTAGGAATAACCCCTTGAGATGCGGCATCTCGTATTCAAGGGTGTTCCAAAGACAGCAGTACAATATACTGTAAATATACAATAACAAAACAATTAGCAAAAAAACAACAACAGAAAAACCAAATATCAACCAGACCACAACACAACACAACACATACAGTAAGACGACACAAAATCAGGGTATGATACCCTAGCCTAAGCAAGCACAACAAGATTGTTCAGAGTCAGATTACAGAATTGCCATTTTCAATGTCAACCTTAGCATACAGTTGATTTAAAGGAATGTTTAGTTAGTTATTATGATGAGATATGTTATTATTAATTATGAATTTGTTCATTGTTTATAAACGTGTATATAAAAGTGTAATATTGTAACGGTCATGGACAAGAAACTGTATTATAAGAAGACAGTGCACTTTTGAACATATCGAAAGATGATATTGTTGGATATACTGTTGGGCAGAAACCTTGTATCTCCAAGTTTCAAATTTGTACGTTTTTTTCGTAAAGTAAAGCCCTGCTTCATCATACAAGACTGTCGAACAAAACTGGTGAAAATCAATGTTGTGTGCTTGTAGATCGTCTATTTTCAATAGTTTAAATCATTTTTAAAAAGATAAATACGAGGTGTTCACCCGACAACAACGATATGGTTTGAATATTTGCCTGTACATTTCTAACTGAAGTTCTTTTCTAAGTGTGACTCTTTCTCCTGTGCGCTCCTCCTCCTCACCCAGGTCATCTATAAGAAGTTCAACACTCCCTGTCCCTTCTCAAACTTCTCATCCAACTCCACTCTCCTCAGCAGCACCAGCGGCCTGAGCAACGCCACAGATCCCGGCGGGGACGTCATCGACCCCGCCTGTATTCCCAAAATGGTCAACATGAATTCCCAGGTACGTCTGTGTAAGTCAACTCTATAATAATATTGTCCTTCACGTTCTCCTGCACCTTTATGACATCCACAACAACCACCGCCAATTCACTGGCATTCATAGAGTAGCCATGTCCAATTCTGGGCCCTGGGTACAAAGATTCACTGCGGGCCCCCCCCCCATGAATGTTCTTCTTAGGGGGAGGGGGTTTAACCCATTTAGACTGGGAAAGCATTATTACGCATTATTTTGTGCTGTAACTATTGAAAAATAGCAGATATACAAGCTCACAGCACGACACCGAGTGCCGCGCTGCGAGCTTGTAGATCTGCTATTTTTGAAAAATCGTGAAAACGTGTGCAAGTCTTTGAATAATTCAAATCCTTCAAAGGTTTTTTTTTTTGAAAAACCTATGTTTCAGTGGTGCTCAAACCTCTTCATGTCAAGGACCCCCAAAATTATGTATTTGGCCACGGACCCCCATCTCAAAATATTTAGTTCCAGGGACCCCTCAGAAGCAAAATTTGAGTTATATTCAAAGATTTGCTAACATTTTCACAACTTTTCAAAAATAGCAGATCTACAAGCTCGCAGTGCGGCAATCGGTGCCACGCTGTGAGCTTGTATATCTGCTATTTTTCAATAGTTAAAGTATAAAATAATTAAGGCCCCTCCAGTGCCTTGGGCCCTAGTAACTCAGTCCCAACCCCCCCGCCCCCCCTTGTGACGCCCCTGCATGTCCGGCATGTTGTTGTTGCTGTTGACAACAACACGAATCTCACGCCTCACAGCACGTGAATCACAATTCAAAAAAACCTTCATCATCAGACTTCACTGCGCTGCAGAAAAGGAGGTGATGGCTTATTATGTTATTTTGTTTTAGGTTTATTCTGTTATTTTGTTTTGTACACATTAGTAGAGGTGCTGAGGGACAGATTGTATTTTGGCATTTTGGTCACTTTTTCTATGAAAAAGGTTGGGAAATTACTGTGACTGTGATGGTTACTGTACTCTTCTAAAGAGCCTCACATTGTACCGTGCCCACACGCAGGGCTGGGAAGGTTACGTTTAAGTTGTTGGCAACAGAATCAGTAACCTTAGTAACCTAATAATGATTACAGTGAAGTGATAATTTAGTTTATTTTAATACCTTTTTAATACCTAAAATACCTTTTATTACTGCATCAAAACTAATCAACAAACTATACTATAAATGCTGGTCAACCATTGGCCAAATAATTGTCAAATAATACAAGAAAGATGCACAAATCGTGAAAATAGCCAGTCTACAAGCACACAACACTCTCGTGCTGCGAGGCGTTGTATGCTTGTAGTTTGTAGATCTGCTATTTTCACAATATCTGTGGAACCGAGTCAAAACATGTGGGGGGAGGGGTCGCAGCCTGAAATGGTTGAGAACCACTGATTTAGGTAACCTAATAAAAAGTATTGTAATGTGATTATTTTGGTACTGTGGATTACTCTTAAAAAATCAATACAATACACTGTTAAACAGATCACATTACTTATAGGTTACTGGTTTACAACTGTCTGCGGTTAATTCGTCATCTGTAACTGACTACGTTTTGGATGTAATCTTCCCAGCCCTGCGTACAGGAGAGGACTAGCTGCTGAAAGCCCTTTAATATTAGGAGCTCCTCGCTGAAGCCGATTTGATTATAACCATTACTGATGTCATAGCGTTTTACCAGCAGGCATTCACTGTAGTGTAGACTGCATCAGCAGTAGAATATTAACCAGTCATCCTCATGGAGAACTTGAATTCATGGATAGTTTTGAGTTTTTGTCGCATTCCTTAGCCATTTGATGACCAGCAGTGGTTCCCTATGGAGACACAAAGAGTGCAGAGGAGGCAGAGGCACAGTTTTCTGAAAGATGTATGATGCTATAATCAGTTGTGCTCAGAACCTTTTCATATCAAGGACCCCCAAAAATGATTACTATTTTGCCCCTCTAAACATTTCTTGGTCCAGGGACACCCAGAAGCAAATTTAAGACTTGAGAAAGATTTTATATATATATGTATATATATATATATATATATATATATATATATATATATCAGGGCTCATTGCTCATTGCACGGCACAAAGTATCTGCTATTTGAATAGCCAAAGTAATGGTTAAAGTGGGTAAAATCTAAATACTTACTTTCCCTGTTTCCCATTTTTAACCCATTCTTAATGGGTTAAAAATGTGTGAGTTATTTTTTCCCAACCCCGGGTAGTAAGTCCAATCTCTGCTGCTTAGCAGCTTAACGAGAAAAGCATTCTCAAATAGGACCCAAAAGCTGGTGAGTCGCCAGGACCAAGTTAATCACAGGGAAACAATTAGCTCTCTGTGATGTGTGTGAGGGAATAATGGGCCAGTAACACGGCGAGGTTGGTGGTAAAGACGCCTGGGCCGGCGCCGCTGTATCTATGGTGACTTGTTGGGCTTCATTTTACAGACGGCCTACACGATCCCCATCCTGGCGTTTGCGTTTGTGTGCCACCCCGAGGTCCTGCCCATCTACACAGAGCTGCGCAAGTATGTTCATCGCCCCCCCTCTTTCCCAAGATGCCGACAACACTCCTTCTTATAAGCCCGGTTTATATAGCACAAGGGTCTTCAATGTTTTCAGGCCAAGGACCCCTTAGTTGAAAGAGAGATCAAGCTCACAAGCTCACAATGCCTCGCAGCTTGTAGATCTGCTATTTTTGGCTAAAGTTATCAGAATATGGACGCTAGGGTTCAAGTGGTTAATATAAAAAAGAGGAGTTTCTATCACACAAAGATTTGGAGTAACTCTGGGGACCCCCGGTTGAAGACCACTGATATAGCAGATCTGCAGGCTCACAACGCGGTACGCGCTATATCGCGCTCGTGTTTTGAGCTTGTAGATGTTGCTATATTCGGCGCGGCGCGCGACACGGCCGGCGTGCAATCCAAGTAGAAATCGTGTGGCGCAGTGGTTAAGTCCCTGCCCACCACCACACCACGTTGGTTGTGGGTTCGAATCCACCGTGGTGCATCCGGCTCTGTCGGGCGTTTATGTGAACGCAATTGGCCTGTGTTCGGGGAGAGGGTGATATTGGGCATTGCGCGTTATCCTACGAGCTGGCGTCTTTCAGCAGGGAGTGTTGTTGGGCGGGAGGAGTAGGACGAAGGCTCCACGGGCTCCTCACTCTGGTAGACACGTGTGTGGGGAGGAATCAATTGGCATAATGACTAAATTGGGGAGAAAAAGGGGTAAAAATGTACTCTACCACTCAAAATGTAATGAAAAAGATTATACTGCAAAGAAAGCTGTTATGTTTGCTTTGTGCTTGGCTGATCACAACCCCTATCACATGCACTGCTTTTGACTTTATTTTGGTATATGTATTGAATACACCTTATGCACTGCTTGTTATAGCATGTTAAGTTTGATCATCACTGCAGAAAAATAGTTTTTTGAGCGGTGGTAGACCGCTCCATAGCATGGCCGTGTGTGTATCCGTGTATCCGTGTATCCGTGTATGTATGTGTGTATGTAGCCTGAACTACCACTCAGTGACCAGAGAGGGTGCTGTTGAGTCTAGTCTGAGCATCAACTGCAATACTCCCTCTCTCTCTCACACACGCACGCGCGTGTGCACACACACACACACACACACACACACACACACACACACACACACACACACACACACACACACACACACACACACACACACACACACACACAGGGGGAGGGGAGGGGGCGGTCACACACAGGCTGTGTTTTCTTCACACACACAAGTGCACACACACGCACGCACACGCACACACACACACACACACACACACACACACACACACACACACACACACACACACACACACACACACACACACACACACACACACACCACGACCACCGCTCAGTTCACTCGGGTGTGATTTTCCCCCCCCGTTGGATCTAGTGTATTCTACTTTGTGGTCAGGTGGTTTGTCAGCAGGGTTGTCGATGCTATGCAGGTTGGTGCATGTTATGTTTGTGTGTGACAACGACACGTGGTCGATATCTTCTGATTTTCAGCCCTACCAAGAAAAAGATGCAGCAGGTGTCCAACATCTCCATCGCAGTCATGTACACCATGTACTTCCTGGCTGCTCTTTTTGGATACCTGACATTCTATGGTGAGGCCTGGCTTCCTCCCATGGGAGTATAATTATCTCATTATCATGCTCTGTCTCTCTGTGTGTGTGTGTGTCTCTCTCTCTCTCTCTCTCTCTACATCAGGGGTCTTCAACGTTTTCAGGCCAGGGACCCTTTAGCTGAGAGAGAGATAAAGCAGGGACCCCACTACACATTGTATAAAATTGTGTTGCAGAAGATTTTCATAGATTTCTTAGACAGCTTAGACTTGTTTAACAGCACTGTCATGTTGGAGTAAAGTGTATTTTCAGACATTTAACCACTTGAACCATCAAATACTTGAGTCTGCTCTTCTTTGACAAAAATAGCAGATCTACAAGCTTACAACGTCTCGCATTGCGAGGCGTTGTAAGCTTGTAGATCTACTATTTTTGGGTAATGTTCCACTCAGAATAGGGATGCTAGAGTTCAAGTGGTTAATGTAAAAAAAAACATGATCCTATTACACAAAGATTTGGCGGCCCCCCTGTAGTATCTCTGAGGACCCCCTAGGGGTCCCGGACCCCCTGTTGAAGACCCCTGCTCTACACACAAACAAACAAACAGCAGAGCCAAGTCATTATTTTGAGTTGAGGTTTTGCGTTTGTTCATTTTATGTTTGAACTCTTCCACCCACCGTCCGTCGTGTTCCCAGGGCTATGGGACCACAACCGCAACTACAGTTCCAATAGCCAGCTGGGGGGAACCATAGAGTATATATAAAATAGAGAGCGGACGAGCCCCGCCCCCACTATCATTTCAATGCAAGTGCTCAGTGGCGTTTTGAAGCAACGGCTACGTGCTAGCATGTAGCTAATCCAGGTGCATTCTGGGGGAAATTGGAACCAGCTCTGGTTCCAAAATGACGTCACGCTGCTCTCCGCTCAGAGGAAGGATTGTCTGGAGTGGAGGGGGCGGGGCCAAAATGCGCGTTTAGGCTGCAGTTCCAACTTTGGCCACCATCGGGGTTGCTTCAAATCTAGCCCTGGGTTCTGGGGGCTTGGGGGGAACACAACCGCGACTAAAGATCCCATAGCCTGTGACGAAAACGCAAATAAATGCTTCCTCACTCCCTGCATACATTATGCCAATGGTCAATGCCCAGGTACACTTTCAGCTCAATTGGTCAACCCACACTGAGGAGGAACATGTACAGTTTAGTTAATTTAAAGCACAACTTTGTTTCTTTTACAACTAGGGTATATATTTTAGATTGTAATTAGAGAAAAGAAAAGATGGGTATTAAAATGTTTTCATTTACTACTTTCTATTGTTTTAGCGATTTTAATGATTTGGATTTCAGTGGGTGGGGGCATGCGTACAAGTGGCTAAATAATATGTATTTTTGGAGCCCATTTCCAAGATGCCCCGCAATCTTTCATGGGCAAATGTGACTTATAGGGGCTAGTAGTGTTACTGTAAATAGTAATAAAAATACATATTTACTAGCACTTGTACGCACTTGTGACATCAAAATCGCTAAAATGGCTAAAGCGATAGAAAGCAGTAAATGAATACATTCATCTTTTCTTTTCTCTAATTACATCTATAAAATGAACCCTTGTTGTAGTATAATGTAGTAATCGGAACACTAAAGTACTAGATATGATATACAAACATACTTCTCTTGATTTGATTGCATTTTGACTGTCCAGCCTTCTTCAACATCAGAGAAGATCATGTTTTCTGAGAACCTCACTGATATACTTTGTTTTTCATTGGGAAGAAGATCAGTGACACATCTATACTATAATCTATACTATAATTTTGCGAATGTCTGAGTGAGTGAGTGAGTGTCTGTCTGTCTGTCTGTCTGTCTGTCTGTCTGTCTGTCTGTCTGAGTGAGTGAGTGAGTGTCTGTCTGTCTGTCTGTCTGTCTGTCTGAAACAGCGTTTCTCCTCAGTGGCTGGAGCAATTGATCTGAAATCGCATCACCATTAGCATATGAACACACCTGACATAACTGTGAAGCACGTTTGTCACTTTCACAAATCATATGCTGTATTTTCGCATTTTTATGGTGTATCTATATCTATTTAGCCTACAGTACCTTTTGTGACCACACATGTTAAGGGAGGGGCGCTGTTGTTCAGGCCATGCACAATCACACACAAACCCACACACACACACACACACACACACACACACACACACACACACACACACACACACGGGGGGGTGGGGTGGGGTGGGGGGGGGGGTTCTGGCCCTGTTACAGATGTTGTCCAAAAATCATGCAGATCGGTACACAGTATCTCTGTAGCTGTTAAATGGAACGGGTATTTCTTACATTGATGCTCCTACATATTAGCATGCAAGCACCAGTTAAAGTTACTTTCCATCCCTCATATACTGTGTGCACAGTGCACATCCCATAACCCACACACTGCACATCATTTCGGAGCTCATATCTTTGAACGGGTAAGGGCTAGTAACATTAATATCTGGTTTGTGTTGAGTTTGAGAGAATAATCCTGATATAAGTATGCCCTCTAGTGGTCATGGTTCAAACAACAACCATTTGAGCAACTACTAAACTCAGCACAAAAAGAAAGGAAACATATTAATAATTAATTATATCACCCGTTTAATAATACCAAATTGTATTGTGTTTTATATCATTTTTATCGTTGATTTGTCACCTTTACAACGAGGTACAGCTTGTAAGCATCAGGCATTCGAGGCATGAGCTACACAGCCAAACGTGTGGGTAGCGCCGACCAGAATTTTGCCAAAATGGCTTTCAATGCAGAATTTGCCAACATTCGGTCCGTTATATCCCCCCTTTAATTATGCCAAATGGTATTGTGTTTGATATCATTGTTATCGATGATTTGTCACCTTTACAACAAGGTACAGCTTGCAACACAGTGTGATCACATCTCACCGATTCTTGCCTCCCTCGACAGGGTTGTGAGGTCTACTGACCAGTCATTCATTCTGGTACTACGACCAAGGCTGTAGTGCCCAAACTGTGGAACGAGCTTCCACCCCATGTTAGAGCCTCTCAAACCCTGCCTGTGTTTACATCACGTTTTGAAAACTCACTTGTGCTCCTTGGCTTTCCAGCATGATTCATGTGTTGCACCCTCTATGTGTTTTACCCTGTTTATAGTTTATTGTATTTTTAGTTTACATTTGTTACTGAGTGGACAGCACTTTGGTGTGAGTTTGTCATTGAACATTGAAATATAATATGAATAAATGTAAGTTGTGTGTTGTTGTAGGTGAGGTGGAGGCGGAGCTGTTGCACACCTACAGCCGCATCGACCCGTACGACACCCTGATCCTGTGTGTGCGTGTGGCCGTGCTCACCGCCGTCACCCTCACCGTGCCCATCGTGCTGTTTCCTGTAAGTCCCCTTTTATTGTCTTCATGATACATTAAGCATAAGCATCACTTAGTACTCTATGGGTAGTATAAGTAGCAGCGTCTCCACCATATGTGGCGGCTGCCGATTATAGCGGAGACGGCACAATACTTTGCCAGCCTTTTTGCCTCTTTAATGTGCATCCCAAGTTTGCCAAATATAAAGACGAATAGTCGCACGCACGCACGCACGCACGCACGCACGCACGCACGCATGCACACACGCACGCACACACACACACACACACACACAAACACACACAAACAAACACACACACACACACACATACACACACACACACACACATACATGTTTGTTTAGGTATACTGTAACCTTACGAAAATATGCTTAATGTGGCGAAACTATGCCTGATGTGAAAAGAAAAGTATCTCTCTGATTGGACAGGCAGGGGAACCAATGAAGTTAAATGCTGCTCAAGTCACATCTCCGCAATAGCTAACCAAACATGTTCCTTCAAGGGAGTTTGACTCTTTGGTGTTTTTGCGGTTCTAGGTCCGCAGAGCTCTCCAGCAGATGTTTTTCCCCAACAAGACGTTCTACTGGCCTCGCCACATCGCCATAGCGATAACCCTGCTCACCCTCATCAACATGTTGGTCATCTTTGCCCCCAACATCTTGGGCATCTTTGGCATCATCGGTATGTTAGACCCCCAAAAGAGAGATTTGACATTTTGTCCGGGACCCAAACTATAGTGAATGAATGAAAGATACAGGTACATCCTACAAGGGACCATTTTGAGACTAATAATGTTTTTGCAGACTGAAGGCAGCATGCCCCCACACACATTTACAGTAAACTCAAAGCCCTTACATTATAATGTTCTTATTAGTATCTATTTGATCTCAAATTCCTATCATAGTATTCCTGAGACATAATACACTGTACATACGCTAAGCTAGGGCTTTAAAGATATTTGAAGCAAAGCTTGAAAATCACCTCAGGAATGCTAGGTATTTTACAGACCTTATCAAAAGGTCTGCAAAAAAAAAAAAGCAATGGCAATCTTGTGTGACATTATTTATTTTCCAAAATGTGGGTTTCCTAACTTTTCATCTGTAAGATACAGAGTTACAGTTGTCTGGGCTTCAAATGTCTTTTCCCAGTCCATCTTGCAGCACTTCACAGGAACTGAAAGAACTGGGTGTAGGCCTACTACATGTGGATGGGGAGGCGGCTACTGTATATCATTTCTATTAAACTTGGGGTTTTTGTCTCCCGTCTGTCAGGTGCCACGTCTGCCCCATGTCTCATCTTCATCTTCCCTGCTGTTTTCTACATCCGTATCGTACCCAAAGAAGAAGAGCCACTACGCTCAAAGCCCAAAATACTGGTGAGGAAGAGTCTGAATTTGACAAACTACACAGCAATGCCAGAAGTGTTAAATCTACACTATAAAATGTATATGCAGTATGAGTATGTTACAACATAATATCATACAATATATAACTTACACAATTGGTTGTATTTGGTTTCCCTATTCATCTATTGAGACATTTACTTGTTCATTTTGACAGCAAAACAAAACACATTTTAGTTTTAGTCCTATTTTAGTCCCAAAAAATGGTTTAGTCTGTCTAGTCTTATTCGACTAATATCTTTAGTCTTAAGTCTTTTATTCTTATGTCTTAATCAACACAATTAACACTGGTTGACAGTTAGTAGCCTGCTGCCTGAAGGTCAGAATTCAATTCCTCCCCTGAGCCAGCACTGCAGTCAGGCTCCATTAGCTCAGTGGCAAAAGAAATTCAGCACTTGTGTGTGGGAACGTGATCTGAATCTTGGGCGGGCGTGAACAGAGGCGTCAATTTGGTATGGCAAGCTATGGCAGCTGCCATACCTTGGCTACATTGGAAATATTAAAATGTACTTTTCATCGTGCCTGTTGCTAAGGTATGGCAACATGACTGGTGTCTTGCACGCGCGCGAGGATAGTGTCAGTCATGTTGCCATACCTTAGCTTTTTCTGAACTGACGCCACTGGATGTGAAAGCTGCACTGTGTAGCTCTGAAACTATCCTTCTCATTCACCGTTGCCTTCTCTCTTCTATAGGCTGCTATTTTCGCTGGGGTAGGCTTCCTCTTCATGATAATGAGCCTGAGCTTTATCTTCATCGACTGGACGTCTGGGAGCAGCAAAGCCAGCAGTGGCCACTAGGGGCTCTGTGTCGTATGACTTGGTTTTTTCAGGTTTTATATTGTTAAAGTAGATTTGTGTTGTTGTTTATTTTTGTTGTTGTTATCGTTGTTGTTGTTTTTATTTTGGATCATGTTGTTGAAGATGCCCTATCACTTCCAAGAGAAAGTTGTGGACACAGACCTTTAAAGGGATAGTTCACCCAAAAAAAAATTACATTTTCTCTATGGATTATTTACTCCATGGAGACTTGAATTCATGTATCTTTTTGTTTTTGTCGCATTCCTAAGCCAATAATTTGATGACCAGCTGTGGTTCCCTATGGAGACAGAAAGCGTCTCCTCAAATTATTGACTTCGACAAAAAACAAACAATATCCATGAATTCAAGTCTCCATGGAGTGAGTAATCCATAGGTAAAAATATATATTTTTTGGGGGTGAACTATCCTTTTAAGGTGGAGGAGTCAAGTGTAGTCTAGCTCACATTCTCACATAGCCAGACAATTGGAGAGCGCTCCGCCTATATACCGAAACGTCTGATGACGTCTACATTTTATTTAGGGGTGAATAAACCAGAAACAAATACAGAAATGTAAAGACAAACTGCATTATAGAACCAATGCTCAAAAACATTAGGGCGGTCCTTCATATTGGACAATATGAGGATTGGCTTTCAAAGCAGTAGGTGGTACAGTAGGTTTGTTACCAAGCTGTTCTCGCTGCTCTTTTCAATGCTGTCTCACCCCAAGAAGGTGACGGACATCCCAAGAAATCAAACATTGACTGGAAGAGGGGACAAATAAGGCACATCTTGACTGGGTCATAACTCTTGAGTCGGCTCAAGCAGACTTCGCAACGCTTGGCACAGCGACTCACTCACTGAGTGGGGTACCCCCTTCCAGTCACTGTTTGACCCAAAAAGTCACAATATGCATTTTGCGGAGTGAAGCTGGTTGCACACTGCTGCGTCTTTCGTTGCGAAATGCGTTTTTCAGGGCAAGGAGAGAGAGAGAGATAGAGAGAGCAAGGGACCGAGTGGTGCGCGAAACGGGCGGCAGTGTGCAAACGTGAATGACATAACGTGAGGTTGATTTTTTTATTTGCGTGCTCCGAAATTCACTCCGATATTCGGCCCGAAAAACGCAGCAGTGTGCAACCACCTTGAGACAGTGTTGCTGTTTTCGATCTCTTATCGTCTGGCTATACATGAGACTATGTTCACAAGGTCTCTCTGTCCAGATGGGCTGGCTCTCACTCTTAGCACACAGAAATTGTACATTCTGGCACATTCTATGAACAGGTGCAGGCCAGTATAATTTCTTGGGAAGTTTAATAGCACATGATTTTACACCTTTTGCGCCAGGTGAATAAACATGGCTCCTTTCCATTCAGGGGCTGTGCCTTTTGTGAGACTGTAATAATATCAAGATATCATCAGTGCAGAAGGCTGTCTGTCATCTTCACACACCTGGCCCAATGAAAAGAATCCGTATGTATGTTTATTGCTTAGTTGTACACTGTTGTCGTGCAACGTAAAAACTTAAAATATGATTATTTTGGTGGGTCGTAGCCTGAAAAGGTTGAGAACCACTGCCTTAGATTTCCTACAATCTACCAACACCCTATTCATCAACACAAAGATCTGTGCTGCCTTCGGGGTCACAGAAAACTAAGGCATTGATTGATAGACCGTTCTTTTATGATTTTTAAGCCTATTTACTGTAAGTTATTTGAGTAACAACAGCACATGAGCGCGGCAATATTCTGTGCAGCTACAGAGGATGTGTGTGGCATTAGAATCTATTATGCACATGGACATCAGAGTATTGAGCAGCCTGCAGCCTGCTTGTTTTGTGTGTCTGTCTGTCTGTCCTTGATCTGGACAAAACGGTTCTCAAAATTATTTATTTCAAAGACCTCCATAACTCTGGGAGTGTACAAATGGTAGCCTTTTGGTCCATTTCGTTCCAATTTGTACACTCTCAGACCTACAGTATATGGGTCCATTTGCAACCCCTTCTAGGATCCTGAGAGTCCCCTGAACCCAAAGGGGCCTTTTCCACCGTCAAAGAACCGGTTCCAGAACCAGTGCCAGTTCAACTTTCTTGGGAACCTTGGTTCGTTCTTGGGAACCGTGGTTCGTTCTTGGGAACCTTGGTTCGTTCTTGGGAACCGGCTTGTGTTTCCACCAGATTGAACCATGATTGAACCAGAGGAACCAAGGATTTTGTGGTTCCAGTTCCGAACCAACTTTTACGGTTCAGAACCAACTCCGTTCTCGGTGGAAAAGCTCACCTCTGGTTCATCCCATAGGTGGGAGGAAGAACCAGAACCGGTTCTTTGCCGGTGGAAAAGGCCCCTTTGAGAACCACTGCATCTGGATGGTACTCACAATCACACAGCACAGTGAGCCAGCAGGGGGCAACAGAGCCACAGAATGTACACAGTGAAATCCTTTGCCATAACTTAACTTGAGAGTGAACAAAACATTACATCTGTACACTCTTGGAATTACAAATGGATACATTAACTTGCCTCTGGAACTCTAGACCACTGGTTCCCAAACACTGGGTCGGGACCCATTTGTTGGTTAAGGACACATTTTTATGGGTCACTTAATTTCACTTAGTTTCCTACGTTTTGTTTTTAATAATATAATTATTGTTTTTCAAAAAGCATTCCCCAAAAAGCCAACATTTCATCCATAAAAAATAAAATAATGCAAAAATGTCATTAATAAAAGAAAAATCTAAGACATTAGTGAAAATAGCCGATCTACAAGCTCACAATGTGGCACGAAGCGACTGTTTTGAGCTTGTAGATCTGCTGTTTTCACTGTTTGGGTCCTGGCCCGGGCAATCATCTAATTTCTCTTTTGGGTTTTTGAGCTGAAAAATGTGGGAACCTCTGGTCTAGACGATATGATATACTGTAGATTTATTATTTTTCATACTTGATAAAAACCTCATGAGATAAAGTATACGGAATGGAATGTAGCGGTGGTTCTAAGCCAGGGCATATTGAGGCTAATGGCTATCGTCATATTGTTATTTTCTTTTTCTTTTTTTTTCATATCGATCTTCCAGATCACAGCCCAAAGGAAAGCCTATACTGGGCGTGTAGCCTTCACCTTAGAATTAGTCTTGCGTTGCCAGACAACTATTCCACAATCTGCGAATGCTATTTAGAGTCTGGAACTACACCTCCCGGAATCCGAGTCAGGAAGCTGTTAGCTGTCATCTGTTGGTCATTTCCGTTCATGAAAATATATATTTATATTTTATTTTTGTAATCTCCATGTCTGCTAAGCAGCAAGCTATGTAATGCTTAGATGATTTTTATTATATTAGGATATATTTGCCGGAAGCATTTGGAAATTGTGGGAGTTAACAGTCTGGCTCAGACTACCATCTCTAAGGGGCCACGATAAAGGCTACAGAAAGTTGGTTTAAATGGACACGAGCGATACAACTTATAGAAGGAATGGAAATAAATAGTAATGCTATGGCATCGAAAGTGGGCACTCCCCTTTCCTTTTTGGACTGGTTTCACACACACACACACACACACGCGCACACACACACACACACACACACACACGCGCGCACGCACGCACGCACGCACGCACGCACGCACGCACGCACGCACGCACGCACGCACGCACACACACACACACACACACACACACACACACACACACACACACACACACACACACACACGTCACACGCACGCACGCCCACACGCACACAGTACATAGACCACAGGGTCACTTCACTTTGGTGTCTGTAAATATTGCTTTATTTCAGCTTGAGCCCTTAATACTGAAATTAAAGTGATGTGATGCCATATGCAGACGGACATGCAAGCATCGTCTGTAACTGTCCTGCAAAGTCGATGGTTAACTATAGCACTTTCTGTCTGATAAGCACACGTTCTCTGTGCAGCCATTAATGAAATAACATGCAATTAATGTGTTCGTATGACACTCAATTGATAGATATATGATTTAAGGGAATGCCCCCAGATTCAACTAAATCATTGATCATTATATTTATATATATTATATAATGTTGGATACAACAAAGTAAAACAATTCAATGTGTGTGGAAGGTCTAACATGGTACGTGGACGTTTTGTCAGTTTACTACTTGAAGTCTAATCTTCCTGTGCTTTTTGCCTCCACGTTCCCTCCACTACTCTAGTAAATAGATTACTAGATTACTAATTAGCGGTTGTACTGTAAAAGGGGTGTTGAAATGTCTGTGTTGTTTGAGAAGAAACATGGCTCTGCTGTATTGGAGTTGTGGTACTTTAATGTACACATGTTATTGTTCAATCTGTACCTAATACTCAAATTGGAAGTATAAGTGAAGTGTTTTGGTCTCTTTATCATTAAATAGACGAGCTGTTGTTTTAAACTAGCTGTTAACACTTGTTCAGGCTATAATGAGCTGGATCAAGACTAAATGACTTCATAAACGCTTCGGAAAGCCTGATAATGGATATCAGTGTTATTTTACGTTTTTTCTTTTGTAGTATTGTCTGACATGAGTCAGTAGCGTAATAGTGAGGGTCATTTATTATTATTATTATATATTTTTTAACATGTCCCATGTTGCTGCTTTGTGGGGTACCAGCCCTAACATGGAAATACCATTTGGCTGTGGTTTTATTTTATTACTTTTTTAAATGATAAATCGTGTTCTCATGCCAGAGAGTGCTGTATGAGTATTGTATAACTGTTAGTATTGTTCTGTCAAACGTAACCTTTTTGTGATTAAGCACATCTTTCAATCAATTTTCGTTTCCAATATTTCAGCAGGTACCAGTGTTCAGCACAATTTTATGGAGTAGTATGGCTGTGTCATTCTCAGAATAACTTTTTTTTTTTAAATTTCAGTTATTTTTGGTGAGCGAGATGGTCGTATGACGGTTGTGAATTAGCCACCATGAGGGCTCATGCTCATATCGCCAGTTTCATCAGAAAGTCTCATTGCGATCTCTGACTAGCCCACCACGAGATTGTGTTTTGAATTCCAATGTGCAAAAACATAAGCGTGATACATACTGTACTGTTTTTTTTTCTTACACATTCATTTCATCTTTTCATGGGTGAGAAATGTTAATGCAACATGGAACTAAATCAATAGACCTGCTATCTGCAGCACACAGTAGAGATTCTTTTGGGGGGGCTTTTTGACATGTACATCTTTGTATTAAAAGCTGCAGCCCGTTGCGATTTGGTTAATGTATTTGTCAGTTATATGTTCCACAATTTAAACTCTGTTTTTTGAGGAGCCCAATTGGGGTTTTTCATCAAGGCACAAACATTCCATTCCAACTTAAACGTAACCACTTAAGCCCTATATTTTATACTTTGACAGTCGTACGACGGTCTCGCACAGCGACGCAAAGATTTTTTGAAAATCTTTGCAAATACCGGTATGTTCATTTATAATGACATTCCCAAAATAGGGACGCCATGTTAAAAGTGGTTGAAAATGGCCAACAATGCAGTGAGGAGCAGATAGTGGAGACATAGCCATGGATGACACGGCGGTCATCTGTCACAACCGCCAGAGATGAACTTCAACCTGAGTGCTTAAACTCTCTCCCTTTTTGGTCTGTACAGCTACATAAAGTTCAGATTTCAAATATACAGCCCGTACCCCATGGCCACAGATGTTACAATTATGTACGGGCTCACAGCAATAACCGTATCTATAAAAAGCATTTTAATCCGATCGGTGGACATTTTCTCTGTATTTTCTCCATGATGCTTTCAACTACGCAACCCTATTGGTTGGGAAAAAATAAGATACAGCTACTTCTGAGGGCCCGTACATAATTGTAACATCGGTGGTCATGGGGTAAGCGCTTCATATTTTAAATCTTAACGTTTCATGTAGATGTACGGACCAAAATGGGAGAAAGCCCAAACACTTGTTGAAGTTCATCCATGACTGTCATGATATGACAGTCATGTTGCGTGGCTATGGGGAGACAGTGTGCAACAGTGCAGATAACCTCTGGTAACCTCTCGTGTTGACATTTTTTGAGTCTTCAACCTAAACGGTGCTCCTTCGCACGGCAGTGTTGCACGTGGAAAATGGCAGATCTACAAGCTCACAATGCGCTGCATCCGCAAAACACATTATTTGCGAGCTTGTATATGTTGGCTATTTTTGACATGCGGCGCTATGAGTCGGGCTTTAAATCCTCATTTTGTCTGACTTATTGAAATGTGTTTGACTGAATAATTACATAATAAATATTGACATCAGCAGCATTTATAAATAATGTATATAAATGTAAACCCTTTATATTCTACTATATGCATATCTAGTTTGTATAATGTAAATAGCAAGGTACAGTTTTAGTCTGATAAAAAATATAAATGTAATCATTTATAAAGTGCTTTTAAACCCTTTCCCCTTCAATTTATGTCTATTTTCTTGTATCTATATTTTAATACATTGCTGGCAGTTATTGTACTGGAAACAATGTTGCAATAAAGATGAGGTAACAATATTGTAAAGTGTCTTATATTATGTACCCATTTAGATCATTATTGGAGTGGGCCATCCACCCTCATCTAATGTACAAAGTATTTTATGATAAAGCTGGACAGTTATCTCCAAAGTATTTGACAAACATTGGTTATTTTAACTTCAACTGGCTTGATAAAAAAATAGGATAAATGAAACTTGAAGAATCCTATGCTGTATATTTAAGTATATTAATATGGTCGCAGGACTGTCGGATCACAAGTGTCTTTTGAATCCTTCTAAGATTTTTTGAAAAACCTATGTTTCTATGTCAGCAATCTGGCTAGCCATCGTCAAAGAAAAGAAAAGCTTGTATCTTCGAAATGTACAATGAAGAGTTTCAATTATTTTCAGCAAAGAATTTAATCGATTCAGAAAACAGTTTGAGAGTTTTTTATGAAAGTGACAGTCAGTTTTATGAGGAAATTAAAAAGTAAATCTGGTCTTCCTGTGTGGTTGGACATAGTAGGCCTATATGGTCTTTTAAGAAACATGCTATTACTACTAAATACATTTACCATACCAACAGAACAAAGGGGTTCAATTTGACTTGTTACTTTGTATTATACATTATACATCTACATGTATAATAGGTATAGCAAACGTAATGCAAACTAACAGGGAATAATCAGAAGATCAATAACACTATTGCATGGATATGAAAGGAAATTACACCCAAGACCATAACATCCATAACAATGACCTGACTTATGTTGTTTTGTTTTATAAAATGCAACCTGATCATTCTCTCTCTCTCTCTTTCTCTCTCTGTCATCTGTGTCTCTGTCTCTCTCTCTCTCTCTCTCCTCTCTCTCTCTCTCTCTCTCTCTCTCACACACACACACACACACACACACACACACGCACACACACACACACACACACACACACACACACACACACACACACACACACACACACACACACACACACACACACACACAAACACACACACACACACACACATGTTTTGTGATGTGTTAAATAACATATTATTAGATTTGTCTGCGTAGTTATTGGTGGTGATTTTAATAATAGACCTATGGAATGGGATCATAATTGTGCAAAATAGGACTGGCCAGAGGGAGGAGCTAAAATCAAGTTGGATGCAATGGGTTGACGAGTTCACTGGTAGTAGTTGCTCTTTATCACTCACCCCACAGCAAATATTCTACAAGACATAAAACAGATTCAAACCTCCCTTTCAATGACCAGCTTATTTTTCAGCCTCTGCCCATATACTGTAGGCTACAGGCAGGGAGTCCATGGACAGTCAGACAGGGACGTACTGGCCATTGGGAAAATCGGGACAACTCCCGAACGGCCGGTTCATATCCCAGCCTGTCCGGCCATTAGAAAAAAAAAATAATAATAATGTCGGCCTTCGTTCCATTTTGGGGGCTGGGCGGCCAACAAAGTAAATTGTCACTGTTGGGCAGAAACCGTATCTCCAAGTTTCAAATTTGTACATATTTTTCAGAAAAGTAAAGCCCTGCTTCATCATACAAGGCTGTTGCACAAAAGTAGTGAAAACAGCAGATCTACAAGCACACAACGTCTTGTCTGTTTTCACTAGTTTAAATCATTTTTTAAATGATAAATACAAAACAAACGGTTTTGGACATACAAGGTTTCCACCCGACAACGACGAAATATAACTCATGTACAATAATTGGCCCACTGGCTTGTCACTTGTCATGATCTGAAATGGCAAATATTTGAGTAGCAGCAGCGCTATAGAGAGAGATCAGCGCTATAGAGAGAGATCTCTCTCTATAGCGTGCAATGAGGGCCTCGCAATGAGGGCCTCGCCAACTATTTTTTATTTTATTTTTATTTTCATTATTATTGATTTCAGCTGTTACAATTCCAAACATGACCTGCTTTAATTTCGTCAGTCTATATTAGTAGCTTAATGACTAGTATAGTAGTACTAAAATGTATTTTTTATGTCCAATGTATTTGTTTTAGGTTCATAAAGGTAACATGAGTATATAATTAAATGCGTTTGAAATGAAATCAAAATGTTACATTTCAGGATTCCAATTCAAAAATAACAAAAGATTATTCAGGATTCCAATTCAAAAGAAGCAAAAATAGCCGATCTACAAGCTCAAAACGCATCGCGCTTCGATGCGTTTTGAGCTTGTAGACCTGCTATTTTTGCTTCTTTTTTATGAAATACTAGAATGACAAAGTAGGACTTGGCAATATGCAATGTGGCCCTCTGGAGTGAAGGTGGAAATATAGTGGCCCTCGCCATCATCAAAGTTGCCCACCCCTGGCCTACACCATTGGTCATTCATTCTCATTGCTATTACTGTATGTATACAGTATTCATCGAAGCCACTAATGGTGCTTTAAGTACTACTGTACATGGGTTGTGCTAAAATGAAATACATCGGGGCATACTGTAGTGAATTTACAAGAAGTGCTTTGGTAAAAGAGCAAACATGCACTCGTGTTTGACCGTCGTTTTCATCCAGCCAACCAGAGACATGCCAAGTATAAACAAGGTCGTTGCTCTGGACACACAGAGCCCTCTTTGCTCTGCAGGGTCAGAGATTGCTGCTCTGGCCTCTCTCCATGCAGCAGCACTATCCAACACCCAGCGTCTTGTTAGAATGCTGCCCTCATCAGCCAAAATACTGTACACATTGCATCCAGTGTCCCCTACTTTGCAGGATGGCAAGTGGTCAATGCTGCGTCAACAGGAGTGTGTGTGTGTGTGTGTGTGTGTGTGTGTGTGTGTGTGTGTGTGTGTGTGTGTGTGTGTGTGTGTGTGTGTGTGTGTGTGTGTGTGTCTGTGTGTGTGTGTGTGTGTGTGTGTGTGTGTGTGTGTGCGTGCGTGCGAGACTCAGAGAGCAGCTGACTCATGAGCTACGGAAATAAACTTATTTACTTAGTTTTTAAGTAAAATAAACTGAGTCATAAAAATGGCCACATTGATGCTTTTGGTCTCTGAAACACACAGTTAAAGTGACTGGACAGGACAGCGACAGGCCATGTAGGCCTACTACTGGCTTATCTGCCAGTGAGATCCCCCACTACTCCTGATCATCAAGCCCTGCACCAACCCATAGGAGTATATAATGTGTGTGCATCGACAAATATCACCCCACTTCACTCCCCTGAACACGGGCCAGTTGTTTGTATATGTTATAGACCAGGGTTCCCCAATTAGTTTTCCCCAAGGGCCGAATTATGTCTAGGGTACCAAGCCGAGGGCCACAACATTGCAGGGGGCGACGGTGGCGTTCCCACTACTCCAGCGACAGTTTTCGTCGTTGTCGGGTGAAAATCTCCAAATGTCCAAAACCATTCGTTTTGAATTAATCATTTTAAAAATGATTTAAACTAAATGTGCGAGGCGTTGTGTGCTTGTAGATCTGCTGTTTTCACTACTTTTTTGCCTTGTATGATTTGCGAAAGAACGTACACATTTGGAGATACGAGATTTCCACGCGACAACTGTTGCTGCTCTTATACCACCATTATTATTGGGGTTGGTGGGGGCCAGACAATAGCCCCCCACGGGGCCGTAAATGGCCCGCGGGCCGCCTATTGGGGAACCCTGTTATAGACTAAAGAATGACGTTCGGCCAAGCCGGAAGCACCACAGGAGGTGGATTTGAACCCCTAGACTGCACTGGTGGACAGGTACTTTATATGAAGGTCACATGAAAGCTGCGGAGGCTGTCGTTGGGGCTACACTGGACAGTAGGGATGGAGCTCGAAACCCAAACCCGAATCCAATCAAATTTGATTGCCCGGTATCACTAAGCATATAGAGCCTGTTATCGAGCATATAGCGGCCCATCACGTCATGTTTAAACAATCAAGAAAAAGAGGCGATCAAGAAATAAATCTGTCGCTGGCACAAACACTGTCTAAAATTGAATTAGTAAATGAAAAGTGTAGCCATTTAACACATTAATGAATGGTCGTTTTAATGATAGGCAAATATATTTGTAACTTTCATTTAATTTCAGAACTCAGTCACTGGATAAAAAATCTTTCTGCAAAATATTAGAAAACACTCAACAGTGGGTTCGATAAAAGCAAGGTGATCATTATCAATAAAAATGTACGATTTACTGGACAGGGTGGAGGGATGTGGTGAAGGTGCGTGTAACAAGGAAGCTGGAGGTCATCAGGATAACGACCCCCACCACCCTCCACATGGAGATGGTACAGTGAGTTAGAGAAAGGAAGGACTTCTCCCTCTACCCCAGGGGTCTTCAACGTGTTCAGGCCAAGGACTCCTTAGTTAAGAGAGAGAGATGAAGCAGGACCTCCACAACCTCTTCAAAGATTCCATATTGTTTCATTGTTTGACAGCACAATCATCGGTGTATTTTGGATTCATGTCAATTTGTGTTTTCAGATATTTAACCACTTGAACCGTCAACACTTAATAAACTTGACCTTTCACGCTGTACTTTTTCCCCTCTACAGCAAAACTTTTTGCATAAGTTCTCAGGAAGAAAAAAAAGAAAAAAGTTTTTCTATCACTCAAAGATTTGGAGGACCCCATGTCCTCTAACTCAAGATGAGGCTGGAGGGGCTTCGTCAGTCCTCTGTGCAGTTTGCCATGAGAATGTATAACGATCGAGGCACACAACGGGCAACGGTATCCGACTCTCTGTGACATATTAGCATTAAGGCGGTGTGTGACTATTGAAACATCCACTCTGTTGTCACCTGTAACGTTAACTGTGGTCTGGGCCAATGTCATCATAACTATGGGCTTACCATGCTACTATTTAGCCAGATTTTGACTGCAGCTTTAGCACCACACCACACCACACGACACTACACCACACCACACCAGATCAAAATATCTACATTTTCCATTACACAAAAGTACCCCCACTCAAATCCACAGATTTAGAGTTGCAGACTCGGGTCATCTTGTCTAACAATGTAGTTATCGGTAAGAAACAAACTGTCCCTTTTAACTGTGATTATAATACAATATAAACTGTTAAAATGTATTACAACTATCCTAATTATAATACTTTTTAGTACCACTTTTAGTTCCACTTTCACACAACTCTACCCAGGTCCTTGTAGTGGAAAACCTGGCACAAGTGTGTGTTGTGGAGTGGTGTGGTGTTGGTGTTGTCAGTCGAAAAGGGGCTTTTGTTTCATGTTCTGCATCAGGCAGGAGGATTGTATAAAGTGTTTACGTCACTACTTATATTTATTGACAGTGTCTCTTTGTTCTGCACTATCTATTTTTCTCGTCTCAAGCCATGCTGAAGTTTGGTCTTTTCCTTACAGTGGACATTGATATTCACCAGCATGACTGTGGCTGCTTTTTGTAGATGAACTACTAATGTTAAAGTGCATTCGAGGACAAAATTCAAGGCATACACTACTCAAACACTTCTCAGGGTTCTGCCCTGACAATACCCCCTTGTGTGCCCCTGGGGGCCACAGGCGGCCACAGGCACACCACTGCTCCAAGTGGGGGTTTATCAGATAGACATATGAATATTGAGGCTTTAAATTAATATGACAGTTACCTGTAAAACTTTAGCATGCATAGTACATTTTGTTCAAGGGAAAAGGCATAGGTTACCAAAAACTACCAATTGCTACATGCAATTGGGCCATAATTTGGTCAATATTTCAACACAACACGCACGTTGAGCCCTCCTCCTGGGCAGGGACATTGGGCTCTCTCTTCTCAGCATTGAAGTGAGTGAGTGTTTAGTAGTCATGTCCAGGTTGAGGAGTGTTGTGCTGCTGTGGGGCTGTGTCTGCCTCTGGCTTCTCAGCGAGGCCCAAGGAGCTTTGGTTATCTCCCACCATGACGCTGCCATGCAGGTAACATCACTGCTTCTCTTCTCTTTCTGCTATTTTGTGCCCTGCCAACAATACATTAGTGAAAGCAATTACAGGGAAAATGTCCGAAGTATCAAAACCTTGTTTGATGGATATTGTCAGATGACTCACAGGAACATTTGTGCGGTGATGTGGTGTGGTGGTAGGGAGGTGGGGATCAGGTTTCTCCAAAACATTGACCTTTTTTTTTTTTTTTTTTTACGGACCATATGGGGAAAAGTGAAATCTGATTTTTCTTCCACACATCAATAAGGAAATTGTTGGCATTGGCATCAATACCATGTTTTCACTTCCCATTCCTCTGGTGATCTTTCTATCTGTCTAAAATTATCATCTCATCACAGCTTTTTTTTGTTGTAAATTCATCATCCTCTTACTGTATGTTCTGTCTTTAGATTTGTGGTACTTGGCCAATAAACATGCAGACCTTAATCGATTTTAACATTCCTCTTTCTCTCCTGTAGCCTACATGTTGTTATTGTGTTAATAACTCTTTGTAACTTAACTTTGTACGTGAATTCCAGGAGAAAGAGGATGCTCCAAAGTTACTTAAGGTAACTGTTTACTCTATACATATTTTAATTTAAAGGTACTAGATGCAAATACTACAGCAACTCCCTTTACTCCAGTCTTAGCAAAAAGGTTTTATCCCGTCTTCAATAATTAGTTCAGAACTCTGCTGCTAGACTATTAAACACTAAGACCATATCATCGTTGTCGGATGGAAACCTTGTACTGTATCTCCAAAACCTTATTATTTTAAACACTATTGTATGATGAAGTATAGTTACAGAAAAGGAAAAAAAAAGAATACATTGACGATATCACTCCTTGGTTGCTCTCCACTGGTTAAGTTTCAAAAGCGATTAAGATTTTAATTAGTGGTTGGCGAAGGGGCCTTTCCGTGTGGTCAGTGTGGAGTTTGCATGTTCTCCCTGTGTCCCCTAGGCCCTAGGCCCAGGGGGAGGCAGTATAGAGACCAGGATTACTACATGTTTTTTGTGAGGGTACCTACGGGTACCTACCTACGCTAGGGCTAGGGTAGGTAGGTACCCTCACAAAAAACATGCAGTAATCCTGGTCTCTATACTGCCTCCCCTTGGCCAGCCAGGGCGCCTGATGGAGGGGAAAGGAACTGGTTGGATTAACAAGTTCCTTCCACGCGCTACGTCCAACCGGGGAAACTCCCCCCTGTCAAGTGATAAGAAGCGGCCAGACACTCCTCGTGCATTGAAGGTAGCATGAGCTCAGTTTGGTGCTCTGCCCAGGTTGGCAGAGGGAGAGGATTACAGCTTAGGCAATTGGCACCGGGTGAAAAATGGACAGAAAAGATATTTTACTTAACTTTTACCTGCATGGACAGGCTCCCAGATGGCCAAAGCGCAAAACCTCCTATCTGCAAAAATCACTTAATGAAAATTAAAAAGAAAATGTGTGTTTAAAATTAAAACCTATCAACTATTTCTAGTCACATGACATTTTAAGTACGTCAGGGTTCCCCAATAGGCGGCCCGCGGGCCATTTGCGGCCCGCGGGGGGCTACTGTCTGGCCCCCACCAACCCCAGTAATAATGGTGGTATAAGAGCAGCAACTACACTAGTATATCGTCATTGTTGGGTGGAAACCTCAAAATTGTAATATTCCAAGTGCTCCAGATATTATTTTCATTCACCAAACAAGTAAATCAGTTGTATATCATATCCAAACTTATGAAACATCAGCCCTTGGTAGAGTGCATCAAAATGTATCTCAAGATTTGTACGTTCTTTCACAAAGTAAAGCCCTGCTTCATCATACGAGGCCGTCGCACAAAAGTAGTGAAAACAGACGATCTACAAGCACACAACGCCTCGCACCGCAAGGCGTTGTGTGCTTGTAGATCGGCTGTTTTCACTAGTTTAAATCGTTTTTAAAATGATGAATGCAAAACGAATGGTTTTGGACATACACGATTTTCACCCGACAACGACGATAGGCAAGATCGAATATGAGCCAAGTGTGGGACATACAGTAAATACGGTAAAGATGTGGGAGCGATTAGCAACTTAGCACTGCTCAAAAATAAAGCTTGTTGTGCATAATCAAACTATGTTGGACATACTCTATATTTTGATGTGGATTTATTAAACGTAACGTTCATATGGCACTATCAAGAAAATAAAAACATATTTTATGCATATGTTATGCTTTTGAAACTGATATTATCCTAGATAAAGTACTATGTTCTATCCGTCTGTCTTTCAATGTTATATGAGATACTTAAAGTGTGGTTCCTGTGGAAATAAGCCTCGACTTTCTAGGATCTCCTTTTAGTTGACCTTGTACCAGTGATTTGTACTGTCATGAAACTGTACTTTTTTCTATTGCAAACTTCTAATAAATTCTTCAATCAATCAAAAAAAACGTTATGTCAAAAAGGTTGACGACCCCTGCTCTATAGTCTTCCTGGGGTACCTGAACATAAAAAAAGGTGACCACAGCGCTGAACACGGTAAAAAAGAAAAACAAAGCAATTCAGAGCATCAATAAACAACAAATAATATGTAGTGACAGAGAACAAAATATGCTTAGTTAATACAGAACAGGAGAGCAACATACAACTAAAAGCAAAAGAGAACAGATGGGTTTTAGGTTAAAGGCCTGTACTGTCTCTGACCACCGACCTTTTCGTTGGAAATGTTAGTTTCAACTACAAAATGACGTCACTCGCATCTTCTAAAAATAAAAAGCATTACCCCGAATTAGAGTTTGGAAAGCTGCACGTTGGAAAGTCGGAACTCTCCAACGAAAGGTTCGGTGGTCGGAGACAGTATGGACAGACCTTTTAAGTTAAGGCATAAGAGCTGGTAAAATAGAGCCCCTAGTGTGAAGTGACGGGTGCTATTTAATTTATATGAGTTAATTTCATCACACGTACCACTAGCCAATCACAACATGGAGCTGTTTGTGTCAGGATGTAGGCCTGAAATTGAAGGCTGCGCTTCAATTTACATTTTTGAATGCGTTTTCACAATGGGCTCTGACCGGACAAAGCCAGATGTACCATAGGAGCTATATAGCTCCTGTTCCAGGAGCACCGATCAAAAATAAAACCTTAGTGTGTCATAACACCTGCATGACAGCATTTGCCGACCTACCACAAAAAAGCTTTTTTACTTTTGCTTTGACAAAATGCCAATACATTTACTTTGAAAACATTAGAGACAGCCGTAAGAGAGAATCAATCGAGTTCATGAGAACAACAAGAAGAATGGATTCTCATACGAAATGACATTACAGCTCTTGTCCTTTTCCTTAGTCTTTGTCTCCCATTATTATTATTTTCCCCCTCCATTCCTCCTATACCCCCCTCTGTCTGTGTCTGTATCTGTCTCTGTCTGTCTGTCTCTCTCTCTCTCTCTCTCTCTCTCAGGTGGAGGTGGACAGTGTTACAATGCACTGTACTGTAGCATCTCGTTTCGCTCACACCGTCATGACCTCCAGTGCTCTGAACAAGGCCAACTCCTCACAGGAAATCTTCTTTGAGGTGGAGCTGCCCAAGACCGCCTTCATCACCAACTTCAGCATGTCAGTGTCATCTCTCTGTCTCTTCTACTGTGTGTGTATTAGTACTCCTGTATGTCTGCCTCTGTATCTCCCTGTACTTTTTCCACCACAAAGTTCCAAAGCACATTTGTCAGCTACAGCTAACAAACAGATGTACTGTACCGTACATGTATTACTGCCACATACAGTATGAAACCCCTGTGTGCTATTTAACTCTTCTTGTTTGCTCTTCAGGGAAATTGATAATCAGATGTATGTTGGAGTGGTCAAGGAGAAGGAGAAAGCTAAGAAGCAGTATGAAAAGGCTGTCTCATCAGGACAGACTGCTGGACTGGTCAAGTAAGTCAGAGCAGGTCAATGGGAAAAGGATGAGTACAGTACCAGTACCACTAATAATAATACTACAATATGTATTTCTTTATTTTTTGTCTGTGTTCTAGGGCCTCTGGAAGAAAAATGGAGAAGTTCTCTGTGTCAGTGAACATTGCGGCCAATAGTAGAGTGAAATTCATTCTGACCTATGAGGAGCTTCTTAACAGGAAACTAGGCCAGTATGAGATTCTGACCCGGGTCAAACCCAAGCAGCTTGTCCGCAACTTTCAGGTGGATCTCCATGCATGCAATATGTTCACATCACACATTGCTCATGAAAGGCTAATCTCACTGTGTGTATGTTTGTGTTTAACTTTGCACAGATTGTGGCAGATATCTATGAGCCACAGGGTATTGAATATATTGATGCCTATGGAACCTTCTTATCCAATGAGCTGCTCCCTCTGGTGGAGAAAACCGTCACAGACAAAAAGGTATACAGTAGGGCTAAAAATGACTCTTCGATGTCATTAATTGTCAAACCCATGCCAAGTCTTTTATTAGACATGTACAGATGTATGTTTGCACTATAATGTATTATATCCTTCTTTCAGGCACACATCTCCTTCTCACCGACACCGGAGCAGCAGAGGAAGTGTCCAGACTGTGATGGAACTCTGATCGATGGAGATTTCATCATCAAGTACGATGTGAAACGGCCCACGAGCCTAGGGGACGTTCAGGTCAGATATCAACACATAATGACAGTTACTGTAGATGCTTACTTTGTTGCAGAGTTCTTATTAAAGATTTGTTTTTTGGGGCTTTTATGCCCTTATTGATAGTACAGTAGAATGACAGGAAATGGGGAGAGAGATGGGGAGTGACACGCGGCAAAGGTCGTCTGGATCGGGAATCGAACCGGCGACGCCGGCAGGCATCCATACCTTTGTGGCGGTGCCTACTTTCAGTCCGTTCTCACTCCCACTGCTTCACCCCCCTTCCCAATCCCACTTCGGGAATTACTTTTTTTCCCTTCTTCTTAGACCACTGGGCTTACCCAAAGCGTCCCCCACTTGAAGCAGTAGGCATACCCAAAGCGTCCCCTCTTGTGACGTAGTAGGGTCCTTGACAAGGCGTCAGGTGTCTGACTACTTGGGGGTGAGAATATGTTGCTACTGTAAGTGGTATGCGCCTTGACCAGGCAGTAGGCCACCGGACGCCCCAAGTTGCAGAGTTCTTGACTGAATTGAAAACTCCTAATGAACATAATGATCATTCCTAATGCAAAGTTACGTTCCCGACCGTGCACCCGGTAAAATTGCCCAGAGAAGAGAAGAGAAATGGAGTTGTGCTTGCTTCCTCTATGTAAAGACATTCCTAATGCAAAGCATGTCCAGAAACTCTAATGCAGCAAAGCTACTTACTCCAAAAAAAAAAAAAAATGTAATTGATGGTGATGTAGCTTCTGTTCTCTACCTCTGTCACTATAGTGTAATACAGGTATATTCTGTTCTTCCTTTTTCTCCCCCTCAGATTGTGAATGGATACTTTGTCCACTTCTTTGCACCTCCAGATTTACCCAGAGTTCCAAAGAATGTTGTGTTTGTAATTGACATTAGTATATCCATGGCTGGGCAAAAAATGAGGCAGGTGAGAAAGTATATGTGAGACAGAGTGTGTGTGTGTGTGTGTGTGTGTGTGTGTGTGTGTGTGTGTGTGTGTGTGTGTGTGTGTGTGTGTGTGTGTGTGTGTGTGTGTGTGTGTGTGTGTGAGAGAGACAAATTTATGGAATCATATACAGTACAGTATGTTATGTGGGCTATTCCATTCGATGTTTGTACATGACCTCTGATCTTGTTACCCTGTGCAGACACGTGAGGCATTGCTGGCTATCCTCCAGGACCTGCACGAGGACGACTACTTTGCTATCATCCTATTTGATAATAAGGTTGATTTCTGGAAAAGATCTCTTGTTAAGGCCAGCAAGGAAAATGTGGCCGAAGCCCTGACATTCGCCAGAGGGATATATGCACGTGGATGTAAGCAGCATCGATCAGGATAAGTCACAACTTGAGTTCAGTTGTACCTAGAGCTAAGCACCCAATACCCAAATCAGTGGCAGCAATCAGAGGAAGCTCACCTGTTCAGTAGTCTTTGGCACGAGGAAGAATAGACATAGGATAATTGTTTATCTATTCTAAACAAAAGCATTTGTCATACCAAAATGCTCATTTGTCCACCGCCTAGCCTAGCCCTGGCCAAAGTCCTGATTAAGCCTTAAAGTTGACTCATGGACAAAGGACCTTTTTAGTCTGACCTTATTGTATGCTGGAACACTGTATCTCCAGCAAACCTATATTCTCTATGCAACACATGGCTGTTTTTATGCCTTTATTGGATAGGACAGTCACTCGCATCTTCAATAGTAGGACAGGGGAGAGATGGGCATTTACAGGCGGCAAAGGTCGTCCGGATCGGGAATCGAACTGGTGATGCTGCCAGGCATCCATGCCTATGTGGCAATGCCTAAGTGTGAGGATGGTGTGAGGATGGATTCCTGGTGAGGATGTCAGCAGAGTTTGGTATATAAGAGCGCTCTTGGTAATGTCTTCATTAACGGGCGAAGTCATTAGGGACATGAGGCCAGCAGCGCACACCTTGTGGCGCGTTCTGCTTGCGCACAAGTAGGCCATGTGTGGCCTGCTTGAGCGTGAGGCGCAAGTTGGCACCTCGACAGAGTGCAGTTCTAGTTTACTCAGTGTTGGTGCAGTCCAGGATCACTGGAACAATCTAAGAGGGAAATTAAAACTGTATCATCAGAGTACTTTAGAATGTATCTGGTCTGGTGTGTCAGTACAACATTCAGACAGAATTCCTCAGTTCGACAGCCAACAGTATAAAGGGTGAAAAGTATAGCTGAGCTTACACAACGTTAGTAGTTACTGCTGAGGAGAGGGTTCTGTTCACTTTTACCCTCTGTACTCTGTTGGTAAGAAAGGCAGCATACCAGTGAAGTATGGATTCAGTTCTAACTGTACCATCTTTGACACTAGTATATCAGACTGTTTTGTGTTGAAAGCCAGGGGCAGATGCTTTGATACGCCTCCCCCCTTGATGTTTGAAAGCAGAGAACAGGATGAATTTAATATCATTGTACACAGCTGACTGTGTGTGTTCCCCTTCCAGGGACCAATATCAATGATGCAGCACTGGCTGCTGTAAACATGCTGGTGAAAGACAGACAAGATAATGTCCTCCCAGAAAGGAGTTTCGACATGATTCTCTTCATGACTGATGGAATGCCAAGCAGTGGTGAGTTCAACTTTTGAAATACCGGTATAATACAAATACAAATATATAAAGGACTAATCCTGAAGCTAAACAAAAGGTAGCCATGCCACTAGGGGGCGTAACAATACACAACTATAATATAACTATAAAATCTGTCTGTCTTCCTTTTGTGCCTGAGATCTCTGTAACAGAGATCTGTCTGCATATTGGTTGGATCAGCTGGATATCCACACACACGCGCACGCGCACACGCACACGCACACGCACACGCACACACACACACACACACACACACACTATATTTACCATCTGGAAATGTGTGGGAGCTACCATCCTGTAATGCATCCAGCTAAATGTTTGTGGTGCCGTCAGTGAAAGGATGGGAGGCATTACATGCACCATTGTATTGTCCATATTTGTGTTAGTTATATAGGTGTGAATATGTGTACATGCAGGAGTTCAGGTCCTCCCAACAATCCAAGCAAATGTCCGTGAAGCAATTGACGGGAAGATGTCTCTGTTCTGTCTCGGATTTGGAGATGATGTGGATTACTCTTTTCTGGATGTGATGGCCCAACAAAACAAGGGACTGGCCCGCAGAATCTATGAGGCCTCAGATGCGACCGCCCAACTCCAGGTGCAGTAAGGGAGAGAGTGTGTGTGCGCGTGTGTGTGTGTGTGTGTGTGTGTGTGTGTGTGTGTGTGTGTGTGTGTGTGTGTGTGTGTGTGTGTGTGTAGGATTGATATTATTTATATTAGTCTAGAAAGCTATTACATCTTTGATTCACATCACACTATCCAGTGCTTGAAGCTGACTGCTCTCAATGACACCTCATGGGTCCCCATAATACCACGATGAAGGTATTGGCCAACATTTCCGTTGACTTGACACCAATCCATTCATCTGGCCTTGTTGAGACCCATTTCCACAATTAACAGCCTCATGAGTAGGAATAGCATGTTTGAGGAATGTCAGTCGGTTTTCAGAGAACAAAAGTACAGACTGGCCTCAAAGACCTCCTTTAAACAGCAGTCTCTGGTTCTTTTATGTATCTTATCTCTCATTGCTCATAGTCTCTCCTTAGAATGTGGATAGTTGTCACTGACACTGCCTTTTTTTTTGGAAAAGTTATATGTAAATAATGTGTATTCATTATTTACATTCATTAGTATTGTAATATTTCTCACAGGGTTTCTATGAGGAGGTGGCCAGTACTCTACTCTTAGAGGTGGACCTTCGTTACCCTGACAACACGGTGGATTTGCTGACCAACAACCACTTCAATCAGCTGTTCAACGGCTCAGAGATTGTGGTGGCTGGACGACTGAGTGACAATGACATTGATAACTTCATGGTGGAAGTGTTCGCCAAGGGGGTGAGACAGAGGAGTACTGTAGTCTTTTTAACTGAGAAAGCACAGCATCTTTTACCCATTTACTCCCATAACCCCCATTAGACTGCATGAACCAATGGTCTTTGTACAGTATGTGTCTTATATTTGAAAAGTGTTAAACAGCTATTTACTATCTTCTCTTTCTCTAGTCTAATGAGGACTTTCAGGTGCAGGGCCAGGCGACCACTGCAGATTGGAACGTTATCTACCCAGAGAAGGAGTACATCTTTGGGGACTTCACAGAACGTATGTGGGCCTACATCACCATCCAACAGCTACTGGAGCAGAGGTCTGTTTGAATCATCTCAAGCTATAGCTTTCCTGTCAAGGCATTAAGACTGAGAGTTTCTTTCTTTCTTTCTTTTCCCTTTTTACTGACACCAATCACGTTACACACAAGACATACAGTACACAAAGTAAAAAAACGACACATACAGACACATTACACAGACATTAATACAGTAATAGTACAGTATGCGAAATAAGAAAAGGAAAGGACAGACCCCCTAGGTACTGGTACAATCATGGTTCAAGGCCAGGCAAGTTATTCACAAAATGTATGAATGGGTCCCAGGTTTTGTGTAATCTCCCTGTGGGGCCATTGAGAGTACATCCAATTCTCTCCACTTTGATATTCTACATGTCATAATCCACTGATTGTGTGATGGAGGTTCTGCATCTTTCCATTTAAATAGGAGAAGGTGTCTCAACAACACTAATGCGAAAGCGACAGCTTTCTGTGTTTGAGCAAGGGGCCTCACTCCATCTCTATCAGAGCGTCTGCTAAAAGAGCATCTGCTAAATGCCTAAACTGTAAACTATACCAGGGAGTATACCAAAGATAGCAATCAGACTGAGAGTTTCTTACAGTATAGGAAGTCTATGATGAATACCGCTGAACTTTTTTTTTTTTAGTAAGACTGGTACTGCAGAGGAAAAAAGCAATGCCACAGTCAAGGCTCTTGGAATGTCCCTGAAGTACAATTTTGTCACTCCACTGACCTCCATGGTGGTCACCAAGCCTCAGACTGAGGATGGCGAGAGTGATTCCCTCATCGCTGACAAACTGACTGAGGGTAGGGAAGATGGAATGAGAAGGAAAGAAGTGTGACACTTGACTGTGTGGTCTTGTGTATTTATGAAACAATCACTATTAAAACAGCTGAATCCATACGTTGTCATCTTCTAATATTTTTTTTCTTCTGCAGAGCAACGCCAAGAGGCAGATAGACTACTAGGTAAAACCTTTTTTTTTTCTATTTCCAGCCAAGAGAAAAAGAATTGTTTCTGCTTCCAATTGGTTCATTAAAAAATTCAAAGTTATACAAAAATAATTGGATGCTATTTTGTGTATAACCAGGTTTATCAACAACATCAAATCAACCGTGGTACACACCGTACACAACAACATCATGGCGATATGCTGATCCCACATATTATGGTAAATACCCAAGTGCTAACAAATACTGTAGCTCAGCTTCACATATTGGCAGCTGACTTTGAAGCATCCAATGGTAACAGTGCTCTCACCTTAATAATGTCCTTTCAGTGGATGGAGATCCTCATTTCATGATAGAGCTTCCAAAGAGAGATGATGCACTGTGCTTCAATATCAATGACACACCAGGAACCATCTTCAACCTGGTTAGAGACACAACCACAGGTGATTACAGTGACCACTGAACTGATTCTTATTCTGACATTTTTGTTTTAGGCTTAACCTTTGGACAGAATATTGACCTTGATGATTTGAATACTCATCACTAGATTTGAATAGTTTGTTGTATGAGTTCAACTTTTATGTTTGCAGACTCTTTAATGTAATAGTAGTTTTCATCTGTGCAACTGAATCCAGTTTTGGTTCCTTAGGAATTTCAGTCAACGGTCAGACTATTGGAGATAAGAAAGTTGCCCCCGATGGTAAAATCAACACCTATCTTGGACGTTTCGGCATCATTCACAAGACCCTCGGGGTGAGACTGGAGGTGACCACTGAAGACATCTCTGTGATGGAAGACGGAAAACGTGTCAAGTTACTGTGGTCTGATAAAGCTGCCCTCAAAGGACGCAAGTAAGTATAACTTCTCACTTAAAGACAGGACAATACAAGTAGACAAGATTACATTCATATTTATAGTTAAGACTGAATCCCTGCTGTCCTGTGTCCACACTAGAGGGTACACCTATGACCACTCCTTTCTCCCCTGCTTCACTCCCTCCCTTATCTTGTCCCCCCACTGCCTCTTCCCTCTCTCTGCCCTGACAACTCCTTAACACCACCAGTATGGATCTTCTGTTGACCAAAGACTGCACCCTGACGGTCAGTCTAAAAGATTCAGTAAAGTTTGTGGTCCTGCTACACCGAGTCTGGAAGAACCACCCATACCACCAAGACTACCTGGGCTTCTACACCCTGGACAGCCATCTTCTTTCCCCATCTGTCCACGGCCTGCTAGGTACAGAACCACACACTAGAGGGCAGCACTAGGACAGGATAGCATCTCAGATGTACAGTAGTGTACACTGAAACATCTATTCTACCCTCCTCCCACATCATGACTAAGATCTTAATTTTTCAATTAAAGCTGTCCAAATAATTAACACGCTTTTGATGTAATCATGTAGTTATGTTATCTTTCTACCCTTATTCAAGGGATAGTTCACCCCCCAAATAACTTTTTTTCTATTGATTACTCACCTGATGGAGCCTTGAATTAGTGGAGATGTTTGTCACCTTAAGCCAATCATTTAATGACTTGCAGAGTGTCCATTGAGTCTCCTACCGGAGACTCTACCAGTCACCAAATTATTGGCTTAGGAATGCAACAAAAACAAACATAAAATGTTCATGAATTAAAGGCTTCATGGGGTGAGGAATTGATAGAAAACTAGAAGCAGTGCTCTTCCGAGGTCTCCACCAGGCCACACAAATCGGCCTGTTATAGCGCCACCATGAGGCTGATTTAAAAAATGTGGGGCAGAGGTTCTGAATTAGCATCCAGGGAGTGTGTGTGCTCAGTTTGGCAGCGATCGGGCCAACGGCGCCGGAGATTAGCTGGTAACAACCAGGCCACACAAATCGGCCTGTTATAGCGCCACCATGAGGCTGATTTGAAAAATGTGGGGCAGAGGTTCTAGATTGGCATCCAGGGAGTGTGTGTGCTCAGTTTGGCAGCGATCGGGCCAACGGTGACTGAGATTAGCTGTTCACAAACTGCGAGGACGCACGGACGCACGCACGGACGCACGGACGCACGGACGGACGGACGGACGGAGGGGAAAACATACTCTCCCTCAGCCTTCGGCTGGTGGAGACAATAAGTCATTCTTTGGGTGAACTATGGTGGTCTGTCCTGCTCCAGGTCAGTTTTACCATGGGGTTGAGTTTGAGGTGGGAGATCTGCGTCCAGGAGAGGTCCCTGAGAAACCTGATGCCACCATGTATGTGAAGGGACAGGAGCTCAATGTGACCAGGTACGCACGACTTTCTCATCCTATGAGGCTGGATGAATATTTCTAGTTCTGGTACAGATAAAAGTGTGTTTGTCTTTGTTTCAATGTGCTGTAGAGGTTTGTTTTATACACGAGTGGATATAATGTCTCTTTCTCCATTGGTCCACAGAGGCTGGCAGAAGGACTATAGGAATGATGTGAAGAATGGAGTAAATATTCCCTGCTGGTTCATTCATAGTAATGGAACAGGCCTCATAGATGGAGATGCCTCAGATTACATTGTGTCTGGCCTGTTTAAGACTTACTGATAATCGGTAATAGTGGCAATGACGCAGGTCTCACCGGGTTCTAAGTGTATAGAACAAATGTTCAGAATTATCCACTTAAACACGTAGTACCTAAACTGTTATTGTAATTGTACACCATTATGGACACTGCTCCTACAGATTTTGCCCTAAAATAACGCAAAGCGGTACACAGTATCTCTAAAGTCATGTCATCAACATGGATCTGACCCATTTACCATATTCCCTCCTGATTGGCTACCATTGCCTTCTGAAGTTTGTGTATGTGTATGCGACCTGACGGTCGCTTATCTCCCGATTAGGGAGTCTTACTGCTCAAAAATAACCTGCTCAAGGAGTACAGAAGGTAATTATCTCTTAGCTAACTCTGACACACTCTCACATTGATGTGAAAACTGAAATGTTGATTAATGTTGTCCTTGGTAAATAAAGAAATAAATAGTGGGTGTATGGGCAGAGTCGTGGAAAGTGACACAGGCCATCTGTCACAAGATGGACGTGGGAATACTTATGACATTGTGGCCAATGACAGTCTCCAATGAAGACCTTTACAGAAGAACAGGCCTGACCACACTGTCAAGTGTCATAAAGTACAGAAGGTGGATGTGGATTGGCCATGTGTGCAGAATGGACCTAGTGCCGGGGAAGAGAAAAAGAGGCAGACCCAAAGAGACATGGCGAAGATCTGCGGGGAAGGAAATTAAAGATGAAGGATTGACTTGTGGCATTTGGCAGAAGACAGACAGCATTGGCATTCATTGGTGAAGACCTGTTATGTGCTACCCAGCACGAAGACGATTAAGTATGTAAGTAAGTAAGTATTACAAATGGAGAGTGAATGGTAAAATGTGTGAATTTTAAATTCATCCTTACTGTATGTTCTGTCTTTAGATTTGTGGTACTTGGCCAATAAACAGATCTTAATCGATTGTATACATTTTAGCATTCCTCTTTCTTTCCTGTGGCCAAAATTGTGTTATTTTGTTAATAACAACTCAACCTTTCTTGTGAATTGCTTGTGAGACACAGGATTCCACAAGGTTACTTAAGGTAACTGTTTACAATATACATATTTTACTAGATACTAGATGCAAACACTACTGCTACTCCCGATCAAAAAAGGTTTTATAATGTGCAATGCATTCAAAGACAAACTCTGTATAATTACTGCTCAGGGGTCTGCCATGACAATAGTAACACCAGGGGCCATGTGTGGCCAGAGAGAGAAAATGTGAGTGAAATTGAGTTGTACAAATATTTATGTTTTTGGTCCTGAAACACAAGAGTTAAGACTAGACAGTGACAAATGTCACCATTGCCCCGATCCATGCCAAAAATTCTATTCTCACATGCCCCTCTTCTAGCGCCACCATGAGGCCGATTCTTGCAAAACACATTTTTGGACACTGCTCCTACAGATTTTGCCCTGAAATCACGCAAATCGGTACACAGTATGTCATCAACATGGATCTGTCCCAAATAGCGCCACCATCAGCGATTTTTCCAAACACATTTTTGGACACTGCTCCTACACATTTTGCCCTGAAATCACGCTGCGATCTGGCGGTCGCTTAACTCCCGATTAGGGAGTCTTACTTTTAATTATTATTTTTGTGAAATGCACAGTGAAAATACAATGCCTGGAATGCAAGGCAATATAAATCAGTGAATAAGCCCTGGGCTTATTGGATTATCCTTTTAGCATTCTTTTGTATAAATCTGAGCCGCCATGCCTATTTTGCAAACTGTTAATAAAGTATTCAATCAATCAAACAATCAGCAAGCAATATGAATATATTTTTTAATTAATGTGACAGTTACCTGTAAAACCTTAGCACGCCCAGTATATTTTATTTATTATCTTAGAGGTGACATGAAAGAAGGGTGTGAAAGAAGGATACTGTAGCTAGGGAAAACTGCTATACAAACTGCTATGCAAAGGAAAATAATTATGTACTGTTGCATTTATCAGTTACAATGGTACATTTTGGTTACATTTTTGTTCAAGGAAAAGGATGCATGTTTCCAAAACACAATAATATAGACAACAATAGCGAACAAGTGTACAAGCCTGCATTCTACTGCAATTGGGGCATGTTACTGTAGGAAAATAATTATGTACTGTTGCATTTATCAGTTACAATGGTACATTTTGGTTACATTTTTGTTCAAGGAAAAGGATGCATGTTTCCAAAACACAATAATATAGACAACAATAGCGAACAAGTGTACAAGCCTGCATTCTACTGCAATT